>NW_021703769.1:32893862-33289619 GCF_005190385.1 Monodon monoceros | reverse complement strand
ATGTCTCTGTATATATATATATATAGGTGTTCAATTACATTGAGTCCTGCTCTTGTTTTATTTGCTCCTTCTTCCTTCTTGCTTTGGGTTTACTTTGATTTTATTTTTTGAACTTCTTTCTCTTGAAACTTCCTCTTTGACTCAAAGATTACTTAGAAATGTGCCATTTCATTTCTAAGTATTTGGAGATTATCTTTTTGTGATTGATTTCTAGTTTGATTCCATTGTGGTCAGAGAATGTAGTCTGTATGATTTCAATTCTTTTAAATTTGTTGAAGGTTGTTTTATGGCCCAGGATATGTTCTATCTTGGTATGTGTCCCACTGGTGCTTGGAAAGAATGTGTAGCCCACTGTGGTTGAGTGGAACATTTGAAAAATATTGTTTAAATCCTATTGGCTGATGGCAGGGTTTGAATTCTTCTATATCCTAGATTTTCTGTCTGGTTGTTCTATCAATTATTGAAACCTGGGTGTCGAAGTCCCTAGCCATAATTGTGAATTTGTCTATTTCTTTTCTCCCTTCAATCAGTTTTGCTTCACATATTTTGTTATCTAATACATGCGACAAGTTGGATGAACCTTAAGGACATTATACTCAGTGAAGAAAGCCAATCTCAAAAAGTCATATAATATATGATTCCATTTATATAACATCCTCAAATGACAAAGTTAGAGAGATGGGAAATAGATTAGTGATTACCAGGAGTTAGATATTTTGAGGTGGGCAAAGAGAGTACAATGATAAAGGGATAGCATGAGGAAGATCTTTGTAGTGGTTACATAAGTTTACATGTTATAAAATGACATAGAACCATGCACACAATGTACCAATATAAAATTCCTGGTTTTGATATTGTACTATAACAGTATAACAGCAATCATTAGGGCAAACTGTACATGGGACCTCTATATACTATAGGGGGTGAAGTATACATGGGACCTCTATATATTATCTTTACAACTTTCTGAGCAGATATAATTTCAAAGTAAATTTCAAAGTAAAATGTTAAAAAAAAACAGGATGCCAGTTAAATTTGAATTTCAGATAAAAAATGAATAATTCTTTAAAATACTTAGGAATAAACCTACCTAAGGAGACAAAAGACCTGTAAGCAGAAAACTATAAGACACTGATATGAAAGAAATTAAAGATGATACAAACAAATGGAGAGATATACCATATTCCTGGGTTGGAAGAATCATTAATGTGAAAACGACCCATACTACCCAAAGCAATCTACAGATTCAAAGCAAACCCTATTAAAATACCAATGGCATTTTTCACAATTTGAACAAAAATTTCACAATTTGTATGGAAAAACAAAAGACCCTGAATAGCCAAAGCAATCTTGAGAAAGAAAAATGGAGCTGGAGGAATCAGGCTCCCTGATTTCAGACTATACTACAAAGCTCCAGTCATCAAGACAGTATGGTATTGGCACAAAAATAGAAATATAGATCAATGGAACAGGATAGAAAGCCCAGAGATAAACCCATGCACATATGGTCACCTTATCTTTAATAAAGGAGGCAGAATATACAATGAAGAAAAGACAGCCTCTTCAATAAGTGGTGCTGGGAAAACTGGGCAGCTACATGTAAAAGAATAAAATTAGAACCCTCCCTAACACCATATACAAAAATAAACTCAAAATGAATTAAAGACCTAAATGTAAGGCCAGACACTTTAAAACTCTTCGAGGAAAACATAGGCAGAACACTCTATGACATAAATCACAGCAAGATCCTTTTTGACCCACCTTCTAGAGAAATAGAAATAAAAACAAAAAGAAACAAATAGGACCTAATGAAACTTAAAAGTTTGCACAGCAAAGGAAACCATAAACAAGATGAAAAGACAACCCTCAGAATGGGAGAAAATATTTGCAAACGAAGCAAGTGACAAAGGATTAATCTCCAAAATATACAAGAAGCTCATGCAGCTCAATATCAAAAAAAAAAAAAAACAGGCAGGAGACCTAAATAGATATTTCTCCAAGGAAGATATACAGATTGCCAACAAACAGATGAAAGGATGGTCAAAATCACTAATCATTAGAGAAATGCAAATCAAAACTACAATGAGGTATCACCTCACACTGGTCAGAATGGCCATCATCAAAAATCTACAAACAACAAATTCTGGAGAGGGTGTGGAGAAAAGGGAACCCTCTTGCACTGTTGATGGGAATGTAAATTGATACAATCACTATGGGGAACAGCATGGAGGTTCCTTAAGAAACTAAAAATAGAACTACCATATGACCCAACAATCCCAGTACTGAGCATATACCCTGAGAAAACCATAACTCAAAAACAGACATGAACCACAATGTTCATTGAAGCACTATTTACAATAGCCAGGACATGGAAGCAACCTAAGTGTCCATCGACAGATGAATGGGTAAAGAAGAGGTGGCACATATACACAATGAAGTATTACTCGGCCATAAAAAGAAATGAAATTGAGTTATTTGTAGTGAGGTGGATGGACCTAGAGTCTGTCATATAGAGTGAAGTAAGTCAGAAAGAGAAAAACAAATACCGTATGCTAACACATATATATGGAATCTAAAAAAAAATGGTTCTGAAGAACCTAGGAGCAGCACAGGAATAAAGACGCAGACTTAGAGAATGGACTTGAGGACATGGGGAGGGAGAAGGGTAAGCTGGGACGAAGTGAGAAAATAGCATTGGCATATATACACTACCAAATGTAAAGTAGATAGCTAGTGGGAAGCAACTGCATCACACAGGGAGATCAGCTCAGTGCTGTGTGACCACCTAGAGGGGTGGGATAGGGAGGGTGGGAGGGAGATGCAAAAAGGAAGGGATATGGGTGTGTATGCTTACATATAGCTGATTCACTTTGTTATACAGCAGAAACTAACACAAAATTGTAAAGCAATTACACTCCAATAAAGATGTTAAAAAAAAGTGAATAATTCTTTAGTATAAGAATACCCCATGTAATATTTGGGATAAACATATACTATTTATTGATTGCTTATCTGACATTCAATTTAAATGTACATACTGTATTTTATCTGGCAATCCTACCTGGGATACCACATCTAATTTCTTTGGATAGAGGTAGAGAACCAAAAGATAGCATTTCAAAGTACTTGAGTTTGGTAAGCTAAGGGAAAATAACAGATGAATGGTCAACAAAGCCTACCCATTTGACCTATGATCATAATCCTTTCTCCCAGCCTTCAGCCTAGGTTGGTCCAAGATTGAATTTAGCAGCTGGTCTTCAGTTATCAAATTCTCAGCTTTTACTCTTGAAAGTTAAGTCTCCAGACTGAAGCAAAAATGCTGGAATGAGTTTCCTGTCCACCCTGATGCTCTCTAGGGATCCAAAAATACAGGAATGGACTTATCTCCTTCTATAAGCTTTACTTTGGGCATGGAGTTCATTTTGGCTCCAAGTTCTCACCTAGAGCCCAGCAATGCTCTTGTATGGGAGAACCTGGACACCACCCTCAGAATCCCATGGCTCCTCTCCAGAAGCCAGGCTGGAGCTGCAGGGGAAGCTACCATCCTCACAGCATATGCTAGTAACATTGGAGAAGCTAAGCCCAAAAGCAATGCAACTGACCCAGAAAGACCTACATCATGAGGAAAGAGAGGGCAATAATAGACATTGTCCATAGGTCTAACACAGGAAGAGCTTATGTCCTTTGCAACAAAGAGTAGAGCCCTTGCAACAAAGAGTAGAGCCCTTCCCTGGCAAGAGGACAATGGGGATGACATGAAAAGGCACACTTCTCCAGTAAGTTTCTGTGAACCAGACTTTTGGGTACCTGCCTGCATGGCTGACTTCTCAATAGTCACATACGCCCCACAACCGGGGATCACAATGTAATGTCAGAAAAGGCCCATGTCCGTGGTCAGCCAAGCAGCTGGCCCATGCACATTTAGAGACTGGCTGCCCATCCAGAAACATTCTCAGAGATACACCCAAAATAATATTAGATCAGATATCTAGGGACCCATGGCCCTGTCAAGCTGACACATAAAATTAATTCATCATCACAGCTAAATTACTAGCATAATTTAGGAAGGAAAGACAGGAAGGAAAAATGGGCTTGGATCCTTGATAGCAATAGGGAATGAGCATTAAAGAAAAAAATTTAAGCTCTCTAGCTCCAGTCTTTTCTCTATGTGAGAAAAATAAACCCATATTTGGTCACTGGTATTGGATCTCTGCCACGTGCAGCTGAACACATTCCTAAAATATGCACTAAGTCTTTACAAACATAATGCCTACACCCTATACCCCATGCCCATGACAGACATCAGCAATGGATCCCAGATCTCCTTCCAGCTGCTTTTAAGTGAGCCCTCTGAATCTTTATAACATAGTAGTCTAGAGACAGGCAACAAACTGATAAGAGCTGTTTTGCAAGAGGAAATCTATTTACTACCTTGTCTGGTAGTACCTACCAAACTGGGCTTACTAAACTTGTCAAGAAACTAAATTGTGAAGTCTCAGACATTCTCTTCTATCGTTTCCTATGACCTGGGAAGCCCTGGGAACAGTTTTCTTTTTCTCTAAAATTTTGCCGCCACTAATGCCATTCAATTTTTCTTTCTCCAATAATATTTGTGGGGTGGGATCTGATATTTCCTGACTCTCTTCTGCCTTGCTACTTAGCTGTCTCCAGACACATTCATGTTTTAATGCTAATCCTGACACAAGAAACAGAGGGGGACTCTCCTGGGACAGCAGGAGGAGGTGAGCAAGCCATGTATTAATATTTGCTTATTCATTAGTGAAGTTTGCATTCAGCTGCCTGTAACTGTGTCAGGAATACCACATCTATTTCTTTGACAGAACGTTTGTTCATGACATTCCCTTTCTGGAAACATGCTTTGCATTTCTTATCCCTCAAAGCCCAGATAAAGGACCATTTGACTCTCAAAATCCTTTCCAGCCTTCTCATCTCCTGATGACAATCCACTCCTCCCTGCATGGCTCCCACTTTGCCAGTGTGAACTACCTTGTTTTGTTATTTACCTGTGCAGATGCCCTACTTCCCTTGGTAAGCTTTTAGTTTCTTGGTATCTCTTGTATAGCAACTGTGTTTCCAATCTGTAGCTCAGACATTGTTGAATCATAATGGTTGTTCCAATAGTACCTTCCCTGATTCCAAATATTAACTGCCCTCCATTCTGTTCCCCTGAGTCTCTATCTTTTCGCCTTCTAAAGGACAGCCTTTTTGTTGTTCCAAGACTATAGCAAGCTTTGTCTTAACCCAAAGTCTTGGCCACTCTTGTTCCATGAGTCTCTTTCAACCCTTGTGGCAGTTTCTGTTGGTGACTTAACCATGTCTCTCTGGATATTTTTTTTCCAGTAATTTGTTTGTATTTACATGATACATTTTAAAGCAATGGCTACATTTGTAATACATATTAGAGAACATAAAAAAAGTTAAGAACTAAAATGTATGTCATACATTTGTATATTTAAATTTTTTTTAACTTTTTATTTTATATTGGTATACAGTTGATTAACAATGTTGTGTTAGCTTCAGGTGTACGACAAAGTGATTCAGTTATACATATTTACAGAGGCAACTCATTTGCACACAAATGATTGCCAACTGCCAGCCTGTGCATCTCCACATGAAGACTTTCTTCAAAACCAGGAAATTCTACTCTGCCTCTCAGATCTGGAGAGTTAAGGCTCCAGACACAGTCCCCACCCAATAACTGATGAGAGTTGGTTGTAAACACCTCAACTCTCTCACTCCCTGGTGGGGTAATCCTGATGCCCGTGTTCTACTCCATTTCCAGATTTCTCCCATGGGACTGGGCCCCAATTGTCCACAGATAGCTACTTGATTCCACACCCTGTATTGGCTGTCTTCCCTCCCCATCCTATTCCCCACTCTTCTCTTGGTATTTTGTGGCATCACCTGCCTCCCCAAAAAACCTGCTAGCACTTGAATCCTTTTCTTAGGGTAAACTTTGGGGGAAACCCAAATTTAGATACCCTTTACTGCTTTTGTAACATTTCTGAAAATATTGTAGTGCCTCTCAGAGTAATCTGCCTGCTTCAGTTCTGTCCTCAACCAACCCAGATGTCACCTACAGTGGCCTCCCATTGCACTTAAATTCATGCTCTTTATTCTGACCTACCCATCTGTATGATTTTGTACCTGATTGTTCCTTCAAGCACATGTCCTGCCACTTCCCCTTTTGCTTCCACTGCTCAAACGCACTGGTTTATACTTCCTTCTGGAATGTGCCAAGCCCTTTCAACTCTCAACACCTTTGTTCTTGACCTTTTTGCCTGGAATCCTCTTGTGTGCCCCCTCCTCCTTGTATTAGAATAGCCCTTAGTGAAAGGAATGTCAATTAGGATGTGGATAATAATCAGTCAATAAATGAGAGGATATGTAAACACCCAAGGAACTGTCAAGGGACAAGGGGAGGAATTTATGATACTGGAGTCACAGAAATTTGAAGCTATAGTCATAGAGGCACATATTACTACCAGAACTTCTGAACCTGCTACCCAAGGTCCATGAAAAGAAAAAAACTCAAGTTCCTTCTTCACCTATTCTTTTATGTCCTAGTAGAATCTTATTGGTTGAACCAATGGGAAGCCAGAAAGGAAGAAAACCCAAGTGATTCTCATCACAAGAAAAATAAATAAATAAATTGTACATATGTATAGTGATGAATGTTAACTAGACTTATTGTGGTGATCATTTTGCAATATATACAAATGTTAAACCATTGCATTGTGTGCCTGAAATTACTATCATTGTTATATGTCAATGATACCTCAATTTAAATAAATTTGAAAAGAAAAGAAAACCCAAGTGATGAAGACTGTAAGAGTCAATTCCACACGGTACAAGGAAGGAAAAAGTAGTGTGGGAAAGATATGTAGGATGGCAAATTAGCAATGAAAGACCATTAGAAATCACGCAACTTTTGCACTCAGGAACCTGTCTTACTCTGCAGGTGTGGAGTTCAGCAATCCTTACTGATAGGGAAAAATTCTTCTGCATAATTTTCCTAAATTGTTTAAATTTTAATCTCTGGCTTTGTCCAAAATACTTTTATTTTGATGTTTTTTAAAAGACTACTTACTCATAGGACAGAATTCTGTGCCAGAACATGGAAATTCTCTCAAGGTTAAAAACTGGGCCCAGGGCTTCCCTGGTGGCGCAGTGGTTGAGAGTCCTCCTGCTGATGCAGGGGACGCGGGTTCATGCCCCGGTCCCGGAAGATGCCACATGCCACAGAGCGGCTGGGCCCGTGAGCCATGGCCGCTGAGCCTGCGCATCCGGAGCCTGTGCTCCACAACGGGAGAGGCCACAACAGTGAGAGGCCCGCGTACCACGAAAAAAAATGTATTATTATAATACATTTGAAAATTTACATGAAATATAATAATCTCTAGAAAAATACAACATGTGAAAATACCTAAAAAGAAATTAAAAAATCTAAATAATTCTGTGTCTGTTAAATAAATTACATCTGTATTTTAAAACCCTCTCACAAAGAAACTCCAGTGTCAGATACTTTTACTGGGAAAAGTTATAAACATATAAGGAAGAAATAAGTCCAATTCTAGACAAACTCATTAAAAGAATAAACAAAATGATATTTCTTAAGCAGTTTTAAGAGGCAAGCATAACTTTAATAACAAAACCTGCTAAGAACAATTATAAGAAAGGAAAATTACAAGACAATCTGTCTCATAAGCATATTTCAAAAATCTAAACAAAACATTAAAAATTCATATTCAGTGAGATCCAAATTCAGAAAATAGTTTATGATCAAGCTGGCTTTATTCTAGGAATATGCGGTTTATGAGTAGAAATCAACCAATGAAACATATCATATTAACAAGATAAGACAGAAATGTCATCATTTCAAAAGATGATACAAAATCTTACAGCAAGTATATGCTTATATATATGTCATAATTAAATACTGAAAGATGTTCATTGAGACCAGGAGCAAAAAAGAAATTACTATGCCCATTTCTATTGAGCATTGTGCTAAAGACCCTACAGTGAAGTAAACCAAACAAGAAAATAAGTAAAAGGCATGAGGATTGGGGAAAGTAATAATATTGTCTTTATTTAGAAACTACATAATAATTATTAATAAGTAAATTGATCATGACTGCCAGGTATAAGATCAATTTACAAAAATTAAGTGTTTTCAATTTATCAGCAACAAATTGATAAAATTAAGTCTATAAAAGATAGCATTTATAAAAGGCTTAAAGCCAAATAAATTAGAATAAAGCTAGTGCAAAATAAGCAGCTCCTATTCACAGTAAAAATAAATATTGCAAACAGTAAATGGAAAAATATGCCATATTTACATATTAGACCACTCAAATTATTCTACAGATTCAATTCAGTCCTAATCAAAATCCCCTTAACTTGTTTGTGTGCATTTGTGTATGTGAGTGTGTAAGAAATATTCTAAAATATATATCAAAATGCAAAAGTTCAAGAATATGTAAGACAGCCTGAAAGAAGAAAAAATTTTGAAATCCTTACATTACTGGACTTAAAGACATTACTAAGATACAATATATAGCATAGAGTGGCACTGATACAAGAACATAAAAATAGACTAATGCAACACAACAGAGTATCCAGAAAAAGACATCCATGTATATGGACACTTGATCAAGAGAAAGGCAAAAGAGTGGAAAAGGATCGTCTTTTCAATTAGTTGCATTGGATTAACTGGATATTTATATGGAAGAAAGTGAATTTTGACTTCTATTCCACACTATTTAACAATGAATTCCAGATAGATTTTAAATCTAAATATGAAATGTAAAGTAATAACACTTTTAGAAGCTGTAACAGAATATATGTGTGATCTTGAAGTGTAATAGATAAAAATGTCTTAAATAAGATGCAAAAACACTAACCATAGAGGGAAAAACATAGAACTTTTACACTACATTAAAGTTAAAAACTCCTCATTAAAAAAACATGAAAACAAAAGCTGCAGAGTGGGAGAAGATGCATACAATACATATAATAAACAAAGGACTTATATATGAAATGTATAGTGAGTTCCCACCAATCTACAGGAAAAATACAGACCACCTAAAACAAAAATGTTCAAGGGAGGCACTTTTTAAAAGAGGACATCCAAATGTTCAATAAACATATGTTCAACCTCACTGGTCATTAGGGAAATACATTTTAAAACCATAATGCAATACTATTATATATTCTTCAGAATATCTAAAATTAAAAACTCTGACCATCCTGTGTGTTGACAAGAATGCAGGGCAAGTAGAATGTACATCCATCATTGGTGGAAGACTAGGTTAACAAAACTGCCTCAGAAAATTATTTGAATATATGCAATACCGGCAGAACTATGACCAAACAATTCCATTTATAAGTATACATCATAGAGAAATGCTCATCAAAAGATAGGTATGGAAATGTGCAAAAAAGTATATTTGCAGAAAACTCAAACTGAAAAAAATACAAATGCTCATCCACAATAAAGTAGCAATAAATTGTGATGTATTTATATAATAGAATACCATATGGCAATGGGAGATAATGAAACTACTAGTTCACAAAACAACTTGGAAGAGTATCAGAAACATAATATTGTGTGAAGGAGGCCAGCTGCAAAAGAGACCATATTATATGGTTCCATTTATACAAAGTATAAAATCAGGTAAAACTGAATTATCTTGTGAATAAAGTAGTTATCCATGAGGAACAGTGGGAATAGTTACTGAGAGAGGTCAGGTGGCATTCTTCTGAGGTGCTAGTACTGTGTTATTTCCTGAACTGGTGGAATTTACAAAGGTGTGTTCACTGTGTGGAAATTCGTGGACTTGTAAACTTATAATTTGTAGGTTTTATATATATGTGTGTGTATGTATAAAATTACAATAACATGCTATCAAGGAATCAAAGCAGCTGGAATACTGACATATTGCTTGTAGAAATACAAAATGATACAACCATTTTGTAAAACAGTTTGGTAGATACTTATAAAGTTGATAGATAGATAGATAGATGATGGAGATATAAAATTTATCATTATGCAAAAAATGGCTCCAAAACTTAAAAGCTTAAAACAACGAATATGTATCATTTCACATAGTTTCTGAGGGTCTGGAGTCTGAGAGCCGCTTAGTAGGGTGACTGGTGGCTCAGGATCTCTCTTGGGTTTGCAGTCACTGTGACAGCCAATGCTGCAGTCATCTAAAGGCTTGACTGAGATTGGAAACTCCGTACCAAGATGGCTTACTCTCCTGGCAGTTGGCTAGAGCTCTCAACTCACTGCCTATTGGTGGCCTCACCAATAGGAGGCCTCAGTTCCTTGTTCCATGGCCTCTCCCATAGGGCTGCTGGAATGTACGCACAAAATGACAGCTGACTTCCCTGAGAGTGAGTGATGCAAGAGAGCAAAGAGGAAACTGCAGTGCTTCTTACGCCTTTGTCTTAGAAGTCATACACTGTCAATTTTTCCTGTAAATTCTTTAGAAGAGAGTCAATAAGTCCAGCCCACTCTCAAAAGGAAGAGAATTAAACTCCACCTCCTTAAGGGACTATCAAATATTTATGGACATACTTTAAACCATAACTATACACACATACACACATGTTTTACTTCAATTAAAATTGTTTTTAAAAGCATTCAGTTAAAAAAAAAGACTAAAATGCATTTAAGGATGACTATAAAACTACAAAAAAAAACTAGACTAAGAAACAATACACAGACTATTTGCAAATGACACATCTGACAAAGACTTGTTTCTGGAATATATAAAGGACTCTTAAAACACAATAAAACCAACAACCCAATTCTAAAAATGGGCAAAAGATTTGAAGGCACACTTCACCAAATAAGCTATATGGATTGGAAATAATCAAATGAAAAGGTCCATCATTAGTAAAATTAACCTAAGATTAAAACCATAATGAGAAATCAATACAATCTACCAGAATGGCTAAAAAAAATAAAATAAAATACGAAATAGTATCAAGAAATCAAAGCAACTAGAATACTCATATATTGCAGGTAGGAATGCAAAATGATGCAACCACATTGTAAAACAGTTCAGTAGATTCTTATAAAGTTAAACATATACTTAACATATCACACAGTAACTCCACTCCTCGGTATTTATGAAAGTGAAATGTAATCCTATGTCCACACATAAAACCTGTGCGTGAATAGCTTTATCCACGATCGCCAAAAACTGTAAATAATGCAAATATCCCTCAACTGGAGAATGGGTAAACAAATTGTATATCCATAGAATGGAATACTGCCCAGTAATATAAAGGATGAACTATTGATAAAATAACAGGATGAATGAATTCAAATGCATTAATGCTAAGTGCAAGGAGTCAGACTCAGAAGACTGGGAATCTATTAATAGGACATTCTAGAAAAGGCAAAACTATAGGAAAGGAGAAAAAACACTGTTTGCTGGGATTTAGGGGTGACAGTAAAGGGTGAATTGCAAGATGCATGAAGACATGAAGAATTATTTGGTACAATTGAAATGTAATATATCTTGATTGTGGTGGTGGTGGTGGTTGCATCACTATATTTGTTTGTCAAAACTCACAGAACAGTACACTAATAAGAGTGAAGTTTTCTGTACAGAAATTTTACTTTAATAAAAATATCAGGGAAATAATCTAGACAGCCATTATTTGTGTGCTTATTTCCCATGGACATGTACAGTGGGAAATGGAAAGGATACTAAACAGGAAATTAGGATTGTGATAAAGGAGCTGGTGGCATCAGTCTGTTTGGACTGTTCAGAAAAGGCAAGCAGATTGCCTACACGCTATAATTTCTACATTTCCACAGTGAGCCCTGTGGTCAATGTCCTCAAACTGCTGACTATTTGCAAATATGATACTTTCTTCACTCATCTCTGCTTTAGCACTTGACGTTCTCTCTGCTGTTCTCTCCACCATTTCCCACCTGGTAAAATTCTGCCTATGCTTGAATAATCACCTTTATTGATATCTCCTAAGGATACTCTTCTCCTCACCAAGATATCTTCTCATTGTGTATCTATCACAGAACCTATTACCTCTCATACATTTCTTTTAGCAGGTTTATTTCTTTGCCCAGCAGCCTTGAATTCTGAACTTCTTGGAACTCAAAGGTCATAATTTCCACATTAAAAAAAAAAAAATCAATACGGTGTATTCCATGGTAAATGATTGAATAATGAAAAAGTGACTGAAAAGAAACAACTTGAAGCATGTTAAGATTACAGCAACACAAAGTTACTTGATGTATATCGAGCTAGTGTAATAATATATCAAAAGTGATATGTCAAATTCACATGACTTCAGTTGCACAACAAAAGGCTAAGTGAACAATGATTCAGAGATAAGGGAGTATTAAATTCTCTTTATTTTTTTTAATTTGCATGGTAATTAGAGATTTATAGAGAGCTTTGAAACATTTGTGATTTAAAACTGAAGACCAAAATATTCCCTTAAGTTAAAAGAAAATGTTGTAGTATCAGTGTAATGTGGTCTCATAAAATGAATTTGGAAGTGCTCTATCCTCTTCAAATATTTGGAATAGTTTGAGAAGGATAGGTATTAGCTCTTCATTATATCTTTGTAGAATTCTTCTGTGAAGCCATCTAGTCCTGGACTTTTGTTTGCTGGGAGTTTTTAAATTACAAATTCAATTTTACTACTAGAAACATAATAAAAATTTTTCAATTTTTTGTCTTTTAATTTTGTACTAGCTTATTTAAGTGATCCTCAGCCTTTAATATATATTTGCCTTTCTTAATGGATCTTTCCTTTCTTATAGCTTCTTACTCCTTGTTATAGACTTATTTTTCCACTTAAAGAAAACTCTTTAACATTTCTTTTAGGATAGGCTTGGTATGAAAGACATGACAAAAAAATATATAATTATAAAAGAAAGGCCAATACATTTGATGAATATAGATGCAAAAACCCTCAACAATATATTAGCAGACTGAATACAACAATATATAAAAAGGATCATAGAACATGATCAAGTGGGATTTATTCCAGGGCTGCAAGGATGGATCAATACTCACAAATAAATCACTGTGATAAAATACATTAAAAAAAGGGAGGATAAAAATCACTTAATCATCTCAATTAATGCAGAAAAGCATTTGACAAAATTCAGCAACTAAAAACTCTCATCAAAATGGGTATAGAGGGAACATACCTCAACATAATAAAGGCCACTTATAACAAACTTAGAACTAACATCATACTCAACAGTGAAAAACCAAAAGCCTTTCCTTCAAAATCAGGAAAAAGACAAGAATGCCCACTCTCACCACTTCTATTTAACATAGTATTAGAAGTCCTAGCTACAGCAATCAGACAAGAAATAAAAGACATTCAAATTGGAAGGGAATAAGTAAAACTATCATTATTTGCAGATGACAATACTATATATAGAAAAACTAAAATTCTCCACCATAAAGCTTTAGAACTAAGAAATAAATTCAGTAAATTTCCAGGATACAAGATTAATATACAGAAATCTGTTGCTTTCTATACACTAATAGTGAACTATCGGAAAGAGAAAGTAAAATAAAGAAAGATAATCTCATTTAAAATTGCATCAAAAAGAATAAAATACCTAGGAATACACTTAACCAAGGAGGTGAAAGACCTATACTATGAAAAATATAAAAGATCAGTGAAGGAAATTGAAGATGGATATCTTTCCATAAATGGAAAGATATTCTATGCTATTGGATTGGAAGTATTCATATTGTTAAAATATCCATGCTACTCAAGAAATTTACAGATTTAATGCAATCCTTATCAAAATACCCATGACATTTTTCACACAACTAGAACAAATAATCCTAAAATTCATATGGAGCCACAAAAGACCCCAAATTGCCAAAAGCAATCTTGAGATACTTGAAGGTATCACCATCCCAGACTTCAGACTATACTACAAAGCTACAATAATCAAAACAGCATGATACTGGCACAAAAACAGACACATAGATCAATAGAACAGAAGATAGAGCCCAGACATAAACCCATGCACCTATAGTCAGTTAATTTATGAAAAAGAAGGCAATAATATACAATGGAGAAAAGACAGTCTCTTCAATACGTGGTGCTGGAAAAACTGAACAGCTATGTGTAAAAGAATTAAATTAGAACATTCCCTAACACCATATACAAAAATAAACTCAAAATGAATTAAAGACCCAAAGGTAAGACTGGAAACCATAAAACTTCTAGAAGACACCACAGGCAGAACACTCTTTGACATAAATCATAGCAATATTTTTTGGATGCAATGCAAAAGAAATAAAAGCAAAAAGAAAAAAATTGGATGTAATTAAACTTAAAATCTTCTTCACATCAAACTATCAACAAAACAAAAAGACAACCTACAGAATGGGATAAAATATTTGCAAATGATATGACTGATAGGGGTTACTATCAAAAATATGTAAACAGCTCATACAACTCAATATCAAAAAAACAAACAACCCAATCAAAACATGTGCAGAAGTCCTAAATAGACATTTTTCCAAAAGAAGACATACAGATGGTCAACAGGCACATGAAAAAAATGCTCAACATCACTAATCAACAGAGAAATAAAAATCAAAATCACAATGAGATATACCTCACATCTATCAGAATGGCTATCATCAAAAAGACTACAAATAACAAATGCTGATGAGGATGTGCAGAAAGGGAAGCCCTAGTACACTGTTGGTGGGATTCTAAATTGGTAGAGCTACTATGGAGCTAGGTATGGAGATACCTCAAAAAACTAAAAATAAAACTACCATATGATCCAGAATTTCCACTGCTAGGTATATATCTAAAGAAAATGAAAACACTAACTCAAAAAGTACATGCACCCCAATGTTCATAGCAGCATTATTTACAATAGCCAAGATATGGAAGCAACCTAAGTGTCCATCCACAGATGAATGGATAAAGAAGATGAGATATACATATATACCATGGAATACTACTCATCCATAAAAAAGAACGAAATTCTGCCATTTGCAACAACATGAATGGACCTAGGAAGTATTATGCTTAGTGAAATAAGTCAGATAAAGACAGATACTGTATGATATTACTTATATGTGGAATCTAAAAATAAAAAAAAGGAATGCATATAACAAAACAGAAATAAACTCACAGATATAGAAAACAAACTGGTGGTTACCAGTGGGGAAACAGAAGGGGGAAGGGCAAAATAGGTATATGGGATTAAGAGACACAAACTCCTGTGTATAACATAAATTAGCAACATGGATATATTATACAGCATATGGATATATAACCATTATTTTGTAGTAATTTTAAATGGAATATTATTTATAAAAATATTGAATCACTGTGCAGTTCACCTGAAACTAATATAATATTATACATCAACTATTCTTCAATTAAACAATTTTAAAAGATAAATAAATAAGGTAAAATTAAACTTCTCCATTTTTAACAACCACTTCCTGCCTCAGCAGGTCATTGAAAATAAGGTCTTTTAAAGATTTCTAAACTATAACTGTGCTCTACTTTAAATAAACACAATAGTGGCAGCTGAGATTTATCCACAGAGAAAAGAACACACACACACACACACACACACACACACACACCTTATGAACTGATGGTTAACAAATAATTCATCATAAGATTTCTTCACATAGCAAACTCTACTCATCACTCTAAAATGTGGTTTTATTTATGAAAATATAATTTGACCACAACTTCTCCAGAATCTGGTAATTACATGAAGTTAGAGATACCTGCCCAACCATCCAATCTCACCTAGAAGTTGAAATACTGGCTTGTGTCCAGCATGCCATTAAGCATTCAAACCTGCTCCAGACTTTTTAATTATGTTTACCACAAGCTTCAATGATGAAGCCGTTAGAGGGGGAAATACGCTATTTTTTAAGAAGACTGATTGCTATATTAAAAGTCTTTTGAGAAAATATTAACATGTTATGTGTGGCTTGGCAAAATAACTCTTTGGAGATATTTTATGTAATACTCAAGTCAAAATAATTTTAGGTGATTTCTCTAAGGAAGCAGCAAAAACACATTGCAAAAAGCAGAAAGGTTAGGAGTTCAGTTTTCAAAAGTTCAAAGATTGGCTGCTGCTAATTTGCATTTATTGGCTTCCTACTACCATGTCACTCTTCTTGGCTTGCATGGGATGAATTTAAGTTACCCATGAGCCTCCAAAATCAGAATATATATATATATATATATATATATATATATATATATATATATATATATACATACATTAGAGAGAGGGAAAAGCAAGACACAGTAGATATGGAATAAAACAAAAAGGAGGCAGAGAAAATGCTGGAAGAGACAGAGTGAAAGAGTGAGAAAGAATGAGAAAATACATAATAAATTGTGTTTACATGGACAATAGCCCATATGCATATACACATACATAGTCTATCTATTAGTTTACCATTGCTGTGATGAACAACATCACAAACTCAGTGGCCTAAAACAATATACATACATACATACACATAAATATATAATTTTATGTTTTGGTAGTTTAGAAGTCTGACATGTTGTCACCAGGCTAAAATCAAGGTGTTGGTGGGCCTCTGATTACTTCTGGCAGCTCTAGGGGAGAATCTGTTTCCTTCCTCATTCATGATTTGGCAGAAATCTGTATATTGTGATTTTAAGTCTGAGGTCCCTGTTTCCTTGCTAGCTGACAGGCTGTCTCCAGCTTCTTACAGGCCACCCACATTCCTCAGCTTGTGGCTTCCTTCATCTTCAAAGGTAGCAACTGTAGCAACCGTGAAATGATTCCTTCCAACGCCTCGTCTGTCTCAGACTCTTTAGCTCTCTCCTACTCTGTTTTAAAGGCCTATGACCCATGGACTCATTCATATAATCCAGAATAATCTTCCTTTTTGGGGTGAGCTGATGAGCATATTTAATCCCACCAGCAAAGTCTCTGTTGTCATGTTATGTTAACATGTTTCCAAGTTTAGGATATTAGGGCATGGATATCTGTGAGGGACTTTATTCTGCCTAACAGAGTCTATTTTAATAGAATATGTATATAAAATCTATTTGTTTTTATCTATATATACATGATGTATTGATCTATTTTTTCATTCCCCTAAATGGACCTTACTACCCAGCATCTAATGATGACAGTTTAATGCAAAGCATAATGACTTCACAATGGTTCCAAGAGTAAAAATCATCAAAGGACTTAAGATAATTGGATCATCGAAGTAAATAATGGTAATAATCATAATTATTAATAATTAATAATCATAATACATAGCATAAGATGAGAATCTATGAGTCCATACAAAAATAAATAAATAAACAAATAAATGAAAGATGAGAAAGAGCCCTTACTTTTAAAAAAAAATTAAATTTTATATTTTTTTTATACAGCAGGTCCTTAATAGTCATCAATTTTATACACATCACTGTATACATGTCAAACCCAATCACCCAATTCATCACACCACCCCCCCCACTCCCCTGCCACTTTCCCCCTTGGTGTCCATACATTTGTTCTCTATATCTGTGGTTCAATTTCAGCCCTGCAAACAGGTTTATCTGTACCATTTTTCTAGGTTCCACATATATGCGTTAATATACAATATTTGTTTTTCTCTTTCTGACTTACTTCACTCTGTATAACACTCTTTAGATCCATCCACGTCTCAACAAATGACCCGATTTCATTCCTTCCTATGACTGAGTAATATTCCATTGTATATATGTATCAAAACTTCTTTATCCATTCATCTGTCGATGGGCATTTAGGTTGCTTCCATGACCTGGCTATAGTAAAGAGTGCTGCAGTGAACATTGGGGTGCATGTGTCTTTTTGAATTATGGTTTTCTGTGGGTATATGCCCAGTAGTGGGTTTGCTGGATCCTATGGTAATTCTAACTTTAGTTTTTTAAGGATCCTCCATACTGTTCTCCATTGTGGCTGTATCTATTTACATTCCCACCAACAGTGCAATAGTGTTCCCTTTTCTCCACACCCTCTCAAGCATTTGTTGTTTGTAGATTTTCTGATGATGTCCATTTTAACTGGTGTGAGGTGATACCTCATTGTAGTTTTGATTTGCATTTCTCTAATAATTAGTGATGTTGAGCAGCTTTTCATGGGCTTCATGGCCCTCTGTATGTCTTCTTGGGAGAAATGTCTATTTAGGTCTTCTGCCCATTTTTGGATTGGGTTGTTTGCTTTTTTAATATTGAGCTGCATGAACTGTTTATATATTTTGGAGATTAATCCTTTGTCCATTGATTCATTTGTAAATATTTTCTCCCATTCTGAGGGTTGTCTTTTCATCTTGTTTATGGTTTCCTTTGCAGTGCAAAAGCTTTTAAGTTTCATTAGGTCCCATTTGTTTATTTTTGTTTTTATTTCCATTACTCTAGGAGGTGGATCAAAAATGATCCTGCTGAGATTTATGTCAGAGAGTGTTCTTCCTATGTTTTCCTCTAAGAGTTTTATGTCCAGTCTTACATTTAGGTCTCTAATTCATTTTGAGTTTATTTTTGTGTATGGTGTTAGGGAGTGTTCTAATTTCATTCTTTTACATGTAGCTGTCCAGTTTTCCCAGCACCACTTTTGAAGAGACTGTCTTTTCTCCATTGTATATCCTTGCCTCCTTTGTCATAGATTAGTTGACCATAGGTGCATGGGTTTATCTCTGGGCTTTCTATCCTGTTCCATTGATCTTTGTTTCTGTTTTTGCACCAGTACCATATTGTCTTGATTACTGTAGCTTTGTAGTATAGTCTGAAGCTAGGGAGTCTGATTCCACCATCTCCGTTTCATTCCTTCAAGACTTCTTTTGCTATTTGGCCTATTTTTTGTCCCCATACAAATTCTATGATTTTTTGTTCTAGTTCTGTAAAAAAGGCCATTGGTAATTTGATAGGGATTGCATTGAATCTGTACATTGCTTTGGGTAATATAGTCATTTTCACAATATTTCACAATATTTCCATTCCAATGGTATATCTCTCCATCTGTTGGTATCATCTTTGATATCTTTCAGCAGTGTCTTATAGTTTTCTGCATACAGGTCTTTTGTCTCCCTAGCTAGGTTTATTCCTAGGTATTTTATTCTTTTTGTTGAAATGGTAAATGGGAGTGTTTCCTTAATTTCTCTTTCAGATTTTTGATCATTAGTGTATAGGAATGCAAGAGATTTCTGTGCATTAATTTCGTATCCTGCAACTTTACCAAATTCATTGATTAGCTCTAGTAGTTTTCGGGTGGCAACTTTAGGATTCTCTATGTATGGCATCATGTCATCTGCAAACAGTGACAGTTTTACTTCTTCTTTTCCAATTTGTATTCCTTTTATTTCTTTTTTCTTCTCTGATTGCCATGGCTAGGACTTCCAAAACTATGTTGAATAATAGTGGTGAGAGTGGACATCCTTGTCTTGTTTGTGATCTTAGAGGAAATGCTTTCAGTTTTTCACCATTGAGAATGATATTGGCTGTGGGTTTGTCATATATGGCCTTTATTATGTTGAGATAGGTTCCCTCTATGCCCACTTTCTGGAGGGTTTTCATCATAAATCGGTGTTGAATTTTGTCAAAAGCTTTTTCTGCATCTACTAAGATGATCATATGGTTTTTATTCTTCAATTAATTAATACGGTTTATCACATTGATTGATTTCTGTATATTGAAGCATCCTTGCATCCCTGGGATAAATCCCACTTGATCATGGTGTATGATCCTTTTAATACATTGTTGGATTCTGTTTGCTTGTATTTCGTTGAGGATTTTTGCATCTATATTAATCAGTGATATTGGTCTGTAATTTTCTTTTTTTGTGGTATCTTTGTCTGGTTTTGGTATCAGGGTGATGGTGGCCTCATAGAATGAGTTTGGGAGTGTTCCTTCCTCTGCAATTTTTGGAAGAGTATGAGAAGGATGGGTGTTAGCTCTTCCCTAAATGTTTGATAGAATTCACCTGTGAAGCCATCTGGTCCTGGAGTTTTGTTTGTTGGAAGATTTTTCATCACAGTTTCAACTTCATTACTTGTGATTGGTCTCTTCATATTTTCTATTTCTCCCTGGTTCAGTCTTGGAAGGTTATACCTTTCTAAGAATTTGTCCATTTCTTCCAGTTGTCCATTTTATTCTCATAGAGTTGCTTGTAGTAGTCTCTTAGGATGCTTTGGATTTTTCCAGTGTCTGCTGTAACTTCTCCTTTTTCATTTCTAATTTTATTGATTTGAGTCCTCTCCCTCTTTTTTTTTTTTTTTTTTTAACGGTACACAGGCCTCTCACTGTTGTGGTCTCTCCCGTTGCAGAGCACAGGCTCCGGACGCGCAGGCTCAGCGGCCATGGCTCACGGGCCCAGCCACTCCGCAGCATGTGGGATCTTCCCGGACCGGGGCACGAACCTGTGTCCCCTGCATCAGCAGGCGGACTCTCAACCACTGCACCACCAGGGAAGCCCCTCTCCCTCTTTTTCTTGATGAGTCTGGCTAATGGTTTATCAATTTTGTTTATATTCTCAAAGAACCAGCTTTTAGTTTTATTGATATTTGCTATTGTTTTCTTTGTTTCTAGTTCACTTATTTCTGCAGTGATCTTTATGATTTATTTCCTTCTGCTAGATCTGAAGTGGGTCTCTTGTAGACAGCATATAGATGGGTCTTGTTTTTGTTTCCATTCAGCCAGTCTGTGTCTTTTTGTTGGAGCATTTAATCCATTCATGTTTAAGGTAATTATTGATATGTATGTTCCTATGACCATTTTTTAAATTGTTTTGGGGTTGTTTTTGTAGGTCCTTTTCTTCTCTTGTGTTTCCCACTTAGAGAAGCTCCTTTAGCATTTGTTGTAGAGTTGGATTTGTGGTGCTAGATTCTCTTAACTTTTGCTAGTCTGGTTTTGTGGTGCTGGATTCTCTTAGCTTTTGCTAGTCTGTAAAGCTTTTTTTTTTTTTGAGGTACACGGGCCTCTCACTGTTGTGGCTTCTCCTGTTGCAGAGCACAGGCTCCGGATGTGCGGGCTCAGCGGCCATGGCTCACAGGCCTAGCCATTCCATGGCATGTGGGATCCTCCCAGACCGGGGCATGAACCCGTGTCCCCTGCATCGGCAGGTGGACTCTCAACCACTGCGCCACCAGGGAAGCCCTGTAAAGCTTTTGATTTCTCCATCAACTCTGAATGAGATCCTTGCCAGGTAGAGTAATGTTGGCTGTAGGTTCTTCCCTTTCATTATTTTAAGTATATCATGCCACTCCCTTCTGGCTTGTAGAGTTTCTGCTGAGAAATCAGCTGTTAACCTTATGGGAGTTCCCTTGTATGTTATTTGTCGTTTTTCCCTTGCTGCTTTCAATAATTTGTCTTTAATTTTTGCCAATTTGATTACTATGTGTCTCGGTGTGTTTCTCCTTGGGTTTATCCTGTATGGGACTCTCTGCACTTCCTGGACTTGGATGGCTATTTGCTTTCCCATGTTAAGGAAGTTTTTGGCTATAATCTCTTCAAATATTTTCTCT
The DNA here is from genome assembly GCF_005190385.1 of Monodon monoceros. NCBI lineage: Eukaryota > Metazoa > Chordata > Mammalia > Artiodactyla > Monodontidae > Monodon > Monodon monoceros. The sequence goes on along the minus strand of NW_021703769.1, from coordinate 33,268,062 downwards.
GGTCCTTTCTCTCTCTCTTCTCCTTCTGGGACCCCTATAGTGTGACTGTTGTTGCGTTTAATGTTGTCCCAGAGGTCTCTTAGGCTGCCTTCATTCCTTTTCATTCTTTTCTCTTTATTCTGTTCCACAGCACTGAATTCCACCATTCCGTCTTCCGGGTCATTTATCCGTTCTTCTGCCTCAGTTATTCTGCTATTGATTCCTTCTAGTGTAGTTTTCATTTCAGTTATTGTAGTTTTCATCTCTGTTTGTTTGTTCTTTAACTTTTCTAGGTCTTTGTTAAACATTTCTTGCATCTTCTCGACCGTTGCCTCCATTCTTCCAAGGTCCTGGATCATCTTCACCATCATTATTCTGAATTCTTTTTTCTGGAAGGTTGACTATCTCCACTTTATTTAGTTGTTTTTCTGGTGTTTTATCTTGTTCTTTCATCAGGTACATAGCCCTCTGTCTTTTCAACTTGTCTATCTTTCTGTGAATGTGGTTTTGTTCTACAGGCTGCAGGATTGTAGTTCTTCTTGCTTCTGTTGTCTGCCCTCTGGTGGATGAGGCTATCTAAGAGGCTTCTGCAAGTTTCCTGATGGGAGGGACTGGTGGTGGGTAGAGCTGACAGTTGCTCTGTTGGGAAGAGCTTAGTAAAACTTTAATCTGCTTGACTGCGGATGGGTGGGGCTGGGTTCCCTCTCTGTTGGTTGTTTGGCCTGAGGCAGCCCAACACTGGAGCTTACCTGGGCTCTTTTTTGAGGCTAATGGTGGACTCTGGGAGAGCTGGCGCCAAGGAGTACTTTCCAGAACTTCTGCTGCCAGTGTCCTTGTCCCCACGGTGAGCCACAGCCACCCCCCATCTCTGCAGGAGACCCTCCAACACTAGCAGGTAGGTCTGGTTCTGTCTCCTATGGCGTCACTGCTCCTTCCCCTGGGTCCTGATGCACACACTAATTTGTGTGTGCCCTCCAAGAGTGGAGTCTCTGTTTCCCCCAGTCCTCTCGAAGTCCTGCAATCAAATCCCACTAGACTTCAAAGTCTGATTGTCTAGGAATTCCTCCTCCCGTTTCCGGACCCCCAGGTTGGTTAGCCTGGTGTGGGGCTCAGAACCTTCACTCCAGTGGGTGGCCTTCTGTGGTATAAGTGTTCTCCAGTGTGTGAGTCACCCACCCAGCAGTTATGGGATTTGATTTTACTGTGATTGCGCCCCTCCTACCGTCTCATTGTGACTTCTCCTTTTTCTTTGGATGTGCGGTGTCTTTTTTGGTGAGTTCCAGTGTCTTCCTCTCGATGATTGTCCAGCAGCTAGTTGTGATTCTGGTGTTCTCGCAAGAGGGAGTGAGGGCATGTCCTTCTACTCCGCCATCCTGGTTCCTAATCCCACGAGCCCTTACTTTGAGCAGAATGCCAAGTAATGAATGCAGAAGATATAAATTATACAGGGATTCAACATGTGGTAATAAACTAGTAGTAATAGTTTCAGGGAAATACCATGAATGGGTGTTAAATCTATTGGGTAATGAACAATAGGATATTTATAAATTCTCAAGTGTCTCCCCTCAAGACATTAGTTAACTACAAAGGGGAAAGAGTAACTTGAGTATAAAGAAAATTGTCAGTCATCACCTTAAGCAAATGATCAAAGGTATCATCACCAATATTTGGGAAAATGTGCATCTCATGCCTCTAGAAATGATGCTCTGAGAAGGACAAAGTATTCTATCTGTGGCATTTTTCCCACAAATCATAACATAAATTTAATTATGAGGAAGCAATAAACACATACAAATTGGGAGATAAAATTAATGGTCCACACTCTTCAGAAATGCCATGGTGATAAAGAAAGATAGCAGAACTGCTCCAGATTAAAAGAAAAGGAAAAGACAAGACCAACCATTGCAACAAGTTATCCTGGGTTGGATCCTGAAAAGAAAAACTCATTTATTTTGCAATAAGGGAAAGTATTGAAACAATTGGCAAAACTTGAATAAGGTCTGTATATTGGAGACTATTATATTAATGTCAGTTCTTTATTTTGATAATTGTACTGTAGTTGTATAAAACAATATCTTCATTTTAGGAAACAATACACATATATTTAGAAGTAAATAAATGTTATGTATTACTCTCAAATTATTCAGAAAAAATATTAATATACGTGTAGATAGCTAAATAAAATGGTAAAACAAATGTTTTAAAATATTAAAACTTAGAGAATCTGACTAAATGTGATATAGAAATTTTTTTCTAAGGTTTCAAGGTTTATGTAAGATTCAAATTATTTTAAAATCAAAACTAAAAATTAAATCATTAAAGAAGTTAATTGTTACTTTCACTCTATAGAATTATAATTTAAAATAAGTATCATTTGTGTGATATACTCAGAAGTAAAGATAGATCATCTTTTAATTAGCAACTGGAATCTTATCAATGAGAATTGATTGAAAAAAACATTTAGTCAAAAATCTATCTTTTATATAGCAACATATAATACATACATTTAATGTCATGTATCTAAGAACGTTTTTAAGGGAAGAAGAACAAAATGGATCCATTTGGTAACAAAGCAAGTTGATGGGCTGTGAACAGAAAGAGCAGAGTGAGAGTTATAAATCTGCTCTAGAGTTGGAGCAGAAATCAATGTTTACCAAACAACAACCATCTTTAAGTTTACAATTTAAGGAAAGCAGGAAATGTCAATTAACACAAAGTGTAAATGATTGATCAAGATGGCAGAGTAAGGGAACATGGAGCTCACTCCACCTACGAACAAATCAAAATTACATCAACATGAGGAACAATTCTCACTGGAAACTAACTGAAAACTGGCAGAAGGACTCCTTTACAACCAAGGCTGTAAGAAAGATACACATGTAATCAGGTAGGAAGCGAAGAAAAGAAATTTGGTGGAGACTTGTGCCCCTGAGAGGTGACTCAAGAAAAGGGAGAATATGTTGGCAGACACCTGCTTGAGGAGTGAGCAGTGAGCACCACAGATTGGGCATCCCAGTCCTGGGGTCCTACGCAGGCTAGATGAGCCCCCTTGGCTGGTTGCAGGATGGCTGAGACTAACAGGAGGGTGGTGGGAAGCCTGGACTCTGCTTATAAGGAGTGCATGCCCCCTGGCTTGCCCCAAAGGAAGGGTGGAGAGGGGCCTCCTCTAGCAGCTGCCAGGTTTGCCACAACTGCCTCAGCATGCACTCCAGCATGAGCTAAACGAACATTCCAGCCCCACTCACTCCACATCACAATGTGGCACTGGATATGGGGCAGTCATGACCAGGGAGACAGAGACACAGAGGTGACCCTGTCCTGGGGAAGATTCTGGGTGGGAAGGCTGAGGCATTCTTGGTGCTTACTCAAGTAAGTGCATCAGAAACAGCCCAGATCTCTAAAGGCACCCGATCCATCACAGCTTGCCTCCCGCAATGCCAAGAGTCCACATGAGCCCCACTTGCCCTGTGGCGTAGCACAGGGGACTTGCACCTGAGGCTGCATCTGACAGGAGTGATGAAAACAATTGCAAGCACCTGCACAGGCAGCACATTAGCGACAGCTCAAAATTCTGTTTGCAGCCAACACAAGCTGAGAACCTATGCAAGCCCCACTTGCTTCAGCGTTTCCCACTTCTGGAGCAAGGGTCCCAGTGCAGGGAGAGAGGAAAATACACACTTAAAGGGAAAAGAGCCATCCTGGGTCTGACCCTAAGGGCTTTTGCTCCAGCAACCTGGGATCAGACCCTATCCCCAGTAGGGCGGTGACAGCCACTGACCAGAGAGGAAGTTCTGCCTCACACCCAGCTCCACCTCAATCCCCTCCATTTCTAGGAGTACCCCTGACAGAGGTAATAACTGCCAACACGCTGTGACGAAAGATGTGACTTGCATCCATGCCAATTCAGCAAATTCAGGTTCATCAAAACAAAATTTTTCTTTTAGATTCCATATATATGTGTTAGCATATGGTATTTGTTTTACTCTTTCTGACTTACTTCACTCTGTATGACAGACTCTAGGTCCATCCACCTCACTACAAATAACTCAATTTCTTTTCTTTTTATGGCTGAGTAATATTCCATTGTATATATGTACCGCATCTTCTTTATCCATTCATCTGTTAATGGACACTTAGGTTGCTTCCATGTCCTGGCTATTGTAAATAGAACTGCAGTGAACATTGTGGTACATGACACATTTTGAATTATGGTTTTCTCAAGATATATGCCCAGTAGTGGGATTGCTGCGTCATATGGTAGTTCTAGTTTTAGTTTTTTAAGGAACCTCCATACTGTTCTCCATAGTGGCTGTACCAATTTACATTCCCACCAACAGTGCAAAGAGGGTTCCCTTTTCTCCACACCCTCTCCAGAATTTATTGTTTGTAGATTTTTTGATGATGACCATTCTGACTTGTGTGATGTGATACCTTATTGTAGTTTTGAATTGCATTTCTCTAATGATTAGTGGTGTTGAGCATCCTTTTATGTGTTTGTTGGCAATCTGTATATCTTCTTTGGAGAAATGTCTATTTAGGTCTTCTGCCCATTTTTGGGTTTGGTTATTTGTTCTTTTGATATTGAGCTGCATGAGCTGTTTGTATATTTTGGAGATTAATCCTTTGTCAGTTGCTTTGTTTGTAAATATTTTCTCCCATTCTGAGGGTTGTCTTTTGGACTTCTTTATGGTTTCCTTTGCTGTGCAAAAGCTTTTAAGTTTCATTAGGTCCCATTTGTTTATTTTTGGTTTTATTTCCATTTTTCTAGGAGTTGTGTCAAAAAGTATCTTGCTGTGATTTATGTCATAGAGTGTTCTACCTCTGTTTTCCTCTAAGAGTTTTATAGTGTCTGGCCTTACATTTAGGTCTTTAATCCACTTTGGGTTTATCTTCGTGTATCATGTTCAGGAGTGTTCTAATTTCATTCTTTTACATATAGCTGTCCAGTTTTCCCAGCACCACTTTTTGAAGAGGCTGTCTTTTCTCAATTGTATATTCTTGCATCAAAGAAAAGGTGATCATATGTGCGTAGGTTTACCTCTGGGCTTTCTATCCTGTTCCACTGATCTATATTTCTATTTTTGTGCCAATACCATACTGTCTTGATTACTGTAGCTTTGTAGTATAGTCTGAAGTCCAGGACCCTGATTCCTCCAGCTCCGTTTTTCTTTCTCAATATTGTTTTGGCTCTTTGTGGTCTTTTGTGTTTCCATACAAATTGTGCAATTTTTGTTCTAGTTCTGTGAAAATTGCCATTGGTAGTTGGATAGGGATTGCATTGAATCTGTAGATTGCTTTGGGTAGTATAGTCATTTTCACAATGTTGATTCTTCCAGTCCAAGAACATAGTATATCTCTCCATCTATTTGTATCATCTTTAATTTTCTTCATCAGTGTCTTATAGTTTTCTGCATACAGGTCTTTTGTCTCCTTAGGTAGGTTTATTCTGAGGTATTTTATTCTTTTTGCTACAATGGAAAATGGGAGTGTTTCTTTAATTTCTTTTTCATATTTTTCATCATTAATGTATAGGAATGCAAGAGATTTCTGGGTGTTAATTTTGTATATTGCTGCTCTACCAAATTCATTGATTAGCTCTGGTAGTTTTCTGGTAGCACCTTTAGAGTTCTCTATGTATCTGCAAACAGTGACAGCTTTACTTCTTCTTTTCTGATTTGGATTCCTTTTATTTCTTTTTCTTTGCTGAATGCTGTGGCTGAAACTTCCAAAACTATGTTGAATAATAGTGGTGAGAGTGGGCAACCTTATCTTGTTCCTGATCTTAGAGGAAATGGTTTCAGTTTTTCACCATTGAGAATGATGTTGGCTGTGGGTTTGTCATATATGGCCTTTATTATGTTGAGGTAGGTTCCCTCTCTGCCTACTTTCTGGAGAGTTTTTATCATAAATGGGTGTTGAATTTTGTCAAAAGCTTTTTCTGCATCTATTGAAATTATCTTATGGTTTTTATCCTTCAATTTGTTAATATGGTGTATCACATTGATTGATTCGCATATATTGAAGAATCCTTGCATTCCTGGGGTAAACCCCACTTGATCATGGTCTATGATCCTTTTAGTATGCTGTTGGATTCTGTTTGCTTGTATTTTGTTGAAGATTTTTGCATCTATGTTCATCAGAGATATTGGCTTGTAGTTTTCTTTTTGTGTGACATCTTTGTCTGGTTTTGGTACCTGGGTGATGGTGGCCTCTTAGAATGAGTTTGAGAGTGTTCATCCCTCTGCTATATTTTGGAAGAGTTTGAGAAGGATAGGTGTTAGCTCTTCTCTAAATGTTTGATAGAATTCGCCTGTGAAGCCATCTGGTCCTGGGCTTTTGTTTGTTGGAAGATTTTTAATCACAGTTTCAATTTCAGTGCTTTTGATTGTTTTTTTTTAATGTTTTCTATTTCTTCCTGTTCAGTCTTGGAAGGTTGTGCTTTTCTCAGAATTTGTCCTTTTCTTCCAGGTTGTCCATCTCATTGGCAAATAGTTGCTTGTAATAATCTCTCATGATCCCATGTATTTCTGCAGTGTCAGTTGTTACTTCTCCTTTTTCATTTCTAATTCTGTTGATTTGAGTCTCTCCCATTTTTTCTTGATGAGTCTGGCTAATGGTTTATCAATTTTGTTTAACTTCTCAAAGAAACAGCTTTTAGTTTTATTGGTCTTTGCTATTGTTTCCTTCATTTCTGATCTGATCTTTGTGATTCTTTCCTTCTGCTAATTTTGGGGTTTTGTTTGTTGTTCTTCCTCTAGTTCCTTTTGGTGTAAGTTTAGATTGTTTATTTGAGATGTTTCTTGTTTCTTGTGGTAGGCTTGTATAGCTATAAACTTCCCTCTTAGAACTGCTTTTCTGCATCCCAGTTTTTTTTCATTGTTTTTCCATTGTCATTTGTCTCTAGGTATTTTTTGATTTCCTCTTTGATTTCTTCAGTGATCTCTTGGTTATTTAGTAACCTATTGTTTGGCCTCCCTGTGTTTGTGTTTTTTACGTTTTTTTTCCCCTGTAATTCATTTCTAATCTCATAACGTTGTGGTCAGCAAAGATGCTTGATATGATTTCAATTTTCTTAAATTTACTGAGGCTTGATTTGTGACTGAAGATGTGATCTATCCTGGAGAATGTTCTGTGCTCACTTGAGAAGAAAGTGTAATGTGTTTTTTTAGATGGAATATCCTATAAATATCAATTAAATCTATCTGTTCTATTGTGTCATTTAAAGCTTCTGTTTCCTTATTTATTTTCATTTTGGATGATCGGTCCATTGGTGTAAGAGAGGTGTTAAAGTCTCTCACTATTATTGTGCTACTGTCAATTTCCTCTTTTATAGCTGTTAGCAGTTGCCTTATGTATTGAGGTGCTCCTATGTTTGGTGCATATATATTTATAATTGTTATATCTTCTCCTTGGACTGATCCCTTGATCATTATGTAGAGTCCTTCCTTGTCTCTTGAAACATTCTTTATTTTAAAGTCTATTTTATCTAATATGAGTATTGCTACTCCAGCTTTCTTTTGATTCCCATTTGCATGGAATATCTTTTTCCATCCCCTTGCTTTCAGCCTGTATGTGTCCCTAGATCTGAACTGGGTCTGTTTTAGACAGCATATGTATGGGTGTTGTTTGTGTATCAATTCAGCCGGTCTATGCCTTTTTGTTGGAGCCAAGTTCCCTTCCATTCCTCATACCCCTCCCCCACCACTTCCCTCAAGGTCTCCCCTATCCTCACTGGACCCCTAACTGTGGGTGGGTCCTGCTGGGTGTAGGATCTCCTCCCCTGCCCCAGCCACTCCTCAGGGGTGCCAGTCCTGGATGTCTGGCCTTTACTTTTGCTCCCCCTTCCCTTCCACTCCCTCAGAACCCCTGTGGCTGGAGGGGGCCTAGGTGGGCTGAGGATCAGGCCCAGGATCTCAACAGGTTCCTGGGGGTCTAAGTGGGCAGGGGAAACCTGGCCATGCTCCCTTTTGATCCTCTGCCCTTCCAATGGTTCCCCAATCTCCCCCTTTAGGTGTAGGATCCCTTCCCCTCCCCCAGCCACCCCTCAGAGGCACCAGTCCTGTCCTGCCTTCACTTCTCCTCCCCCTTCACTCCCCCCACACCCCACATCCTACCCAGTCACGGGGATTCCTTCCATCCCCTTAAGTGTCTACCATTGCCTGGTAGGTGTCCTAGCTGTGAGGAGATGTGAATTTTGCGTCCTCCTACTATGCCATCTTGACTCCACCCCCGTTATAACTTTTGATGGAGTATAATCTGTAAAAATACTGAATCTATATGCTGTACCTGAAACTAATATAGTAATGCAAATCCACTATAGTTCAATAGAAAAACATGTTTTAAGTGTACAAGATGAGTCAGGCAAATGAGAAGTTCACCCTATCTCAATATGTTTTAAAAATTCCTTTCCCAATGTCCTTCTCTTTGTCCATAGATAAGACTAACTAAAATAGAACGGACACTGGAGATTTATTAAATCATTTTGTATATCCTTCAAGGAGAAATTGATAATACCAAGTGGTGTTGAGGATGTGGAGCAACCAGAACTCATGCATTATTGGTTCAAGAAAGTAAAATAAAATGACAATCTCTAGGTCCATCCATGTTGCTGCAAATGGCATGATTTTGTTCTTTTTTATGGCCGAGTAATATTTCATTATATATATATATATGTATCACATCTTTTTTATCCATTCCTCTGAGTGAAGTCAGACACAGAAAGACATATATCATATGATATCACTTATATGTGGAACCTAAATTAAAAGGTACAAATGAACTTATTTAAAAAACAGAAGTGGAGTCACGGATATAGAAAACAATCTTATTGTTACCAGGGGATACGGTGGGGGGAGGGATAAATTGGGAGATTGGAATTGACATATATTGACAATGCACATTACCATATATAAAATAGATAACTAATAAGAACTTACTATATAGCACAGGGAACTCTACTCAATACTCTATAATGGCCTATATGGGAAAAGAATCTAAAAAAAGAGTGGATATCTATATATAGATAGATATAGATATAGATATATGTATAACTGATTCACTTTGCTGAAACTAACACAACATTGTAAATCAACTATACTCCAGTAAAAAAAATTTTTTAAAGTAAAATAATACAATCACTTTGGAAAATTGTTTGGGAGTTTCTGGTAAAGTTATATATACACTTATTTTATGACTTAGTTATTGCACTCCTAAGCACTTACCCCAGAGAAATAAGTGCATATGTTCTACAAACTGAGTTGTACATACATGAATATTTAGAGCATAACTATTCATAAGAGCCCCAAACTGGAAAAAATGTCCAATAACAGGAAAATGCATCAACTAATTGTGGCATGTTCATATAGTGAAATATGACTGAGCATTAAAGAATGAATGACCAACAAGTGAATACACGCAGTGACACAGATAAATCTCACAAATATTGTGCTGTGCCAAAAAAGTAAAATAAAAGAGGATATAGTGTATTAGATGAAGTTCAAGAAAAAACATTCATGGTGATAAAAATTCAGAACTGATTTATTTGGAGGGAAGATGAATGCATTGATTGGAAAGAGCACAAAGGAACTTTCTGAGGTGATGGAAATGTTCCTTATGATATGGGTGACAGGAAAGTACATGTCAAAATGTACATTGTGAAAACTCATCAAGCTGTATGCTTAAGATTTATTCATTTCCTAAATGAAAATTAAATGTCAATAAAGTGCTGTTAGCATGAATATAAACCTGTGGATATCTAGCCACATGTTCTTCACCCCTTAGACTCAAGTGTCTTCATGACACTCAGCAAACAAGAGAGTTTATCAGACACTTACTTGCCTAGTAATTTAAGGAAATGCTACATTTACAAGAAGTTTCCATTGGAAAATAGTTACTATTGTTTATTAAAGAAGAAGAGCTAGCATATGGGCTACCTGAACAACTGACTGCAATGTAACCCAGTCATATCAACTCCTTATTGGAAGAAAGAATTTAAAGAGCTAGGACTCTTCTCAAAACTGAGACTACAAATCCCCAAGTTTCTTTTAAATATCATCTGGCCTGCATAGCAATGGGCTGCCTGGTCTCCAGAGCAAGTGCCCAATAAGGTAGGCTTCTTAACAAGGAAAGAAATACAGACGCTCTCACTGAAATATTTGCCTAGAGATATTTCTGTTCCTGAGAATGAAATGCAAATTTGTTTCCAGTAGCCTGAGGTGGGATAGTGGTTTTTATGGTTTTGCTTCAAATCCTGATGAAAATTGTGAGTTCATCTTTTTTTATAAGGTTCTTTGGTGAGGTTTCCAACATGATCTAATCTTGCCCTGGAAAGTGAACTAAAAGGAGCTGACTGGTTATTAGGAAGGAGTTCACTAGCCCCACTTTACAGCCATCCAAGTGAATGTCTTCATGGAAGTCTCGAGGCTGCTCCTGTCCCAGCTGAGTTCAGGGACCTTCCTGTGACTTCAGAGGGACTTCCCAGGGCAGAACAGGGAAGAATCATACCCAAGATGTTTCACAGTGTAAGTGTGCTTGTCTTTCCATTACCTACTCCTATTTTCAGATCTGTATAAGTTAACTTCCCCAATTAAACCAGGTTAAAACCCAATAACCTCTGCTCACTCTCAGACACAATCTATTAGACTAGCTGGTTGTTTTTCCCTCCAATCAAGTGTGATTTGGAAAGGTTTAATACTAGTACAATCTACCTATGTCATTTCAATAGAGGAAAATAGATGTGCTGGTGTTGTTTTATTGTGTGTTTGTTTGTTTGTTTGTTTTGTAGTACGCGGGCCTCTCACTGTTGTGGCCTCTCCCGTTGCGGAGCACAGGCTCCGGACACGCAGGCTCAGCGGCCATGGCTCACGGGCCCAGCTGCTCCGCGGCCTGTGGGATCGTCCCAGACCGGGGCACGAACCCGTGTCGCCTGCATCGGCAGGTAGACTCTCAATCACTGCGCTACCACGGAAGCCCTGGTGTTGTTTTAATTCATATTTTTTTTAAGATTCCACATGTAAGATCATACAGTATATGTCTGTCTCTGTCTCTGTCTGATTTGTTTCACTTAGCATAATGCCCTCAAATTTCATCCACATTGTAGCAAATGGCAGAATTTCCTTCTTTCTTATTGTATTATATATATATATATATATACACACACATATACATATATATAAATATACACATATATATGTATATTTATATGCATATACATATATGTATATTTATATACATAACATATTCTTTATCTATTCCTCCATCATCAGTGCTTAGGTTGTTTCCATGCACTTAGGTGCAGATACCTCCTTGAGATAGTGTCTTTACTCCTAAGGATATATATCCAGAGGTGGTATATATGGTAGCTGTATTTTTCATTTTTTGAGGAAACTCCATACTGTTTTCCATAGCAGCTGCACCAGTTTACATTCTCACTAACAGTACCCAAGGGTTCCCTCTTCTCCATTTCCTCACCAGTACTTGTAATCACTTGTCTTTTGATAGTAGCTATTCTAACAGGTCTGAGGTGATATCACCTTGTGATAATAATGTTGATGAGTAGTAATGTTGAGCACCTTTTATATATCTTGGATATTGACCCCTAATCAGACACATGAGTTGCAAATATCTTCTCCCATTCCATGGGCTGCCTTTTCATTTTGTTGATTATTTCTTTTGCTGTACAGCTTTTTAGTTTAATGTAGTCCCACTTCTTTTATTTATTTATTTTAGTCCCACTTCTTGATTCTTGCTTTTGTTGTTTGTGCTTTTGGTATCATATCCAAAAAATTATTTTCAAAACCAATGTTGAGGAGCTTCTTCCCTACATCTTCTTCTATAAGTTTTATGGTACCAGGTCTTATGTTCAAGTCTTTGATCCGTTTTTCTCCTGTTAATCTGTATTTTGTCAGTTTAATTTGCAAATCCCTAGGGATTGAACCCAAGAGGATAAAGGTTAAAGTTTTATCTCTCCTGTACTTGGAATGTATGTGTTCACCAAGGAAAAGCAGAGAGAAGGCCAGATGTGAAGCATGGTTAATAAGTCCCTTAAAGGAAGATTCTAGAAGTAGTCACAGAAACACAGGGAAGACTTTTAGGATGGCCAGTCCCTCGGGCTACTGAAGGAGAAAGAGAATATAAGGGTGAGTAACCCATCATCCAATTGCGGTAAAGAGGCAAAGCCAGAATGATCTAAGTAGCAACTGCCTTAGGTGTTGTGTATTGAAAGGCAAATATCTTGATGAGAGTCCCCTACTTATTCCAGATGCTTGAGCATTCTTTATCTAAAATCCTTAACTAGAACTTGATCATTTGATAATAACAATTTAATAGGGCAACGAACATCTTCATTCCTCCTCTGGAAGACAAATGAAGTTCTAAATTAGGAGTCTGGCTGTAAGATTGTCAGGGCAGAAATAGATAGTAAAGTCCTTCAAAGAGTTAGAACTGAACACTTGAGTTTCTTCATCTGCACATCCTTGTAGAAGATTTATTTCATTATTCAATGAAAAATAGATAATTTTCTTTCTACTTCTGTTTACCTTTGGTGCACTTGGCATTTGACTAGACATCTCAGGATACTGAATCACAGCTTTTCAGGGATTTGATGTTAACCACTAAAAAGCTAAGAAATGGTAAGCTAATTACGATTTTGCTCCTTAATCCTAATGTCAATGCTATAGATAAAAGATAGAAGGAAAAATAAGATCTAAGTAATTATTCAATGACTTCATCTTGAAGAAAGGGCACGATGTATACACTTGTATGCACAAACTACTTGAGTACTTTTTTAAACTTCAATTATTTTCTAACTTCATTCCAATCAGAGAAAAACTTCTTGGGATGGACAAAATATTTTCTACTTTCTAATTTCTCTAATTTCTAAATATTTTCTAATTTAAGTAATTTCTAAGTAAATATCTTCATCACTCTCTTTATGTAAACTTTAGAATAACTTTAGTTAATAATAACCATTGATCTTTAGAAAACTAATCTCCTTCTTAATTACTGTCATTGAGCTGTAAGTTATTAAATTTGGAGGATAAAATTTTGAGAGAAGTAGTAGACATAAAATTCTGTAGGGAAGGAAATTATTATTACTCACAGATCTCATTTGATAAAACATGTCAATTGCCCTTATTTTAAAACAATCCATCCCTACCTGAAATAATTCAACTTCCCTTTGGATGAACTTCCTACTTAAATTTGGCTGGGGCAATTCCATTTATGATTTTTGGATCAGGTGTTGGAACTACCCAGTTTGGGAGGTTTTCATTACATTTTCCTGGAAAGAAAAGAGCTGGGGTTTATAGGGAGGGCACTACTTGTTTTATAAAAGTCTCCCTTGCTTGCTGATTCATAAAGGGACAATCATTGTTTGCCTTAGATCCTGTCACTTAAGGTGTATAGAGAGCCTTATGTAGGTTTACAGGGCAAGACCTGCAACAATCTGAGTCAAAAACCATTTTCTCCTGGATCGAGTCGACAAAAAGACCTAGAATATATTATTTGATTTATCTAGAAAGCCAAATCACCAAGTTAGTCCAGTCTGTGATGTGAAACCAGGCAAAGGTATAACCACGCACTCAATAAAAACACAATATTGGAAATGAAATAATGAAAATAGAAAACACAGCTTATTCATTGAAATATAATGATATCTACAAAGCCATCGTTCCATCTGGAAGGTTATCATCAAGAGAACAAGAGTGACTAAGTGAGAGTAATTTGGTTTAAAAAATCAGTGTGGACTACATTGATGCTTTACCCAAGAAAAGGCTGTCAGTGTTTGACACTATTTTTTCTTATTTGATCTTCAAGATTATAAAAGACTAGGACCTTAAATTAGCATATTTACATTGACTTGAGCATAGGTCAGTAGAGTTCCAGCTGCCTCATGTTTCCTTTAATAATTCCAGGAGGATTTATTGAACATCTATTTGGTGAGAGACACTATACCAGGTGTTACAACAGAATATATTAGGTTCTAATGTACCATCAGGAGCTAATAAGTAAGCTACATGAAATGCGACCACTTTTAGACTGTGAGATGAGTGCAAAAGTGGGGTTTCCTTTAGGCTTTGCTTTCAGGAAGGGTGACCCAAGACACAAGAACTGAAGGCAGATGCAAGAACTAAAATCTTCCAAATGAAGGAAAATGGCAAGAGCCAAAGGGTGGGAAAAGTAAGGGAGAACTTATTGGATGGCCAGAGTGAAGGGTTCATAGAATGGTTATGGACATTGAGGCTGCAAAGTCAAAGAAGATAAAGTAGAGGACTTGGAATGCTCCACTTAGGAATTTAAAAATTGTTTTTATTTTTAAGTGCAGTACTTTTCAGAGCCTCTAACAGGCAAATGTGTATTGTGACTCTCTGAGAATGTAGCATGCCATAATCTCAATTTTTTGCTTCATGAAATTTTGGGTATGAGGTACAAAAGGACCCTGACCATCTGTGAATTACACTTAGGGAAACCCTATTTTAGGGAATTTGAAACTACTTCACAATGTGAGAGCAGTAATATTTATCAACAGAATCAGACCAGCCTAAAAATATTTGGGGTTTACACTTGTTATAGATGATATAAAAATGACCAAATCCAAAGTTGGAAGATAATTTGGAGTCTATCTGGTGCTACCTGATGCTTGAACAGCCTCTAAAAAAGCCACACTATTTAATTGTCCAGCCTCTGGTGACAGGGAGGTAAACTGAAGGAACCCATCTATTTTTCAAGCAGTTTATTATTTTGAGCCCAAATTTGCCTTCTTAAGCTTGCTAGGTCCTTCTTTGGGAGCAATCACTAAAAGCCTGAACCTTCTCCTACCCAAAAGCCCTTTATGTACTTTGAATCAATTATCTCATTTCTTTTTTCCTAGCTCTTCCAATTATCCACCACATGGCATAGTTTCTAGGCCCTCATCAGCCTGGTAATTCATCCCTGGATACTTCACATTGTCACTGTGTCTCTTGAGATAGTTGACATGCATCCTTCCCAGTGTGGTCTGAGCTAAGATTATAATGTTCCAAATTCTGAACATTATGCATTTCTTAGCACAGACAAAAGCCATTTGGGTTAATTTGGATCCAATACCACTAAATTATTATTATTATTTTTGGTGGGGCCACTCCGTGCAACATGCCGGATCTTAGGTCCCCAACCAGGGATTGAACCCATACCCCCTGCATTGGGAGTGTGGAGTCTTAACCACTGAACTGCCAGGGAAGTCCTTCCACTAAATTATTGAAATAATTTTTGTCTAAACTTCTGCTCACCCCAAACATCTCCAGCCTCTTCCTGTGTTGTTGATTTTCAGGACTTGCAGTAAAGTTTATCTCGTTACCAGTGTCACTTCTTTTTTTTTTTTCCCCCTGGCAATAGTCTTTTTGATCTTAATTCTGCCACCTTCCCAGTTTCAGGTCAACTTAAATTTGATCAGCAGTCTTCCCCTAAGGCTGGATAAAATATTAGATAGAAAAAGACTAAATATAAAACTTTGAACTGGGTACCAGACACTCCTTTTCAAAAACGCAATTAATCCATTGGTCACTCAAATGTTATTATATCTACATTGGTCACTCAAATGTTAGATACATTTATATATCTAAAAGTGATCACCTAGCCTACATGAATTGCTAGAAATAGGTTCACTCAAATCTACTTATATTACACCTGTCCAGTTGGGCCAAGTAAAGGAAGATAAAGTCTAGTCAAGATAAGATAACACAGCTAGTCAAAACATCTGACTAGCTCCTCACTTGATATCACTAAGAACAGTTCTCAGAATTTGCCTTTTCATTTTGAAAACTGGTATATCTGTATATCTGTAGAATTCTAACTTTTCTCCAGGTCTCCATTATTTGGCAAAATTTACTGGCAGCATTTCTGCCATCTTGCCTCCATGTTCTCTTAATATAATGGGTCTTTCCTCACTTGAAACTACCATGTCTTTATTCTTTCCCTGAATGACAATTTTTTTCATGTTGGATCAGGAGAGCTTAGCTGAGCATCATATTTTAAACCAGTAATACTCATCCCAAAGGAAAATAAAGATGCATTCCCTTATATGTCTTGCTCTGAATCACGGTTTCTCAATTTCAGCACTACTGACAGTTTGAATCAGATAATTCATTGTGGGAAGATGTCCCATGCAATATAAGATGTTTAGCAATATTCCGGGTCTCTAGATGCTAGATACCAGTAGCTACAGCCCCCTCCCAAGACAGGACAATCAAAAATGTCTCCAGATATGGCCAAATGTCCCACAGTTTGGGGTGGTGGGGTGGTGGTGGGATTGCCCCAGTTAAAAACTACTGATCAGAACATAAATAAATAAATTTAAAAGAATAACTTTTTGCCTATGTTTTTTCTCCCTAACGTGTACTCTTTTTATTTAACTCCATTCAGACTAATTCAGTCAATGAATGACATATAATTAAACTAGGGAAATATGCCTAGAATTCTTGGTTTAAAAAGAAAAAAACCTGGTTATGGTTTTAGAGCAGAAAATTAGAAGGCAAGTGTTACACATCCAAATAAAGAATAGAAAAACTTAAAGGTTAAGAAGTATCAATCGTGCCTTAGGGCTGCTCTAACAAATACCATAGACTGGGTGGCTTAAACAGCACTTATTTCTGGAAGCTGAGAAGTTCTGGAAGCTGGGAAGTCCAAGATCTAGGTACCAGTCAACTGAGCTCATATGAGAACACTCTTCCTGGTTTGTGCATAGATAACTTTTAGCTGTATCCTCTTATGCAGAAAGACAGAGATCATCTCTCTCAGGTCTTTTCTTATAAGAGTAATAATCCCATTCATTAGCACTCAACTTTCATGACCTACCAAATGCCCTACCTCCATATACCTCCAAGTACCATCATAATAGAATTTAGGGCTTCAATATATGAACTTTGGGAGGGAACACAAATGTTTAGTACATAGTAAATAGTGAACACAAGAATCATGATACAAAGGGATTCAAATGTATCCTTCTTGATATGCACACAGGGCTTTCCAAGAACACATAATTTGCAAGCTGGTTGAATTTCCTAACCCTTCCAATGGGACCAACAGCCTTCAGCCTCTTCCCCTCTTTCCATCCCAAGGTCTTTTTTGTAGCTTTTATTTCTCTTTACTGTATCATTCCATGAGGAAGGGCAATGCTTTCCCACGGATACAAAGTGTCCCAAGGACACCAACAAGAAAGAATACAAGAGAAATGGCAGCACACCCAAACCCTTTCTTTGGGGGATATCTCAATTGGAGCATCTAACGCCCCCTAGTGGTAAGATAACCTATTTCTTTCAGCCTGTATTTCAGGCTTATACTTGGAGCTAGGACTTATTTTCAGGACTGTTCTATATCAACTCTGTCAAGGAGCCGACAGAACGATGTCGTTTTTTTTTTTTTTTGTTTGTTTGTTTTTCTGCCAGGAAAATATCAAGCTAGAGTAAAGTAAGGCATTGCTTCTTTTGTGAAAAGATTATGCTGATTTTCTTCAGTTAGAAAGGTGATGTGTTTGACATGTTCATGTCTTTGAATCAAGAATAAAATTAAGGTCCAGTTTTGATCCAATGTCTATGTTCTCATTTTTTAATTACAAAATTAAAAATATGCTCATAAGAACCGACAGGAAATTTCATGGGTCTCATTAAACCAACTCTATTCTCTTTCTTTAAAAAAGGATGTTCTAGTAAATTCAGAAAAAAATCAAGTCCACTGCTCCAGTTGTGGTAAAGCTGAGCCTATCAAATGTCAGGTTCACTAAAAAAATTAAGAGCTGACAACAAACTGACTCTTTTCTTATTGTACTATCATGGATTCTGCTCATGAAATGGAACTTGACATCTGTATATTGGTAGATTAATGTGAGAGAAAAAAATCCTTGCTTTGGAAGATTTTAATTTTTATGGCTTCTAGTCATTTTAATACAAACCTGGCAAAAGAAAGGAAATAAAAAATTGGGGAAACATCCTTTCTGAATTAAATATGTTAGTCTGGGTCAGTGAGAATTTCAATGCCTGCCAAAATTGATTTTCAGTGGCATGCAGCATTTTCAGTGAAGAAAGGATGGGGTTTCTGAATGGATTTAGCATTGTTTGAAAGTTTATTTCGGATAGACTATGACACTTGGAGCATAACTTTGATTCCTTGTGCTTTAATAGATTGATCTATAAAAGAAGATGTCAGCCATAAGCCTTTATGTCCAAGGCTACATGTTAGGCACTGGGAAATAACCTCAACAAGGACCCCTCCCTTCAGAAATATAACAAAGGCTCTAGTTATGAATGACAAGTGCTTCTCTTCAGGGAATGAGTTCTTCTCGAAAACAAATCCATCCTATTGGGAGGTGGCCTAAGAGATGAACCTTGTTTTGACCTAAAAGAGTTAATTCACTATAATTCTAGATTGTCCAAGAGGTGCTTTGGCAACGTGGAAGAAAGATACTGTATAAATCCAAATAATGAATATTATTATGAACCAGATCAGAACTATACAAACAATCCCTTTTCACAAAGGCAGAGTTTTCATATACCAATCCCCAGCTCCTTCTTTGCCAGGGATAATTCAATGACTACTGACACCAGAAGCCTCTGATTGTATGTGCATGAGACCTTGGTTTCCAAATCCCTTAAATATATGTCACACCTTTGCACAAGTGTTGGCTGGCTTTGAGGCACCAAGGTCTACTGAATTCAAGGTGCGGTGGAGATCCCACCCTGCAAGGTGCATTGGGACTCCATAAACCACTTGCCTCATCCTGGCTGAGGAGTTTAGAGGAAAATCGGCAAGCAACAAAGCAGGTGCAACTCTATCCTCTGATGTCTAAGGTCTGGGGTGGGGCGACGGTGCTCTAGAGTATCCTTTTGTATAAATTTTATGGGTCTGGAAGTACTCTTTACAAGCATCTTTCCCACCCCGAGGCAGATACAGGCTCACACACTAAACAGTGACCCTATTCAGTCTTCTGTCTTCCACTCTATATATTCTGGGTATATGTAAGTTGTAGGAGAAATCTATGTAAAAGAGATATATAGACTAGAAATGATGAGATCCAGGGTTGGAGTTTTAAAGTAAAAGCTAAAGAAATGAATACCTGGAGACTCAGAAGACCATCTGCCTTTAAAAAGCAGCCTATTCAGGAAAGGGGGTGTTGAGTTCAGGGGACTAGTTTGACTTTTTTAAGGTTATCAAGCAAGAACTGAGTCCATTTTTGGTATCACTTTTTGCACAAACTGGTCCAAAATAAATAACCAGCACAGCTGTGGTACAGAAAACCTCCTGTGTAAATTATTTTCATGTGTGTGGCTTTTTAAAATGAATTTCTGTCAATCTTTCCATGGCTTTTGGTCCACATTAGTCCTGACTATAACTGTATTTTTCTGAAAAGTTAAGGGAGGTAACTATCTATCAGGGACCATCTCTATTATGGCTTCTTTTGTTACTGTTGTTGTTTGGTTTGGTTTGTTTGTTTTCAGATTGGGTTTGAGGCTCAGCACATATTTTCTCAATACTCCTAATATACTATAGAAGTTGGTTTGGTTTGAAGCAATGAAACTGATTAAATTTGGGGAGTTTCCCACCTCTCCCACTCTATCTCACTCACTCTACCTCCCCTCTGGAACACTCAGATTCTCGGCTTTACTATTTATAGTCACAGGGAAGCTCTTGCTTCTCCCACCCACTATTGCTCCAATTTGAAACACATGCAGGGGAAGAGAGGAAGAGGAGTCTGTGGGAGGAGAGGTAGAAGAACCGCACCCACTGTGAAACCACCATGCCATCCTGCTTGCATGTGGTTAAACACCCAGAAAGAGAGGGAGTTTGCTGAGTTTCTTTTCAGTACATCCATACTCACTGGTCCAAAGACAGTTTGGTTTCTTATTGTCTGACTCATTCTGACTTTGACATAGATCAGTTTCTTGATCACGATGGAGGAAAAACCAATAAAGTGAAATGTCTCAAGACATAATCTCCAATGCTTAAAATAAAGAGGAGAGGAAGGGAAAAATAAAACCTTTTTCATAATTTTCACAGGAGTTATCACATTCTGAAAGTCCTACATCTGACCCTATGAAAACCTAATCCCTAAAGGTGGTACCTCATAGCAAACACCACACACACACACACACACACACACACACACACACACACACACACTTGAAAAGGGAAGGAGGTCAGATGGTTCAAAACCTTAAGACCACTTAAACATTTTTCTGGAAGGTGAGAAGGTAAGAAATCAGAGAAAAAGTCCATAATAGTATTTTGGCAATCTCTCCACTCTATAAACTCTATCCATAGGCAATCATTGGCTTGTGCCAATTTTGCATAACTAAAAATGACTTAGATTAAATATTAGGGGTGGATGTTTGGCAATGGCTAAGCCTACGTTCTTTTTACCTTTTAATAGCAGATAAAGTTGTCCGTCAGGTTGCCTTTGTCTTGTGTACTTTCAACAGTTGCTCTGGCTTTCTTCATATCATTTGTTTCCTTGAAACTTTGAAGTTTTGCACCTACCTCTATGACTTTTTCTTCATGTAAGTAAGTGGCTTAAGTTAGAGTCATGTGTATAAAAGCTAAAGAAAAAAATCAGATAATTGGTAATCATTACTGCCACAGACAGCAGGTTAAAAACTGGGGAGGATGACGATGTTTGATGTCAAAATGAGAGGCAGAAATCTGGGGTCAAGTGGACCTGGGTTTAAATTCTGAGTCTTCTCATTCCTAGCTGTGCGATCTTGGGCCAGTCATCTCAATAATCTTCCTAAGGCTCAGTTTCCCCAACTACAGAATAGTATTGACAAGAGTGTGTACTTCATAGGAGAGGCATAGGATTTAAATCATATACTGACTTCACCCCAAAACTGATATTTAGTTTTAAATATAGGGAGGGAAATCAACCACGAGACTCTAAACTGATTGTGAGACGTTTCTCCAACTCTACAGTTTTAAATCAAGATGTTCTTGAATTGGGGTAGTTAAGTAGTTAAGACTCCATGCTTCCACCGTAGTGGGTACAGGTCCATCCCTAGTCAGGGAACTAAGATCCCACATGACATGCAGTGTGGCCAAAAAAAAAAAGATGTACTTAAATTCAATGTAGTGACTTAGTGATGTACTCCATTCTCAAAATCAGTCGTGCAAAACAAAATGTAACAAATATCAGTAACTACTGTATATTCCAGTATACTTTTTAGGAGACAACATGGTTATAAACATAGAGCCACCCAATTAACCTTATCCAAGAATAAGAAAGACAAAAATGTCATGTGTATTTCTGTTTATTAGTAACTACTATTGAGACAAAGAGCCCTCCTCTGGGGTTTGGATGATTTCCAACAGGAAGACCAAGCCAATCCTCAAAAATGTCAAACCACAAGGGAGTTTCCAAAGTTGATTGGTAACAGCTGATCACACATCCTACCCATCCGTGGCCTCCTTCCCCCACCATACACAAGAAAGAAAGGAAGGAAAAGTAAGCACAAAACACAAATTATATCACTGGACATGCATTTGTCACCTTCATTGTGCTATCTTCTCTTTCTCCAAGACCAATTTGGAACGTTATTAGGTCTGTTAATGCTTCAAGCACTCCTGAGATGTGAAGTCCGGTGAAAAGCTGGAGGACCAAAATATATCTTCTTAGGAGAAAACAGCAAATTGAATCCTAATCTTCAAGTTAGTTTTAATTGTCACTGAAAAATGTTTCTTGAAGTTCTGTTGTAACACTTGCTCATGGTTTTTGAAGTGTGGCCAATAGTATAGAATCTATAGTTTTATTTGATGAACAAAGACAATAAAGTCCTGGGAAAAAAGTTAAATTCACAGGGCCACAGCCATCTTATCAGTATTCAGAATTCTTAAGAAAAACTGCAATTTTAGACTCTTTTATAAAAGCCATGGTATTTTGGCCCTAAAGTTACAGGTTCAAAATGATAGACATCTGATTATATTCCATATTTATTTCCACATTTAGCTGTTTCCTTCAATATTAAATCAAGATCAAGAGACATATTACTGAAAGTGATGCACTGATCAGCTGATAGAAGTGAGGTATATGTTTTGTTTTTGCTTAGTTTTTCCATGTAATCAATGCATCTGCCTTGCTTCACCCATCACCAGGGTCCTGTCAGGATATATACCAACCTACAAAACAGTTTTTCAAAAGGATCCTGTAAGAACCATTTAAAAATCGCTTCGCCCATAAAATGAACTTACAGCAGAATATTCTGCTCTCACCATTTACCTTATATATTTCTCAACCCTGCATATTTGAGCACGCACAACAGTTCATTGCCCTCCCATATTTGTGCTATTGGTTTGATATGATGCCCTATAGAACCACTTGATAAAATAATGCTTTCCAATTGCTTTTTGGGAGAGCCACCAGTGATCCTCTTATCACACTGAGAAATATGCTATCAAAGATGGGGCTAGCTTCATGCAGATATGGAATAGTTTTTTCTCACTATTTACAAGTTTAAAAACAATGCCAATCAACTACTTTTAACTTTTTTATTAGGCTTTTTATTCTATATATGTCTGCACCCCTTGAAATTTTTAAAGTATGCAATCATAATTATTCTTTAATTGAAAGTATGTAACATTATTACAAATACTATTATTGTATGATCTATGTAAGTACATATTATATAATTTAAACTTTTAAAGTATCAATGAAGGGTGTATATGTGAATGTTGGAAATACTTTGGGAAGGGTAGGGTCTGATTCCTAGCTAGATCACTTTCTGTTTAGATGATGTCTTGCAAATTAGTTAAAGTGAGTGCATTTTACTCTTCATTGGTTGGTAAAAATGAGTATGGTAATGGGTAACCTTGTTATAAGGATTAGTGCAGGTCAAAAATGATGCACTTCTGGTTTGTGTTGTGTCGTCAGTGGTAGATATTATTTTTCTACTATAAAGCCCCATTACACCTGGTGGCTTGTGATACCTAATTGCCATCTGCATAGTCACTGCTTTTTAAATTCAATGCAGAATTTGCTAGTGCATCGACTGAAACCACGGTACAAGCTCACCAATCGTTTGCGGCCTTTCCTTTGCAGTTCCCCAGAGATTGCTAGCAGCTATTGAGTGATGCAGTCTATGACTCTGGCCAGGACTCTTGGATGTCATTTTTCTTGGACAGGAAAGCCTTTATTACCGTTACTTGTTTTTCTGTCTGGTCCATAAATAGGGCAAAAGCTGTTCAAGCTTGAAGAATTGTTCAAGTACACTCTTGTCCTTCTAAATTAAATTAAAAACAAAATATAATGAACAAAAATACCTATCAATTGAGTTCTAAATGACTAATTTCTAATAATATTCACTAATAAAACTCAATAGCATTCACTAATAAAAGGAACTGTGTCTCGGAACAGATTCACCCAATCATCATTTTTGTTAGTGTCCAGAGAGCCTAGTCCATGTCTATTTTTTAACAATACTCTTCCTATAGGGTCACTCTCTAAGTTATTTTCATGACTAGTGTTAGACCTCAACATATAGTTCAAATAAGTTAAAGCGTTCTCTGAAATATATCATTAGGCAAAAGGTTTTGGGGAAAAAATTAAATGGAATATCTTGGCAGGTGGCTGTGTTTCTCCACTGAAAGATATGCAGGAGCATATCTAGAGGAATGAATAAGCTTTACCCAATAAACAAGAGTTCATGCACAATTTAATACTTAATTAGAAAGTCTGCAATTAAGCTGTGAACATGTCTGGAACTTTGATATGCATTAACTTGGGGAAAAGGAGAAAAATCCCCAGACACTTGAAGAGAGAGAGAAAAAAAAAAAATCAGAATAGTACAACAACAGGACAATGGGGATCCCATTAAGAAAAAATAACAGGCACCTCAGAGGAAAGAGCCTCAGATATGAATAATTGAAATAATTGCATGATCTTGTCAATAGGCACTTTCAAACGAGTCAAGCTATTTTGAAGGTGCCAAATTATTTGTGTGGCATTTTTATGTTTTATTTGCAGCATAATTATCATCTATAAGCACTGCTCTATCTACCTGTTGCGTAAATTGATGCAACATTTCCTCTTTTTTATAAAAGCTTCTTTAAATATAAGAAGAAAACACAAGCTATGCCTCAAAATTTACACTGAGACTCTTAGGAGGAAATTCTCATAGAAGTGTGACTGCATTGCAGTCAGTACAAAGAGAATCTGGTTCCCAAGATTGTACTCAAAGTTTAAAGCAGACATTGACCCCTATTTATGATTTGGCAGCTTTTCAGCTAATATTATGAATTTATGCTTATAATTTGTGCCCTCCAAATTCTCTCTCTCATCATATACACATATGTGTGTTACATATATTATGTAATATGTATATACACACATACATAAGTACATGCATAAATATATCCTTCTATAATACACTCATGAGTTTGTTTTGGTGCTTAAAACTTTTGAAATTATGCACATTACTAATATTATATATATAAGTTCTCAGTTTCCCTATGCATTAGTTATGCTTATGGTAGATGATAGCAATTAATAAAGATTTAAATTATTTCAATTGTTAGTCATTATTTATGTGGCATAAAACCCAGCATATTGCGTGGGTCCACTGAGTCCTCCACACAGTAAGTAGTATTTTCCACAGTCCATTCTAACTTTCAATGTGCATTAAATGTTGCCCACACAGAGGCGAAAAGCAGTTGTGTGCCTAATAGAGTGGAATTTAAGAGCTGAGAAGAAGCAAGTGGATAGTCAATGACTCCTCTGATTTGAAAATAATTGAAGCTATTAATTTTCATTTCTGAGCTTAAGTGGTGGTCCTTCACAATCCTGGGCGAAGAAGCTGATTTGAGTCTCACACTTTACATAGGTTAGCTCAGTCCTCATCAGATTAATGTGAAAGACTTTCTATCAGGATTGCCTTCTGCTCAGTGAGACCAGTGCTTCTCCAACACACACTCATACTTACACAGCCACAGTTTTCCAGCATTTGAAAGACTGCAAACAAATTATTCCAGGTGGGATAAAAATTAGTAAAGTAGAGTTTGCTTAAATAAGCTCTTTTTTTCTCACTCTCCCAATAGTGGTTTATAAGGCCAGGTGCATATTCTCTGAGTGGGTGTCTATCCAATTTGAAAGTAGATCAGCTAGACATGAATGCAAGTGCTTAGAACTAGAGCTGAGGGATGAGCCTCAGATATCTCTTGATCTTAGCAAGGTAGTGTCAACAATTTTGTTTATATCAAACATGAGACCAAGACATAGGAAAGGAAAGCATCCTTAAAAGATTAGACCGGATCAGCTGAAGAACAGCCTATGATGTCCCACTGAGTGCCACCTCTGTACCTGTTCTAACCCAAACTCACTAGTTCACATTACCTGACACAGGAAGTGTTCTGAAGTAATGAACAGGCTAAAGGATGGAAACTTTTGTAAATGCAGTTTTGTTATTTTTTCAAGTACTACTAATAACTAAACCAAAAACCAAAAAAAAAAGAATTGCCTAGTAATTATCCTAGTTTAAGTAAGAGTAGTTACTAATTATTCTAACATGTAAAGTGGTGCTTCGAAGTATATGAATGTGTTTGAAAATGGTTTGTTCTCATTACCTTGTTCATTAGCCCTTGAATTCTGTTTCACTCATTCTTTAATTAAAAAAAAAAAAAAGTTAATGGAAAGTCAATCTCTTACCAGATATTAGAGTCAGGGAAATTTACAATGACCCTTATAACCTCTTTTGTATACCTAGTTAGTTCAGGTAATTGAAAATCTTTCAAAGCCCAACTGTTACACATTTAAAATTAGAATCTTTTGAATGTATGAGATGGGTTACACCTTCAAAATAGATAAGAAGAGTCTGAGTCATGTAGTGAAAGTAAGCCCTTGGCAAGGGTTTGGCTCTTTAGCCCTGGTCCCTAAGTCTATTCCAATTCTGTGCATCAACAATGTTTTGAAAACCAATCAACCAGCCTAGAAGTAGCTGAGACATCTTTACAATGTTATGCACTCATGCTTTTATTTATTCAACAAATATTTGTAAAGCACATACCATGATGCCAGTACTAGATATACAATGGGATTTTAAAAAGGAATAAGTGTTTAAAAGTGTGTGTGTGTGTGTGTGTGTGTGTGTGTGTAGGATGGTGGGTGTGCAGACATGGAAGCCCTTCCTGTAGTGTGACAAGTACCTGAATAGATGCATTTCAGGGACTCAACAAAGGTAGTTGTAATTCTCTGAATTAACAATGTCAAGTTTTCCTATGAGAACCACCCATGACACACGTGAGGCTGTGTATCCCCAACGATGCTCACTCTTTCATCTCTCATTTACCATCCACTCAGTTGGGAAGGGGTGTAAGGATGAGCGAGATAGAAACTACTTTTTTATTATTTATTTTGAGTCATAAATGAGACAGGAGAACAAGGGCAAGACCAGGAGGACCCAACCCTTCTAAGTAACATATTGGGAGTTGGCTTTCCACTTGGCCTACCCTAAGTGAACTCTTCATTGGTAAATTCTGAGACCTGATCTCTCTTCAGCCTTAATCTCTGAAAAGCAATCAGTCCTGTTCCTACATGAGACATTGGACTGGAGCATAAAAGACCAGCACATCCTTGACAGGAAATCAGGAATTAGGAAAAACCCTAAGAGTCCAAGATCATGCCAGCAGGTCAACTGATAGATCCTATGTGGCGGGAACCACTGGTAGGGACTGGCATGTCTGGGGGTAGAAATGGCCTCCAAGAAGGACTGAATTCTTTGCAACAGTTAGGAAAACCTCCATACAGCAAGCTGTGCTTCTACCCCAAGGGCAAAGCGTACCAGTGATGAACTAGAATACAAACTCTACTTGTAACACCACTGATAGTTTCTATCATAAGACCTCTGTAGTTCAGGAACTCTTTGACTTGGAGCAGATGAAATTTAAGAGAAACATTTCCAAAGCCAAAATGAGTAATGATAGACATTATTGGCCAGTGAGAAGAAAAAGTCTGTTGAAAATTAAATGGCCTAAGAAACCTTTTTTCATGATAATCAGTTACCTGAGTTAAATAGAGTTTAATGTTATTTTTTAACTTAAAACGTCATCTGTCATGTGGAGAGTATCATCAACTGATAATGTGATGCCGAGACTACCATTTGGCTTTGGCTTTCATATCTACTTAGTCTGCAAATAAAAGCTATTTTTTCTTTAAATTAGAAAAATGATTCCATCCAACTTGTACTCAATACATTTTTACACCTGTCAAAGACATGGATGTTTGGTGACTCTCTCTTTGCAGTAGGAAAGCACACAGATTTTCAGAGTTAGTTAAACAATAAATCAATGCCAATTTGTTATTTCCATGATGACAGAGAACATGGAAGTGAATATAGTGATCTGGAAGGAAAAAGAAACATCCTTTTGATTTCGATCGACTCATCAACAAAGTGGGTGAATGAGGGCCAAAAGCATAAAGCTTGGGAAGTAAAGGATTAAGTAAGGAGATCTGGTCTTGAAGTAATGAAATATGAAGCATCTCGCCTCATGCTGCTGACCTATGGATAGCTTGAGGTGGAGGTAATGAGTACTCTTGACTCCATGCTGTTAGTGTAAACAATCCAATGGGCTCAAGTATCAGCCATTTGAATAAATCCGGAGACAGAGGAAGTGACGTTTATGAGCTAGAGGTGTGGACTGCTTCTTAAACAACCATGGGTACACAGATCACAAAATGGAAACCTGATATAATGGGAAGGAAAAAAGAAGGAATGGCATGGGGTAAACTTGAGGGGAGAGGTTAGAAATCCTGAAATCTAATTCTGTGATAGAAAAAAAAAAACTTTACCCATTTGAGACCAAATTGATAAGGCTTACATTAAAAAGTTAGTGTATCACTGTTTACCTGAGGTTGCCAAAAATCTATTTTTTTTTGGTAAGACACTTTTCAAAGTTACAAAGTCAGTTTTCATTTATCTCTGCAAATAAAAGTTTATTGTGTTGAAAATTTGTCCTACTAAAGCAAATTTTAAAAACAATTTACTTTTTAAATATTAAAAATATTATGATATTTCTATTTTACTAAATTCAACATAAGATTATTTATAGTTTAAGAAAAGAGTATGTAAATATCCCTAGTATCAAGAGTGACGTGGACTAGAATTCAAATATGTTGTTAATTTCCTAAGTGAATAAATACTGAAACATAAATGCATATTATTAAGTGAAACAAGCTAATCTGAAAAGGCTATACTTTGATTCTAACTATATGACGTTCCAGAAAAGGCAAAACTATGGAGACAGTAAAAAGATCAGTGGTTGCCATGGTTGGGATGTAGGGGGAGAGATGAATAGGCAGAGCACAGAGAATTTTAGGACTATGAAAATACTCTGTATGATATTATAATGATGAGTATATATCATTATACATTCTCCAAACCCAAAGAATATACAACAACAAGAATGAATCCTAAGAAAAACTGTGGACTTTGGGTGATTATGATGTGTCAATGTAGGGTCATCTTCGGTTAAAAAAAAAAAAAAGAAAAAAAAGGTCATTCTGGTGAGTGATGTTGGAAGGAGGAAGCTGTGCATGTGTGGGGGCAGGTAGTATATGGGAAATCTCTCTACCGTCCCCTCAATTTTGCTGAAAGCTTAAAACTGCTCTAAAAATGAAGTCTCTAAAATAAACTCTGTGAATAAAAAAAAAATAATCTGTAAATAAAGACTCTCAACAAACAAGTAAATGCAAAGGGGGTAGATGGAAGCAAGCAAGAAGTAGGAGTGTGTAAGAGCTAATGGCTTTGTTTCAATCCATGAAAAAACATGCCAGATTTTCAGGGGAGACTAACAATATATCCATTCGTACATACTAAGAATGAGAGCCCAAGGCTCATTTGATTTCATCGATGATCCTATATGGTATATGTAATTTGGGGCTTCATTCTTGCAGTTGGTATAATACAAATTGTAGTTATGGGCCTCTGCTTTCTAATTGGAGTGCTAATGTTCTTTTCATAGGCAGGTTCTGAAATATACATTTAGCCCTAATTGGAAATACACTTAAATTTAATCAGTCACCTGCATAACTTGTGGTCTGAGAGCTGAAGTATCTAAGGCTCTATTTCTAATCAGATTTTCAATTCTCTTTCTACACATCTAGTTCCTCAACATCCCTATTTCCCATCAGTTCAAATTCAACACCACTATAATCTAAATCTAATCTAATCACCACTATAATCTAAATCACCATCTTTCCTTGCACCACAACAAGCTCTCCCCCAGGAAGTGCTATCCATCTCCCTTACTAAGTCTGCCCTCCCCTAATCAGCACCAATACACACACCAGCAAATATTTTGCCAAGTTGTAGTTATACTTCTTTTTGCTATATCACCTATAGCTGCCCTTCACATCCTGTTTCCAGGGCCATCACTCCATTGTTAATAGCCATTTAACTGGTCTCATCATCTCTAATCTCTCCAGCTCTCATTCTCTCTGAGATTCTCTTAGAAAAACCATTCTTCCTAAATCATGGTTGAGATATGCCAGTCTTGAGATCTGACACTTCAGTAGTTCTCCATTGCCTACAGACAAAGCTTCAAAGCCTTTAACTACTCTTTCCCACCCAATTCTCTATTATCACCTCTTTTTACCCAACTCTCTAGTCTAGATTGATGACACTTTTCCTTCCCAAATACAATTTGTCTTTTCCCTCCCCTGTGCTGGGACTTCAATTCCAAATACCTCCACCTGAAATGCATCTCTACTTCATGAAATCCAGGCCATTCTTAAGCCCCAGTTCTAATATCTGCTTCTCGATGGAATTCTGCTCTAGTCACCAAGGCTGATCTCCCTTCTCAAGACTCCTAGTTAGTATTTTATCTGTATCTTTCCGATGGGATTTATCACATTCCTCTCTCTAATACATTTGCTTGTGAATGCACTTTATTGCCTCTTCTCTTTAACCAGGTTGTGAGATTAGATCCTGTCTGATTCATTCACCTTGAAAGCCTCCCAGTGTTCTACACATAGTAGGAACACAATAAATATTTGCTGAGCAAAGAGCAAGCAGCTCCATGGAAAGCCTAGAGTTTAAAGACCTTTTATAAATTTTCCATTACAGACTAGTCACTAAAAGTTTGATCCCCTACTCATGAGATTTTAAAGAATCACATGATGAAATGTCCCCATTCATTCCAGGCTATTATTATTGTTCTTTTGAAATTGAAATATAAATCTCTTTTAGGAATAGATTTGGTAGATGTGATTAAAAGCAATTTTTAAAAGTGTGACACATAATCAAAATTCACTGTATGATTGAAAGGCACCAAAATTTTAAAAATTAACTAATTTTATCATAACTTTAAACCAAATCTCAAAAAGGAAGAAGAAATTTCATGTTTGGATTGGTGCGTACAATTAAGTCTGAATACCTAAACACTGCTTGTGAACTATGTCATATCTAACAGAAAAACTGTGCTGCGTTGAAGTTTCAACTGCATATTTCTTCAGTCAAACATTCTGTTTATAAAATATAAACTTACAAACAGGTTTTCAAAACTTGCAATTTTAGAAAAGTTCATTTAAAAATGTTCTCTTTGGGGTTCAAGAGAAAAGGTGAATCACTTCAGCAGATCATTAACTGTGTTGCCTTTGAACGATAGAACGATGTTTTCTGTTAATTATCTTAGGCCTCTGTTTTTTTCTGGAAATTAGAATAGAAAGATTTGAAAGTATGTATTTGTGGATATAGTGCTATCATTTACGTCCGTTTTCTTTTTCTTTTTAAAACCCTCAGTGAAAGAGCAATCCAGTTTAAATAAACCACTTATAAAGAAAAATGCACTCTAAAAGTAAAATTGCTGTCTAAGGTTTTCTAAAGGTTTGATTGAGGTTCAGAGGCAGGTTAATGTAAGTGTCAAACTTCCATTAAGTTGACAGTCTAACAAATCCATCTTGCATCTGGGGAAAGACAAGCTCAGTGCAGTCTACCAACCTCTATCTCTGATTATCTTACAAGGCGCCGCCTTCTGTTTCCATGGTCCTAATTTTGGATAAATGGCTCAGGAGGTAATGATCCTTCAATCTTTAGGAATATATTCCTAAGTAGAGGTTTAAAATATACATATTTCAATTATGGCAAAAGTTCCACAAATAGTAAATAATTATTTTAGAGGTTCAGTTTTATTTTGCTTTGCCAACTCATAGAAAAGCACAATGCCTAGACCTCCATCTTGATTTCACCACTTATTAGTAGTAATGATATTCAGCAAGTCACATGACATCTCTGCAGCGCTATAAAGTAAGGATAAGAATAGTTCTTCCTGTATAGGCTGTGATGAAGTTTATATGCAGAAATGCACACCAAACAAATGGTACAAATTTTGAACCACAATAAGCACTCAGTTAATTGTCCTTTCTAGTGTTGCCATAGTTATTGCTGTGTTGTTGTTGTACTGTTATTGCTGTGGTTGTTGTGTGGTCAGACTCCTTTATTTTACAGAAGAGTAATGACCAAGAGAGAGCATGTTCTGATATCACACTGCCCAAGTTTGAATCCCAGCCCTTCTGCCTACCAGCTGTGTGACCTTGGTCAACTTAATTAATATCACTGCCTCAGTTTCCTAATTTGTAAAATAGGCATAATAGTAGTTATCACCTCTTAGCATTGTTAGGCAGATGAAATGAGTTTATTCATAAAAAGCAATTATTTAGAATAGTATAAGTGCTGAATAAACACTGGCTATTATTAGCACAATATCATTATGATTCCTGCCACCACCATTGTTATTATGGGCAGACCTACACTGCATAGTAGAGTAGTGGTTAGAATTCTGGTTGATAAATGATAGGCGCTCAATGAACATTAGTTATCTAAAGGTGGCCAGCATTTGCAGCAACATGGATGGACCTAGAGATTATCATACTAAGAGATGTAAGTCAGACAGAGAAAGACAAATATCATATGATGTCACTTATTTGTGGAATCTAAAAAAAATGATGCAAATGAACTTATTTGCAAAACGGAAACAGACTCACAGACATGAAAAACTATCTTATGGTTACCAAAGGGAAAAGGGCAGGGAGGGATAAATTAGGAGTTTGGGATTAAGATATACACAGCACTACATATAAAATAGATAAAAAAACAAGGACCTACTGGGAACTATATTCAATATCTTGTAATAACCTATAATGGAAAAGAATCTGAAAAAGAATAAATAAATATTCAATAAATTTAAGAAATAAATAAATAAAGGTGGCAGGAGGAAAAAGGCCATTTTGATTGCAGCACAAAGGCATGGTAACAATGATTTAAACTTTCCTTTAAGCTCTTAGTACTTAAACAAACAAACAAATCAGACCTTTGACTGTGGGATCTATAAAGAAGGAGAACTTCAACTCTGTCCTATAAAGTTGAACTGTAAAGTCCATGGCATTTCCTCACCTGCAGAGCCTTTTGTCTTACATCAGGCTGACGTCCACACAGCTGGCTTGAGCCAGTTCTCAGCTGACACTCAAGGCTCTGTCTGCATCCTTTCTCCTGAAGCAAGCTCTTCCTTAAGCTCTTCCTGATAAGAAACTGCTGTACTAAGATTAGGAGGATCAGGAAATGGAGAAGAGAGAAACTGTAACAAAGAAGGGATCAAAATGAGAGGACCATTTGTAGTTGATTGTGAGCTTTGTCAGTGTGGCTGGAAGTTTGCCTTTCAGTCCACGTAGACTGTGAGGAACATCATCTATACATTTGCAGCTTGGAGAAGAAAAAGGAAGGAGACCATTACTGGGAATTTTTTTCCTCTGCCATTTCCCTCTTTTCAAAGTGATATCATAACTGCTGTGTCGATTGGGAGAAAAGTGGATATGCATTGGCTGTATAAAATTGATGAATATTCAAAAGAGCTTCAATCTTGTTTGTCACAAATTTTCATTTAGAAGTGACCCTATCTAAAGAAAAATTAGAAAGAAACTTCTAATATAAAGCAATAAAAAACCATATAGATTATTTGGGCAGGGAATACTTTTGTATTTTACTTAAGATATTACAGCAAATACTGAGACTGTTCTGGTCTGGACAAAAGGAGATAGACTTGTTTCTACCTGTTCCTCCCTGCTAAATACAGGTATAAACCCTGAAAATAATGCAAGGCAACACATAAGGAGGGCCCTGAGAGGTGAAATGAGGAGGGAAGACCGGTGAGAAACCCGATCACCAAAGGGACAGCACAACAGCAAGGCGTCTCTTAGGTATACCTGCCCCACTGACCCAAGAGAAGAAGGCAACCAAAGTCCGCTATTTCTCGACCCCCAACCTAATAACAGAAGGTCCCCCCACATAGAATCATTCCTCCACCAGATTGAACAGGAAGCCCTCCAATAAAATGATGTAAGCCCAACACCACTGGTAAGAAAAGTACAAAGAAAGCCCTGCTCAAAACTAATGGCCTGGCCCAGGAGCCATGCTCCTTCTCCACTGGACTGGAGAGCCCAGTCCGCTACAGGGAGGATACCAGCACAAGAGTATCCCAGTACATCAAGCACCTGGTCTGGGAAGCCTCTTTGTCCCTTGAGACTCACCTCATTCATCCAGAGACATTGGGAGGTCAGGTGCATTACTAGCAAAGAGAATCTAACCACAAGTGGTCTAGCTGGATAACACCTTTGTCTCATGGGCCTGAGAGTCCCCTGCCCCTCAAGGAGACAATGGGGTAACTGGACATTAGCAGTAAGGAAGGTCTCACAAGTGCCTGAGGAGGAAACCTCTTGGTGCCTCAGGCTTAATGTCTTTTCCATACCTAGGGGACCAGGTGTCCTGGCCTGGGGATAACCCTGAGGTACCAGAAGGGACAGTTCCCCAGAAGCACCAGATAAACCAAGCAAGCCAAAATAGGATTGCAAAGACTCTGGAAATTAAATTATCATTGCAACCACAACCCACAAAAGTAGGTGGACCTATATGCTAAACCTAAAGAAGATGACTGCCTACTAAAATAAAATATGTAAATAGGGCCCAGATTCTCCAAACACAACAGCCAAAACATCCATATCACAATGCAAATTTCATCTGTCATACGAAGAAACAGAAAAATCACAACTTAAATTAGAAAAGACAACCAACAGATGCCAACACTGAGATGAAGCACATGTTGGGATTATCTGATATGCTGTCATAAAAATGCTTCAACAAGCACTTACAAATTCTCTTAAAACAAAGCAAAAAAAAAAATGTCAACAAAGAAAAGAAGTTAAAAAACAAACAAACAAAAACCAGTGGAACTTATAGAACTGAAAAGCACAGTAATTGAAGTTACAACAACAGCAACAACTGGCTGGATTGGTTCAGTAGGAGAGAAGATGGAAGAAGACAGAATCTATGAAAATGAGGACAAATCAATAAAATTTACCCAATCCAAAAAACAGAGAAATGAGCTAGACCCCCCCTCCCCCCCTCAAAAAATAAAGAACAGAATATCAGGGACCTGTAGAACAACAAAAATGAAACAACATTCATATCATCAGAGCTGCAAAATGAGAAGGGAATGAAAGTGGGGCTAAAAGGGCATTTGAAGAAACAAAGGCTGAAAATTTCCAAATTTGATGAAAGACACATGTACAGACTTAAGAAGGTGAGTGACTCACCAAAAAAGATAAAACCGAAGAAATCCACACCAAGACAAAACAATTTAACTTGTGAAAATTAAGAGAAAGTAAAAGATCTTGAAAGCATCCAGAGAGAAATGATGTATTACCTGTAGAAACACCAAGTTGAATGACAAATTTCTTACATGAAATCATGGAGTCCAGAAGGAAGTGATGTAACATTTTTCAAGTGCTAAAGGAAAAAACTATTAACCACAAATGCTATACCCAGTGAAACTTTTTTTTGTTTTCAGAAATGAAGAGAAAATAAAAACATTCTCAGGCGAAGGAAAACTAAAATAATTTGTCACTAGCAGGCTGTATCCTTAAAGATTGATAACAGAAGTTTTTCCAGAAGAAAGGCAAGCATGAGAGAAGGAATCTTGGAGATGAAGAAGGAACAAAGAAGTACAGAAAGAGTGGAGGCATGGGCATGTAGAGTACACTCCTGTTTATGACTTTTACAAATGATATCTGATAATTGAATCAAAGTTTGTAATACCATTTGATACTCAAGACAATATTGAGAACAGAAAAGGAAATGCAAGAAAGTTTTCCAAACTTCACTTGAAGTGGTCAAATGTTGATATCAGTAGATTTTGGTTAAGTCACATATGTTGTAGTTCCCAGAACATCACTAAGAAAACTGAGATAGGCTGGGACCTAGGACTTGGGATCCTTTACTAGAATGCTTGCACCTGGACAAATGTCTCCACAAGCAACAAAATACAAAGAAACTATAAGGGGCTAAAAATAACTGCATGCGTGCCCAGTTGGAGCAAATTATGAGCAATAAGATATAAAAAGGCCAAAACCCAACTGCCACTTCTGAGGTGCCAGGAGCAAAAGCTGCACATGATCCCTGCACAGAGCACCACCAAGGGGGTGGGCAGACCACCCAAGCCTCCCCTCCAGCCTCACCCATTGATCTGCCTCCGCCTTTATCTCATTTAAGAGACCACTTCACCCCTCCACTTCTGGGAGTGAGCAAGGGCATCTGTTACTTGTTCTCGCTCCGTCATGCTGCAGCACGAGTCCCAATAAATAAAGCCTTGCCTGAATTTCTCGTCTGGCCTCTTATGAATTTCTGTTGCTTAAAGAGTCCAAGAACCCAGGTCAGTAACAAAACTACTCAAAGAGATACAGCCAAACTCAAAACACCATAAATAAATCAAAATGGAATGCTTAAGTAACCCATAGGAAGGCAAGAAATGTGAGGCAGAGGAACAAGAAACAGAAGAAACAAATGGGGAAAAAAAAGTGTCAGGCTTGAACTTTAACATATCAATAATTACCTTAAATGTAAATAGTCTTAAAACCAATTAAAAGGCAGAGATCGGCAGAGTGGATTAAAAAAAATCATGATCCAACAACATAATGTCTAAAAAAAACTCACTTCAAAAATGATGACATAGTTAGATTTTAGTAAAAGGATGGAAAAAGATATGCCATGCAAATACTAATCAAATATTTTTTTTTAAAGTAGGAGGAGATGAATTTTACTTTAGACCAAAGAAAATTACTAATGACACAAAAGGACATTACATAATGATAGAAGAATCAATACACTAGGAAGAAAAAACAATCCTAAATGTGAACCCACCAAATAACAGCGTTTCGAAATATATGAAGCAAAAACTGATATAGCTGAAACTGGTAGAACTATTATACAAAAAATCAGTAAGGATATGGAAGAAATGAATAACAGAATCTAAGTGAAATACAGGGCACAATCTACCCAACAGCATACTATATATGTTTTTCAAGCACAGATAGAATATTCACCAAGATAGTTCATCCCAAGTAATAAATTACTCCTCAACAAGTTAAAAGAAATTGAAATCATACAGAATATGTTGTAAGATAATGGAATAAAACTAGAAATAATAGAATGACAACAGAAAAAGTCTATAAATACTTAGATATTAAATAACATACTTCTAAATAATCCATGGGTCAAGGAGGAAGTCTCAAAGGAAATTAAAAATATATAGAACTGAGTTAACATGAAAATAAAATTTATAAAAATGTGAGATACTCCTAGTACAGTGTTGTGAGGCAAATTTATACCACTAAATGCTTTCATAAGGAAAGAAAAAAGATCTCAAATCATTAAGTTTTCACATCAAGAACCTAGAAAGAGATGATAAAAATATACCCAAAGCAAGCATAAGGAAGGAAGTAATAAAGATAAGAATAAAAATTAATGAAATTTAAAATAGGGACAATTATAGAAAAGATGAAACAAAAACGGTTCTTCAAAAATATTTAAAGATTGATAAACCTTTAGGAAGACTGCCAGAAATAAAATGAGAGAAAATACACACTACCCATGTCAGGGATGAAATAGGAAATACAACTATAGATCCTATAGTGATCCTGTAGTTCTTAAAAGGATAATAAGAGAATATTATATGGAACTTTACTCTCATAAATTTGACAGCTTAGAAGAAATTGATCAATTCCTCACAAAACACTAATACCAAAACTTAACAAAAACAAAGTAGATCATTTCAATAGTATTATAATCACTAAAGAAATTAAATTTCTTATTGAAAAGCTCCTGAAGAAAATCTTCAGACTCATGTGATTTTACTGGAGAATGTTACCATTTAAAGGATTAACATCAAATTTATATAATACCTTCCAGAAAATAAAAGAAGAAATATTTTCCAAGTCCTTTTATAGGACATTATGAACGAAATTGATATCAAAACTGGACAAAAACAATAAGAAAAACAAAAGCCAAACAAAACAAAAAAACTACAGACCAATAGCCTTCACGAATATAGCAAAAATCCACAACAAAATATCAGCAAATTAAATCCAAAAATATATAAAAAGAATTGTACTTTGTGACCAAGTGGAATTTACTCTAGGTATACAAGGCTGTTTCATCATTCATTTGGAGACCAATGTAGCCCACAATATGAACAGGTTAAAGAAAAATCATATGAGATCACATCAATTAACACAGAAAATGCATCTTATGAACTCTAACATTCATTCATGATAAAAATTCTCAGCAAGTTAGGAATACAGGGGAATTACATCAACTTGAAAAAAAGCATCTACAAAACAACTTACCATTAATATGATATTTAATGGTGAAAGACTGATTCACTTTACTGTATACCTGAAATTCACACACCATTGTAAATCAACTATACTCCAATAAAAGTTAAAAAAAAAAAAAAAAGACTGCAAGTTCTTCCTAAAATCAGGAACAAGGCAAAGATGTCAGCCCCCATTATTCTTACTCAACATAGTACTGGAAGTTCTAGCCAGTGAAATAAGACAACAAAAATAAATAAATAAATAAATAAATAAAGTATATAGATTGGAAAGGAAGAAATGAAACTGTTCCTCTTTGCAGATGACATGATTATCTACATAGAAAATCAGAAAGAATCTACAAAAATTTCCTAGAACTAATGACTTCAGTGAGATCACTGAACATAAGATCAATACACAAAATTCACAAATCAATCCTATTTCTGTATAGTACCAATGAATACATGGAAATAGGAATTAAAAACACAATCCCATTTGCAATCACTTCAAAGAAAATTAAATGTTTATGTATAAAGTTAACAAAACATATACAGAAGCAGTATGCTGAAAATTACAAAAAGCTGATAAAAAGAAATAAAATATAGTTTAAATAAATGTTCATGGATTTGATAACTCAACATAGTAAAGATGTCAATTCTTCGCAAATGATATGTAGGTTTAATGGAATTCCCATCAAAATCCCTGCAAGATATTTTGTAGATAAAGGTAAGGATATTCTAAAATTTGTGTGAAATGGCACAGATCCTAGAATGGCTAAAACAGTCTTGGCAAAAGAGAGTTAAGTGGAAGCAACCACTGGACACACTGTTTACTCTGGAACCACAGCAATCAAGACAATGTGGCTCTAACAGCAGGATAGACATGTGGGCCAGTAAAACAAAGTAGAGAATCCAGAAATAGATTCACACAAATAAATCTAAATTCTTACAAAGTATGAAAACAATTCATAGGATGGTATTTACAACAAACAGCAATGGAGCAATTGGACATCTGTTGGCAATAAATGAAGTCAACCTAAACTTCAGACTTTATACAAAAATTAACTAAAACTGAATCATAGACTTAAGTGTAAAACATAAAGCTATAAAACTTTTAGAAAAGAACATTGGAGAAAATCTTTAGGATCTAGGACTAGGCAAAAAATAGTTACATGACACCAAAAACACAATCCATGAAAGAAAAAAATTTGATAAACAGGACCTCATCAAAATTAAAAACTTTTGCTCTACAAAAGATCCAGTTAAGAGCATGGAAACAAGCTACAGACTGGGAGAGAATATTTGCAAACTATGAATTAACAAAGGGCCAGTGTCTAGAATATATAAAGAATTCTCAAAACTCAACAGTAAAAAGCAAACAATCATCTACGAACATGAACAACATGAGGAACCCTATAGTGATGGAGCTATCCTGTACAAATTTTAAAGTTTATTTTTATTTATTTACTTTTTTATTGAACTATAGTTGGTTTACAATATTGCACTAGTTTCAGATTTAGTTTTATATATATATATGTATATTTGTTTTCATATTCTTTTCCACTATAGGTTAAGATAGTGAATATATTTCCCTG
This sequence comes from Monodon monoceros, assembly GCF_005190385.1. Classification (NCBI taxonomy): domain Eukaryota; kingdom Metazoa; phylum Chordata; class Mammalia; order Artiodactyla; family Monodontidae; genus Monodon; species Monodon monoceros. The sequence continues at coordinate 33,228,850 of NW_021703769.1, read as the reverse complement.
CTATACAGTAAATCTGTTTGTTTATCTGTTTTATATGTAGTAGTGTGCATCTGTTAATCCTATACCCCTAATTTATCCCTCCTCCCCCTTCCCTTTTGGTAACCATACATTTGTTTTCTATGTCTGTGAGTCTGTTTCTGCTTTGTAAATAAGTTCGTTTGTATTATTTTTTAGATTCCACATGTAAGTTGCCCTGTACCTTGGCTGCAATGGTGAAGGCACAAGTCTTTACACCTTCATACACATGCATGTGCACACATACACACTTATACACACCTTATTACACATTATTACAAGTAAAACTAAGAAGTCTGAATAAATTCAGTGGATTATATCAATGTCAATAGCCTGATTGTGATGCTATATTATAGTTCTGCAAATATATAAAGAACTCGTACAACTCAATAACAACAAAACAAATAATCAGATTTTAAAATGGGCAGAGAACCTGAATAGACATTTTTCCAAAGAAGACATATAGATGGCTAATAGGTGCATGAAAGGATGCTCAATATCACTAATTATCAGGGAAATGAAAATCAAAACCACAATGAGATACCACCTCACACCTTTCAGAAAGGCCATCATCAAAAAGACAAGCAATAGCAAGTGTTGGTGAGGATATGGAGAAAAAGGAACATGTGTGCACTGTTGGTGGGAATGTAAATTGGTGCAGCTATTATGGAAAACAGTATAGAGTTTCCTCAAAAAATTAAAAATAGGACTACCATATGATCCAGCAATTCCACTTCTGGGTATATACTCAAAGGAGATGAAAACACTATCTTCGAAGAGATTATCTTCATTCTCATGTTCCTTGCAACATTATTCACAATAGCCAAGATTTGGAAAAAAACTAAGTATCCATCAATGGATGAATAGATAAAGACAATGTGATATATATGCACACACCCACACATATATACATTTATAATATATAATTCAGCCATAAAAAAGATGGAAACACTGCTATTTGTGACAACATGAATGTACATTGAGAGCATTATGCTGAGCGAAGTAAGTCAGATAAAGAGACAAAACTATGATCTCACTACATGTAGAATCTTAAAAAACTCATAGATACAGAGAACATATTGGTGGTTGCCAGAAGTGGAGGAGTGAGGGTAGGCAAAATGGGTGAAGGAGATCAAAAGGTACAAACTTCCAGTTATTAAAAACAGACAAACAAACAAAAAACTCTGTTGCTGTGTTTAGACCCAGATGGAAGCAATAATACGAGAATTAGATATCAGAGGTGCCTCTGTTTCTGCATTTAGTTTAGCTGCTTCTCACAGCACCATTCAGCCATGGCTAGTTTGCAGGTAGTCATGAGAAATGTATGGCTGGGTCCATAAGGAGAACTCTAGGGTAACATACAGGGAAATGAAGCTGTGGTGTAGATAACAGAGCCATGCCCAGGGCCCCATAGTGGGGACACCACTCAATAGCCTATATCATTGGTCACCTGATGCATACTCTACCAGACTTATTTCCTTTTAGGATTCTTACAACCACGGATTTCTAAACCTAGTCCTTGTTTCTTTCATCTTTTTCTTTGTGATGCAATGTTGTGATTTGATGTGTCACATAGAAAGACGTGCTATAAGTGTTCAACAAAAAATTGTTGGATGCACTGAATTCAATAAATATTTTTTTAAAGAAGCCATATGCAGTGTGTCTAGATACACCATGTAGAAACAAAAACAAACCAGACTTAATTTCTTTCCTAATAGATAATGGAGTAAGTAAGCTGTCAGCTTGGTAAAAATTCAGTGAAAGGCAAAATTAAACAAATGATATAAGTAGATGAGAGAGGGAAGATTTCTAGCCGTAGGGCTTGGGAAAAAGCTTCATGAAGGAAATGAAATTTAAACTGAACCTTAAATGAGGGGTAGGACTCAGGAGGCAGAGAGGGTGAAGGTGCTCCTGAAAGAGAGAAAAAAGTCAGTAAATTCAGCCCTGAAAGGACAAGTTCAGAAAGCTCTTCTTGGAAGAGAGTGTGTGAGGGGCATACACAACAGGCACAAAGAGAAGAAAGGTTGAGAAAAGTATTTGAGATATGGCATTAAGCATGCTTATCCATCACGTCAAGGAATTTGGACTTTAAAAGAATATGATGAAGGGAATCATTTTTAAAAAAGGGTATCACCAGATGTACGGTCTAAAGAACCTAACCTTGCAGTGCTATATAGAGGTGGTAGAACTAAAAATGACTGAGAGGTTTTGGGTCTGAAGGATGAGAGATTGGATATTTTTAATGGGGTGAAGAGCAAATTTGGACAAATGTGATTTTTTTTTTTTGCCTAAAATATGTGGGTTATCTTTAATTGGCTAAAAATCAAGTTCTCTTGATTTCCCTTCCCCATCTTCAGTTAGTCACTCAAGCAGGTATGAACTCTTCCTGATGTCCCTGGATGCCTTGGGGTAAGGCAGGCAGCCACCAGTAGGATTTCCCTGGCAAAGAATGGTGAACTCCCTGGCCATCACTCCTGTCTCCTCCCATGACCTGCTAGGTGGGACTCCTGCTCTTGCTGGTAATCCTAAGGGTTCTTTGAAACATGGATGTGTGAACTGAGTTAAGATTTATGGGGCAGGAGTTAAGAGGTTAGTTGGCTACTACATCAGCATGGATTAGTTTATCTAATTAATCTTTGATGAAGCCATTGTCACCAGGAGGATCAGGACACTGAAAAATAAAAACTAAGTAAATGTTTAATTAGAAGAAAGAGAGAGAAGCTTAATGGGCTTCCCAGACTCTGACCAGATTTTGCTGGGTAGCAGGATTAAGTTTTATTCAAGTGTGCTCCAAATGGAGGCTAGAAATTCTGAGCCAAACAAGCTTCAAAAGGACTCTGCCCATGCATGGCCTTACACTGGCTCTGACTTGAAACCAACTGATGTTAGTAAAGGCATGAAATTGGAGAGGATGTCATTAAAAAAAATCTTTTTCCAGTATCAATTTCACATTTATATTTTAAAGAAAAGAATAATGATGAGAATTAAGAAGAAAGGAAGAAAGCTAGCTTTCCATTTCTCATAAAGTTTTGAAAAGTGCCCGGGCAGGACCTGCCAGTGAAGCAGCATCTCTCTGGGCTACGTTTGGTCACAACGTGACTCACAGGGGTCACCTGCATCAGGACAGACTCCTTTCTACCCTGAGTCCAGAACCAAATAAACAAATAGTGTACCAACTTTGGAGAGACACAGGTCAGAGCTAAACATGCAATTTGGAAAATTATATGTGGCTAATTGCCCGGAAAAAACCTCTTAGCTCTTCACAGTGATTCATAGAGAAGATGCTGGAAGTCTCATCAGAAAGGTTTAGAACTTTATCTTCCCAGGACAAGGGTGAGAAAAAAATTATTCCAGGGAACATAGGAAAGAGCGGGCACAGAGGTTTGCCCAAAGGGAACAGCACTGAAGGATAAACAAGAAATGCTGCCGTAAACCACTGACTTAAACTTCATGGGCAGCTCAGAGTCCTCCAAAGGCAACATCTTTCTTCTAATCTTAGACTTCCTTGATATCTATCTGTCTATCTATCCATATATATATATATATTTGTAGTCTGAATAACTTCAGATTATTCACAGCTCAATATCTCTGTATTATAAATGTGGCATTGTTATGGCTTAAAAAATATGTCTATAGATATCAAGTGCATTCTTATTATAAATTCAGAACATTAGATTTACAGGTTTGAGCCCTGAGGTTTGTATCTCTATCTTACCAGGAGGCAGCAATATTTCCAGAGACATTCTTGTTAATTCAAGTTTCTTCACCTAAGCTCTGACTCCCTTAGCTCAAGGTGGTGGCACTGTTTTTAGCTTCAAATCAATAATTTCTTGTCTTTCCCACTCCCCTTTTCTGGTATATTTACCTCACTCAAAGGAAAGGTACCAAACAACCCCCCCAAAAGAGATTTATGTAGCAACAGTGGGTGAATACTATTCTCTTTCTAGCCTGCTTTCAAGAAAGGCAAGTTAAAAATAACTGAAAATTTCCAAAGGCCTCAAATCAAACCTGAAAAGCCAACATCAGCCAGGCACCGGCCTCTGCTGGCTACTCACCAGGGTCACTGCTTATAATTCATTTGTCTTGTTAGAGCTCCAGCAAAAGATGTAGATGATAGATAGATAGATAGATAGATAGAAAGATAGATAGATAGACAGATAGGCAGATAGACAGACAAACAAAAGTAAGTACACCACCTTCTTGATGACAGGCATTGACAAAAACAAAATAGAACAAAACTGTGCAAATAAAATTATGAAAAGAGTGCTGGGATGTTAGCCAAAATCATCTAGTCCTGGTGATTTTTTTGCCTCCCTCTGCCATGACAAAAATAAAGAAAATGAATAAAACTGTCATCTCTTGCTCCGTTAGGAAGGTCTCCACATTCTAGTAGTTGAGGTTAAAACTAGAAAACATTTACGTATTCAGAGCAAGTGGAGATAGCTAGAGTTTTAGCCCCAAATCCCACCCTTTTCCCATCTGTGATCTGCTTTTAGCCCCAGTGAAAAGCATCTCCTTGGAAAGCCGGATTCTGAAAAAGGCTGTATTATGAATCTTGAATCAAAAGCTCAAAGCCTGACCAACAGAACTTTCTGTAATGATGGAAATGTCTTGTAAACCTTGTTGCCCAATATGGCAGCCACTTAGCACAGGTGACTATTGAGTATGTGGAATGTGGCTGGTCTGTCTTAAAGATTCTTAATGTTATTTAATTGTACTAATTGAAATGGAAGTAGCTGCACGTGGCTAGGGGCTGCTACATGGGACAATGCAGAAGCAGAGGACGCCAGCTGGCTCTCTTTGATAGTGTCAACTCCAAAGATACCAACACCCATCAGCCCCATTTTAAACACCTCTGGATTAGTAAGGAAGGGCTCACCAGCAGTAGATGAAAGAATTAGTTAGAATTGCAATAGATTTTCTAAAACAATGTAATCATATTACTTTGATATACGATAACTGACACAAAGGTAGCCAGTTTGCTAAAGGTCTAGTCCTGCTTTGATAACAAGATCATTATTATTTGCAATTAGCCTTTTAAACACCCCAAACTGGACCTGCCTTGCTTACCTTGCAGTTTCAGTGTCTATACACAAATGGCCTTGTATGGTACTTTTATGTTCTCATAAGCCAGCTTCTCTCATACTACGCACTTCTTCAAGGGAAGGCTTTGCCCACTAATTGCTGAAAATTCATCTGGACAACTGCTTGCTTTGTCTACGGCCACTGTCTTCTTTCTTGGTTGATTTGGTTGAGCTCTTAGTAGTATATAGTATTGTTGGTGACTTTACTTTTTTTTTCATTTTTTGTTCCATAAACTTGTAGCAACCTCCTTGATTCCAACCTTTTAAACTAACTTTCTTTATCTCTTCCATCTATTCTTGACCCATGTTAAGCACAAGATTGCCTAGAAAGTAGGTTCTTAAACTTTAGGGCACCTGGGATCACCTAGAGGGCTTGTTAAACACAGATTCCTGTGTCCTAATCCCAGAGTTTCTGATGCAGTAGGTCTGGGGTGGGGCCAGAGAATTTGCGTCTGTAGCAAGTTCCTAGGTGCTAAGGATGCTAAGGATGGGGAACACACTTTGAGAACCACTAACCTAGACTTTAGGAACTCTTCTGCCTACCTACCTGAACCCCACAGCTGGTCATTTCAGCATGGACCCAGAAATGCCCTTTACAAAATCCATGCATATGAATCAGTTGGGATATTGTTCAAATGAAGAGTTGGAATCAATGGTCTGGAGTGGAGCCTGGGGATATGCATTTCTAATGAGCTCCCAGGTGATACCCACGCTTCTGGTCCACACTCTGAATAACATCACCCTAGTCTTCCTCACCTTAACTTTCCCCTTTGCTCATTTCCAACCCTCTGTCATCCAAAGAAACAAAATCTGCCAAGGAACTGGACTCTTCACATTCATGGTTGTCTTCCTGCTTCCCGGCACTGGAGCTGCCACTCCCCAACCCCATGTTCAAAGCAGACATCAATGATTCATCGTGGCAATCCTGAAGGCCAAGTCTGAATGAAACCTCAAAACCTTTCTCAACACGGCATGAACCAGGCAGCTACTAACAAATCCCAGTAGAGAGGAAACTGTCTCTCCTGGTTCAAACAAATCTCCCAAAATGATTATACTAAACCTCACCAGGGATTAAGTTTTTACCACCTTTTAATGCTAATAGACAATCATACTTTCTATATTCCTGAGAAAATTTAGTTCATATGGCTACTCAGTTCCTTCTTCCAAATAACCTTGTTAATTGGGATATACCCATTTCTTCCTGTAGTTTTCAATCATATTTTTAATTATCTCCTGTCTTGGTAGAAGTTATATTCTACTTTATTAATATTAGATTCTTTACCTTCTAAGATGATACCCATCCTATTTAATGTCTTCAATATTTTCTTTTTTTAAATTTCTTTCTCCCTTATCTAAAAATAAGTTCATGCTTCCTATCTCAAAAACAGTTACCCTTGGTGCTTCCACTACAACAAAATGCCTGTCATTTCTCTCTTTGACTTTCACTCCTCAAAAGTGGAGTTTATATTCATTCCATGATCAAAGCAGCCACTCATTCCTCAACCTCCAGAAACTGGTTCCTTTCCCCACTATTCTAGCAATGGTGTCCCAGAGGTATTTTCTTGGGAAGTTCAATGACTTCTCAGTTCTCAATGCAGTGATTTCTATTGATTAGATGCTCTGAAGCAAAACCTTTGGTTTCCCCCCTGGCTCCTGGCTCACCCTTTTATTTCCCTGGCTTCATTTGTCCTTCTACCAACAAACATCTAAAAACAAAAACGGAGTTCTGCCTCTAATATGCTACAGCTTTCTCTCTGCAGTCTTCCTCAGAAACCTCATCTAGTTTCATAGCTTCAGCAAATACCTCTCCTGTGGGTAAAAATACCCAAATTTATTTTTACTTTAAGTTTCAGTCTGCTTTCCTAAAGGCCTACTGGAAATCTCCACATGGATTTTCTCAACATGTCTAAAACTGATCTCATCTTTTCCTCACCTAGGTCAGTTTCCTCTTTGGGTTTCTTATTTTGTTCTTCAAATTACCTAGGCTCAAAGTCCTAGAATCGGCCTGGACCTGCCCACAGTCACTCTCTACACCCAGTAAGTTCTCAGGTCCTATAAATACTTCCTTCAACATGTTCCTCTAAACATTCCATTCTTTTTTATCATTGCCAATTCCAACTCAGTGTAGGTCTCTCATTACTTAATCTTCTAAGCATATTTTGCCTTTTTCAATTCTCTCCATGTCAGTTAATCCAGGAGGCTACCATAATGGAATTTCCCCAAACTTTTCCTTCTTAAGTCACCTTCATGTTCCTAAAGCCCCCATCATACTGTCATTTCCTACAGCAAAAAAAAAAAAAAAAATCTATAATCCCATTCAAGAAACTCTGCAATGAGAAACATTCTCTCTATCCAAACTTGCCTCCTTCAACCTACCTCCGTGAATTCTCCACTTCAGCCACGCTGGTCCACGTTTTCTCAAAACATGCCATCATCTTTGTGTGCACCGAACACCTCACCCCACCTCCATGTGCTGTGAGTTTCCTATGTCTTACACTCCTCTGTTACCCATCCCAAACTCCAGCTTCTGGGTAGGCTTCCTTGACTAATTTTGCCCCAGTATGCTTTGTACACCTAAAGTCTTGTTTGAACAATGCAGTTAGCACTTAGCTTTTCTTTTCTTTTCTTTTTGTTTGTTTGTTTTTGCGGTACGCGGGCCTCTCACTGTCGTGGCCTCTCCCGTGGCGGAGCACAGGCTCCGGACGCGCAGGCTCAGCAGCCATGGCTCACAGGCCCAGCCGCTCCGCGGCATGTGGGATCCTCCCGAACCGGGACACGTACCCGCGTCCCCTGCATCGGCAGGCGGACTCTCAACCACTGCGCCACCAGGGAAGCCCTTAGCTTTCCTTTTCTTGTATTGCTTTACCTTTTCCTATGAATCCTGAATTCCTGTGATTCAAATCTCCTTGAATGAGGACCTCTGTCTTTACATCTGCTATGCCTAGAATGGTAGCCAAGAATAGATCAGCAATGTCACCAGGTGACTGAGTTAAAAGTGTCGATTATATTCTAATTTTGTCCATTTTATGGATTGGTGTTAGAATTTCTATGCAGTGCAATTTGAACTTAGCACTGATTGCCCTCAGGGTGATAATTTTATATAATGTTCTGCAAAAGATACACACACAAGAGCAGGTAGTGCTTCCTTTAATAATGAGGACTCCACACAGTCAAAGGCCGCAGTGGAACTAAATCTTGTTTCATATTCTAGCTAATAAATGCTTCTAAATATTTTCAAGCTTCCCCACCATCACTAAGGCTTAGAGAGGCTATTTGTCATACTTGCAAAGCCTTCAAATGAGGCATGATTTCCAGAAGAAAGCAGCTGTGTAAAATTGGCCTGCAAACAGAAAGACGGCATGTCTGTGGGACACCTAGCCTGATGTCAACAACCAAAACCTTCGCTGGCATTGGTAAATGTTTTATTGGTTTAATATTAAATTAACTGCCCCTGCATATGGAGTACATTATGTTTAATGGCATTCTGGTATTTGGAATTGCAGTTTGCTCTTATGCACCTGTAAAATTAGTATTTCATACTATTCCACTAAAGTTTGTAAAGTTTTGTTTGTTTTATATGCATTTTCAGAAGCTTGACATAGGCAATGGAACTTGGACTTGGAGAAGACCTGATGGGCAAACTCTTATTCACCAGCAAAGAGGGACTTTCTTTTTTCTATCTACAACACACACTATTTGAAAGAAAGATTATAAGGTTTTTGTTTATATTGAGTCATCATTGAGCGATTATTGCACTGTGGTTGCCCTTTGCTTTGCCCAGGGAAAGTCTAGCTGGGAAGATGAGTAATTGCAGGTTTACTAAGATCAAACCTGAGGACCATTCTTCAGGCTGCTCCTGTTTAAATACCTTAACTGTTACTAAACCTTGGGTAGGGAGTCATTTTTGGTTCTGCCCAGACATTTTAAGCCTACAATTAGAGAGGATTATTTACAGATAGTGTTCATCTAGGGGCAAAATTTCCCTGATTATAAAAGTGTAAAAGGAAAACCTGAAAACAATGAAGTTTAGATTCTGTGCTTCTCTTCTTAAAAGTGATGCTACAGCTAACCCAGAACTCACCTTTCACATTCATTCAGCTAATTTACAGAAATAATTGTCATCTTCTGATTCTTTTTTTGGCACTGGGAGCAGTTTGAACTATGGGATTCAGTAAAAACCAAGCTTAATAAATTCAATTGGAATTGTGGTCACTCAGCCTTTATCTTTATAGGACTCACTTTTTAAGGTGAATTATCTAGAGCCTTAAAAGTTGCCCATTCAAAATCAGATCTTCATTCATACATAACAATGTGTTTGAGTATCTGTTTTCAGTTTTTCTGGGTACATCATCTAGATAAATGCATAGAGATAGAAGACAGATTTGTGGATCTGTGGTTGCCAGGTGCTGGGGGGAAGGAGAAATGAGAGTGACTGCTTCATGGGGTTTCTTTTGGCAGTAATGAAAATGTTTTGGAACTAGACCCAACATTGTGAGTGTACTAAATAAATCCTACTGAACTGTACATTTAAAAATGGTTAATTTTTTGTATGTGAATTACACCTCCATCAAAAAGAGAAAAAACTGGGTCTTCGTCATGGGCTTGCTGGACATATGGCTTGCAAGCCCCACTCAGGGCAAGTCTATCGGTGGTATTGAGCTTCACTAAAAAATGAGCCCCAGAGCCTATCTTCTGAAAGAAACAGAGGGCATCCAATGATTTCTTACACATTATTACGTAATCACAGTTGCCTACTTCTATTTAGACCTCTTGCTTCTGTCTCTATAAAGACTCAATGACCATCCCTCCCCCTTCTTGAAGATTTTTCCACCAGCCTCTGATTGTATTCCCACATTGTGCTGCTTTTCTTCACTTCCTTTCATTTTCTGAATACACCTAAAGAGCTGGCATCCCTTGGGCTCTGCAAGAGCCCTCTTCCCTTCGCTTCCCTTCCCTTCCCTTCCCTTCCCTTTCCTACAGAATTTCCATGGACTTCTTTACCCCCATCCTGGCTGCTAAATTCTCCCAAATCTGGACCTGCAGCTCTGCCATCTCTCCTGGTTCCAGATCTATGTGGCACTAGCCACGTGCATGTCCAGAAGTTTATCATTTCCCAAATGAAGCCTATTATAAAAATAGCTGACCTTCATCTAGTTTTCAAAAAGAAACCTTTAGACGGTGCTCTCACAGACATTATCTCTTTAAATCTTCACAACATCCTTGTGAAGTAAATAATACTGCTTCCTCCCCACCCCCACTTGCAGCTAAGGAGGCTGAAGCTCATAAAAGTGAAGTGCTCAAGGTCACTGAGTTGATAAATTGCAGAGATACCCACTGTTCAGCTTCCCAGGTCCTACCCATCCCCCCTGCATGATAGGGATGACTTTATGTCTCATCAAGAATGACTCCTTCTCCTACATTTGCAAACTGTCTTTACGACATCACTCTCTCTCCACCCAGGCCCTGAAATTAATCTTCCAAGTCATTCTTGAATGTTTTCTCACTCGGTGCCAACGTTCAACCAAGCTTCACCCTGAACTTTTTTCTATACCCATGGACACATTCATCCTCTCTTTTTGCCAAACTACTTCCAACTTCTCTTAACTGGCTTCCTAGTTCCCAGTTGTGTCCCTACAGGGCCCCATATGACTATATGCCATCATCCATCCCTAGCCCAGAAAGTCTTGGTTAATCAACATTGTCTATCAGACAACATCAAGCGTTCTAGCATGGTGTTCATGGCATGTGCATCTTACTTTCCAGACCCATCCATCAGGATTCCTTTCAATGTCTCCATCTCAGGGACACTGAACTCCCTTCTGTTCCCTGAAACCACTACATTTCACTTTCCTATGCCTTTATTTGTGCTTCTTCTTCTTCTTTTTTTTTTTTAACATCTTTATTGGAGTATATTTGCTTTACAATGTTGTGTTAGTTTCTGCTGTATAATAACAAAGTGAATCATCTATATGTATACATATATCCCCATATCCCCTCCCTCTTTTCTGTTTCTTCTTGAATGTCCTTATTTACTCTTTTAACTCATAAAATTCTTCAAAATTCATTTTGAACATTACTACCTTTGTGAAATATTTCCTGAGTTCCCATAGCTGGCCCAGAGAGAATTAGTCAATCCTTTTTTGGTAGTCAACAGAAAATATTGTGCATATTATGTATGTCGATTTCCTAGGTCTGCCTAATGAAGGACAACAATCTTTATTTCTTACAACAACAGAAATTTACTCTTTCAGAGTTCTTTAGGCCAGAAATAGAAAATCAAGGTGTTTGCAGGGCCACACTGCCCCTGAAGATTGTAGCAGGGAATCTGTTCCTTGCCCCTTCCAGTTTCTGGTGGCTGCCAGCATTCCCTGGCTTGTGGCTGCATCTCTCCTTGCTTTGTCTTCACATTGCATGTCTAAAATTGACTTTATTCTGTCCTGACAATTGAATAAGTTTGCTGGGTATAGTAGTATGGTTTGAAAATAATATTTGCTCACAATTTTAAAGGGTTTTCCCATTCATTGCATTCTAGGTTCCATTATTGCTATCTGATACCATTCCTATGACTAATTATTTTATATGATCTCTTTTTTTTTTCACTTCTTGAAGCTTTGACCATTTTTCCCTTATCTCTAGTTTCTCAGAATATCATGATGATGTGGCTCTGGTGTGAATCTTTTTGTATATTGTGCTGAATACTTTGAGGGATAATTCAATGCCCTTAGTTCTCAGAAATGATTTTATACTATTTTATTAATAATGTCTCCACTATTTTCTCTGTTCTCATTTTCTCAAACACTTACTAGCTGAATGTTAAATCACCTGGAATAATCTGACAATATTCTTACAATTTTTGCCCTATCACTTATCTCCTTGTCTTTTTATTTCTATTTTCTTGGTATTTTCCTCAATTTCATCTTCCAACACTTCAACTGAATGTTTAAAACTTCAGTTATCCTATTTTTAATTTCCATAAGATCTTATTCTTTGTTCTATTTTTAACATTTTAAAATGCAGTGGTTACAATATCTCCATATATCTTTTTGAGATGATTAATAATAATTTCTTTAATGTTTTCTTCTCTTACCTGTATTGCCTCTTCTTCCTCTGATTTCTTTTTTCTGTTTGTTTTGGGTTTTATCCTCTCTGTAATAGGATTTTCTGAAATGGTTGATGTTTTTTACAGCAAAACACGAAATAGTTGAATAGAAGTTTTATGTGTTTTTATGGGGTTTATGCACTTGTAAGGTTGACTCTAAGGTGACCAGATGAAAAGATTGCTAGATCATCTGGAAGGCCAAATATATGTATCTGCTGGTCTTCCTGGGGATTGCTTGGCTCTCAAAAATGAATCTCCAATATTCTGTCTGGGAAGGGGTATATCTAAGGCCAGGACTAGAGGCAGGAAAGCTGTTTCTCACCTTTTGGTTTGCAGACTTTTACTTACCTATTATGATCAATAGAACACTCTAAGCTCATCCTCCTCTGGACCCCTTATTCCTAATCTCTGAGATTTTTCTGGTTCAATTTCTCTAGAGAATAAACTTCCAGTCCCTTGCAGGCATAGGGAGTGGGGAGAATTTTGTCTTTTTATTGCAAATGGTAGAGGTGAGGATTAAGAAGTTGCCCACTTCTTTCACTTATTTTCAAGCAAATCTTATTCTTTCCAGCTCCCGAATTCACACTTCCTTCTCTCCTCCTACCAAGTCCTTGGCCCTTTTCTGATTTGTGAAGAAATTGGACATCAACTTCCATACAACCATCTCCCAGTCCTGGCCCCAAAGTCATGTTGATTTAATTCTCCTCTTTTCTAAGTCATTTCCACCTACTTCATACACTTACTACCTGCTACATGCAAACACTTGCCTTTTCTCTGCCTACTACCTACTTAGGGGTCCAGAAGTCCCAATTTATTCAAAAATTGAGTTTCTCACCCTCTATTTTTTTTTCTTTTTGAGAAAGTCTAGAGAAGAAGATGCCAGAAAATGCTTTATTTTTTCCACCTTTGTACATAAAAGCTCTCATTTACTCAGGCCCAAGCGCTTTCTCGCTTATCTTTCAAGACCATCTTTTATACTCTTCACTTTCTTTTTTTCCAATAAGATAGCCTGGCCCATCACCACTCACAAACTTTTAGAGACCCAGTTTTTTTCTCTAAATCCCATCTTTGAAACTTAATTCTCAGATTGAAACAACATTTGGTTCCTTATTTCCTCAAATAGGATTAAGCTGAGTTTTTTCTCTATTTGCTCCAAATTGCCCCCAACTTTTGAAGTTATGTCTATTTCTTTACCTTGATGATAAATAACATCAATATAGATTGAAAATAGGAAGATGAACACAACACTACTGACAACAAATTACTCAAAGGAGGGCAGAAAAAAAAGAGATTACTGGATATACAGCCTGACCAGTCACTCGTTAAACACTAAACTGATTCCCACAAATTTTCCCTTGGCATTTTAAACTTCTAGAAATGCAGAGTGGAGCACTACAGTATGGATGCTCAGTGAGTTCTAGCAAACCAAGCAGGCCTCAATTGGTCTGAGTACAAGTTTCTGGGATAAGTTTAACGATAAAAATAGACTTCATTTCCATCTATCACAATTATGCATTTTATCCATTGCTTTGAAAATCATACAAGGCAAATTATGCATCCCATAGCGTCAGTAATAATAAAATGAATTAAGATATAGTCTATATTATTAAATAGATCTAACAGTTGCTTTCATTAATTTATAGATTTATAATTAGCCCTCAGAATACCATTGTGGAGTAATTTTACTTTTTTGAATGGACAAACTGAGGCATGAAATAATAAAGTGTTTTTTAAAAACGCTGTTGAAAGAACTGGGAGAATTAAGAGGCTAATCTGGGCTTGGCTTAACCTCTTATTTATCAGCCATGAGATCTTCCACATAAAATATTCTTTATGGTATAGTTGAGCTTACAACTCCAAGATTTTTTTCACATTAAACTAGATACTTAAATGTAAAAATCATCTATTTCTTGATATCTATAATTCCCACTCGATAACATTAAACATATTTTAATTAAACCAAATTTATTTGTAAAAATGCCTGATAGCTTGAATGTTATATTTTACACTCTGAAATTGCTGGGGTAAAAGTAATTAAATTTGGTTACACATTTAAACAGAGACCTGGTTGTGTATTTTAAATGTGTGCCTGTTTAAAAGAACACTTACAATTATAATGATTCAAATCCAAAGAATAATTTGTTGAATGTAAGACTATACCATGCACTTCATAGTTGGATAAAAATCACTGGATCCAAAATCATTCAGCTGCCTGCATGAGCCAGAATCTGGATCAGATTTTTGGAAAATGTGGTCTATCATTAAAGTTCTGAATTGAAACTCAGTTAAGAAAATATAGACGAACTAAAAATCCAATGTGAAGAAGAGAGGAAGAATATTATTTTAAAATGATAAAGGAGTTGTGTTACAATGGAAATGGTTATTCCTTAAGTATGGATAGTTCTTGATTGTACCATAAACCATCTCTCTCTGAACCTAATGGCCACTCAGTACTGCCTACCCCAGCATGCTGCCAGAAGCACGGGACAACCCTGCTGCCTCAGGAAGACTCTCAGAAGATGGGGAAGACCGACCACTTTGCTCTCATGCCCGCCTGTCCCAGCCTGAGACCTGAAGACTGCAACCTGCTTTACTCAGCCCTCCTAGTGGTAAACCAAGAGTCCCTTCCCCAGTCAGTGGGCACAGCCTGGATTTCTCTCTGGAGCTTAGTGATTATCCTATCCAGCTCTTTTCAGCCCTATTTCTTTAGAGGTGGCACCCTGCTCCATGCACTAGTTAAGGTCCTCTTTCAGTGTCTCCATTCTTGATAGATTTCTTAGACAGTCAGCAGAGGTCCCTGTTCAGCCTGAATGGATTCCTTTGGACCACATTCTCCATCACAACACCATCATCTGTTACCTGATCGATCAGGAAATCTTGCACACAGCTCCCACCTCTGACTCACTTCTCTAGGCCACTTTCCACAGCATGGCCAGAATGGTCTCAGCCACTTCTCTGCCCAAAATTCCTAAGAGGTTTCCCATTTCCTCTCTGGATGAATTACAATACCTTAACTCCTTCTTTCATTTCACTTCCTGTTTTGCCCAACATAATCTCTGTGCTCAACTCCTGTTGGGCTATTTACAGACCCCTGAACACAGGTCCCTCCTGCTCTCTAGCCTGTGGAATTACCAAAGCTGTAGACACCTTAGCCTGTGATGCCCTTTGCCCTGGCTCTAGGTTGCTTTTTCTAAAAGCCACTTTCCCTAACACCAGTTCATCTATAACTTAACACCTTTTAGACATTTAAAATTTTAAAGTACATTCTATGACTTTTAAGCCACATTTTTGATACTTTAAGATTTTTCTCCCCCAACTTGTCTTAGGACTCAAGTGAATTACTTTTGCATTTTTTTAATAGCAGGATTTTATGAAAGACGAGATTTTTTTTTGCAGATGTCTCTTGTGGTTGAATTTACTTTTGAACACCTTAAGAACATTCAACACTTAAAAAGCTTTTTAAACTAGCAAGTGATACTTCTCAGCTGTGTACAAGATAAAAATCACAATAACTACTTGTCTTTTATATTATTTAGGTTCTGTCACTAAAGTCAGTAGCCAATGTTTGACCAATATTTTGGTTGATGAATATTCTGGGATGAAGCCAAGAAAATGTCTTGAGATATAGAAGAGTCATGGGAATAGTCCTAAAAAAATGAAAGAGAGAGTGAGAAATGATTTCACCTATTATGCAAATGTGTAACTGCACTAAGTACACATTACTAAATACCAAATTTCAAGGAAAGCTTGAAATTCCAGATGGATTGACTAGTATTTAAGGAAACTTTTTTGTGTATGATGTATTTTGATTTTCACTATAGCACCGTGAGACAGGTCTCTTATTATCTTCACTTTAGAGAAGAGGAAACTAAAATTCAGACACACACACATTAAGTGAAATGCATGTCACACAGCTATCATGGACGGAGGCAGGATTTGAACCAATATCTTTCACGAAGCTCACTGCTCTTTCCACTATGTAGTCCATATGTCTTGACATCCGAATGACGTCATGAGTTCATGAGTCCAAGTGACAGAATAGAAAATGTCACCCCTGATGTCTTCTTCATTTTTTCATAGTTGGATAATTCAGAAGGAAAACAGATTTGAGAGAGGCCTGTAGCCAAAGAGGGCATTGTGTCAGGAAAACTACAACAATACTGTGTAACAAACCACCCCAAAGCTCAGTAGCTTAAAGCAACAATAATTGATCACAGCTCACACAGAAGTGCAGATCAGCCGGGACTTGGCTAATCTAGGCTGGGCTTGGTTGAGGCAGAAATGTCTTTAGCCTGTGGTATCAGGGGAGATTCTGCTTCAGAGGCAGTTCAATGGAGGCACTTCAGCTACAGGATGAGAGTCTGGCTTACTCAGATTTTTCACTCTGTCTTATTCCATAGCTCAAGCTAAAGGGGCAGTTGTGATTTAGGGATGTGCTTCTTATGACAGCGTAGGAAAGGGAGGAAGGCAAATGTCGTGAGCCTGCAGGCCAAGACCAGAGACCTCATTGTTAGTTCCACCTGTAGGACATTGGACAAAACCAGGGCTGAGTCCCAAACCAAAGGGAGAAAAAGTGGACTATGTCCTCAGTGAGGTGACCTCAAGGCAGAGTTGCAAGAAAGGTAAAGAAATAGAGTGAGATATTCATTCTGCTCTCTAAGAGGTTGCTCTCTAAGTAAGCTTTGATTTGAAAATCTGAGATGAGGTACATACTTTGACAGTGAAAATAAATTCACCTTTCTTCCTTCCATCCATCCTTCCATTCATCCATCCTTCTGACAAATGTCAGCCTACTGGGCCAAACAGTGCTACAGGCACTGGAAATGTAAAATGAATAAAAAATGTTCTCTGCCCTTCAGATAAAACATAAACAATATCTTCGTAGCATGTGGGAACTTTCAGACACTAAAGGGAGAGTAAATTGGAACAATTTTTCTGGATGTTAGTTTGGAATATAAATAGGAAGTTTTGAAAAAAAAGGTCATATGATTTGACACAACCACTTTTCATCTCAACATTTCATTTAAGAAAAAAACTGAAGAAGTATACCCAGGTGTACATACAAGGATATTGATCAAATATTGTTCAAAAGAGCAAATATAGGAAAACAGCCTAAATTCATTAGTATCCAATGAACTTCTGGAAGGAAATACACCAAGTATCAAAAGTAACTATCTCTGGTTGGTAGGATTAGAGATGATATTTTTCTTCTTGTTTCTGTTGGTTTCTATTTTGTCTACAGTGACTAGGGGCTACTTACATAAAAATGAATTAAATTAAAAAGATGACTAATCCAATGCAACTTGATATCATAGTTTGATTATCACTAAAACAGAAAAATCAGGGTTGCCAATGGACACATTAACAAATAGTTAAAATGTAAAGTGTAGTTTGGATCATGATAGCTTGCTGTGTACCAAGTACAAAGAACCTAACTCGGTCCTGGGGAGGGCAAGTCCGAGGGAAACATGACAGAGGAGATTCTATAGGATCTAAATCTGGAAGGACATGTGGGAGCTTGCCATGGGAAGGAAGGGCAGGGAGGGTGTGTTCCCGGTGGAGGGTAATCCTTTGTAGAGGTCACAAACAGTTAAGGATGTAGAAAGGAGGACAATTCACATTTCCATCATTATTCAAAACCTTTAGTGAGATTGAGGAAGTGAGGAAGACTTGACTACATTTATGAATTCTCACTGGAATGTACTTAAGTCATCACATCAGTACATGTTTGTCATTCAGGAGGCACCACTGAAGGAAAGAAGAATGTGTTTTATTCAGAGGAAGTGAAGGATCTTAGATTATGCTATTGAGGAAATAGTTGTAAATTGCGTTCACTTTCTCACAGTCCTTAATTAAAGGTTTGACTCAGCCTTAAAAAGCTGAGGTAGTGGGCTTCCGTGGTGGCGCAGTGGTTGAGAGTCCGCCTGCCGATGCAGGGGACACGGGTTCATGCCCCGGTCCGGGAGGATCACACATGCCGATGGGCCCGTGAGCTATGGCTGCTGAGCTTGCGCGTCCGGAGCCTGTGCTCCGCAACTGAAGAGGTCACAACAGTGAGAGGCCTGCTTACCACAAAAGAAAAAAAAGAAATAGCTGAGGTAGCTACTGAAAAGACTGTTGATTTGAATAATGCTTTAGATTTGAAAATGACAGCTCTCATAAGCAAGACATTTCTTCTTGGGAAGGCAGGATAGAGTTTTTTAAAACCATTGGGAGGATGTGGTCCATTGACTGATTTCCATTTCTGGACTTGATTTATAACCATATGATTTCATCAGATTTGGGCTTGAGAGGAGAATTTCTGCCAGGCGGATATTTTAGACAGGACCAGATTGACGGACATCATCAAATTTCAAGATTGTTACACTTTCCACCAACTATCATATTCATCCATGCTTTGCATGTGCCCACTTTTTTTTTTTTCCTTTTCCTAGAGCTTTTGTATGGTGATTATTTTCTTCTGTTAATGTAGAAATTTGAATTTCCTAAACTTCCGGTTTTTCATAGAGTCAAGCATATTTTGCTTCCCTCCTCAATCAATAACACTAACGGAAAGAATATGAATGCAAGACCAAATTTTAAATTGTGCTATAAA
The DNA here is from genome assembly GCF_005190385.1 of Monodon monoceros. NCBI lineage: Eukaryota > Metazoa > Chordata > Mammalia > Artiodactyla > Monodontidae > Monodon > Monodon monoceros. The sequence continues at coordinate 33,210,057 of NW_021703769.1, read as the reverse complement.
TTTTGCTACAATTTCATTTCTATTCTAGAGGATTTATATTTGACTTCTGCCTAATTATTTCATGTGTATATCTTATCTCCTCCTTGCAAAAGGTTAATTATTTCTTTCAATGCAGAGCCGGAGCACATACATGTTTTGTCTTTTTGTCCCATTCCCTACCTCTGCTAACAGACATATATAGCACTAAGCTATGTAATTTAGTGAAGTTGATGAATCTGGAGAAACTCATGTACACTCCAATCTCCTTGCTCTTCTAAAATGTTTATATCCATATATCTTGCATTTTCAACATTTTAGTAAAGTTTTCAACTTAAATTTCTACAGTAAAAATCATTTGCCAGGTACATTTGCACCTAAATCTTACATTATTTCTTGACAGAAGGATGTAAAGAGAGGCTAAAATAAAATTTTAAAATATACACAGAGCATACGTACAAGGAAAGTAAGTTAAAGCTCTTTGTTTAAATGGTCTTTCAACTACATCTATATTTCAGTTGTTTCTGGTTCTCTTTAGACCAATAGTTTCTAATCTTTTCTGGACATTACAATCATCTGAGAAGCTATTAAAATACCCATAACTCAAGTCTCACCCCAAAGCAATTAAATCTGTATCTACGGGGGTAGGATCCAGCATGAGTATTTCACACATCTCCTCAGGCAGTTGTAGGGTCAAAGTCATACTTATTGAATCACACTTCCCCAAAAATAGTAAAGGTTTTGATTTATTCAAAGAAACCTAATTGATAGTCAAATTAATTTTAGGCTTAATATGATTTGAAGAATATAGTGAGAATTGCCAATTAAGCACAAGCTATGGAGAGAGCCAACAGGAATTTTAAGACCCAAGGGTCAAAAACTATTATTCCAAAGAGTTTACCACTTTGGCCATAGCAGTACACTGTTCTTTCAACTTAAGGCCATAACACCCAGACTATTCAGCTGCCCATGTATTTTTCTGACTCCTTTACATCTGAACAAAATGGCTAAATTCAACGGATGTTCTGTTTTCAGATTAACCAGGTGATCTGGTATTAGACTCAACCCTCCATTTCAAGATGGACACTGGAAGCCTGTCACAGCATCCCCTCAACCCAGAGCCCTTTCCCAAAGGGTAACCTCACAGCAGGCCTGAAAGGGGCCTGGTAACTCTGCCAACACAGAGATAAACCCAAGAAGGAAACTGGATTCCCAACTTGAGATCTTGCCCTCTGTGCCATTTTGTTTAGTATGAGCACTTACTTGTGTTTTTCCTTCTCAAATACTCCCTCTTCTGAGATGACATGCCTTCTGGCTTCAGATTACAAAAAAAAACAAAGGTTTTTTTTGACCCACTGTTTTCCATAACAGTTTTATCTAATATCTTTTGAAATATTTTAAATGCTAACTAGTAATTGTGTTTACATCATCTCTGAGAATGGCACATAGTTCAGAGAGAAACAGCCAAAACAGTTCAGTGCTTTTGGCTTATTGTTTGACTATCTGAAAGCGTTGCAGCTGGAAAGAATTCCATTAATTTGTGGCTAGCATCAGTACATCAGCCTCAAGAGCTTCCAAGTAAACAGAGGGAAATTGGCATGGCTATCTTGTGGCAAGAAGCAAAGAACAGAATGGTACAGAGTTTTCCAAGAAGGAAACATTAACCCAGATGTGAACAAGACAATGAATGAATTGTTCATCGGAACTTTCAACCTTTCAGCTGTGAGCGGAAATTATAATCACCAATGCATCCAAACACTCAAAGGAGACTTAAACCTGAAAATTATCCACTGTGGCCCAGGCACAATTATATCTCATTGGTCCATGAAGTATAGGCATCCCAATTTAACTCAGACACTTAACTAAATTAAACTTCTCTTTAGGGGAAACCCAGAAGATCTGTGGTCCTTTGACACACACACACACACACACACACACACACACATGTGCGCACACACACACCCTACACTAGAAAAACAACTGGCATTTATCTTGAGTCAACTCTTCATCCTTATTGCATAACACTCCCTTCACTCCTAATCAGAAAGGTAATTTTTCTTCTAATATAGTAAACATAATTTATTTGCAAATCTACTAGAAGGGATTACAGCTATTTTAGGCTTCTGACTTCACGAAGTTTCGTAGTACCATAACTTTTTTGTCCTGCCAAAGTACAGAAGTGTTTGTATGTTCTTTGCCTAGATGCTAAATTCTGATGCATGTGTTTTTTAAAATCGAATTATAGCTGATTTACAATGTTGTGTTAGTTTCAGGTGTACAGCAAAGTGATTCAGTTTTACATACATATATTATTTTTTTCAGATTCTTTTCCCTTATAGGTTATTACAAAATATTGAGTATAGTTCTCTGCACTGTACAATGGGTCCGTGTTGGTTATTTATTTTATATATAGTAGTGTGTATATGTTAATCCCAAACTCCTAATTTATCCCTCCCTCCCCCCCTTTCCCCTTTGGTAACTGTAAGTTTGTTTTCTATGTCTGTGGGTCTATTCCTGTTTTGTATATAAGTTCATTTGTATCATATTTTTTTTAAGATTCCACATATAAGCGATATCATATGATATTTGTCTTTCTCTGTCTGGCTTACTTCACTTAGTATGGTAATCTCTAGATCCATCCCCCAAAAAACTAGTGTAAGTAGCTTAAATAATTTTACACAGTGACCAGATAATCAGACAGCCTTCTCTGTTCTAGGTGTTCAATTAGTCTTTGATTCTCTTGGAATTTCTGTATCATGTAAATCCCAAATCAGATTGTTTTAATGTTCCCCTTTTTAACTGGTTGTGTTTTTGCATCACTCATAGTTCAGCCAAAGTGTCCCCTCCCATGAGCCATCAGGAAAGTTCCTTCTGGTACATTTAGTTTAACTGATCAATAATGATTGAAACTGTTTTAATATCACTTGTGTGTATCTTCCATAAAAATTGTTCTGATGTCACGTTGCTACATATAATGCAAAAAAAAAAAAGATTTGACTATATTATCTAACCTCTGGAAACTGTTCTAAAGTTATTAACTGTTAAAAAAATCAAATCTATAAAATATCTCTACTAATTTTGACCAATTGAAAATATATATGAATTATTTTAGGAATGATTTTAGATATGTGTAAGGACATATGTAAAATACATTCATGTATATTAATATAGAATGTTCACAAAAACAAAACCAATGAGTTTTTGAGAAAAGGAAAGAAAAAGACTACTGCAAATATTATAGCTTAGGGAAGAGCCAATGAAGCTTAAGTTATGCTCAGGTAAGTTAGAGCATAATGACTGATTCTGATAATACCTAATACATTATTACTTTATTTTTGAAAACAACTTTTTATGCACAAGCTCCTAGTTATAAACGTAATACCTCATGGGCTCTTGGCCCATAAATATTTCTGTAAAACTGCTCTTTTAAAGTGAACAGAATGAAAATCCGAACAAATTGCATATCTTAGGATATTTTGATATAAGAATTCAAAGCTGTAGGCTTAAGTTATTCCACTTTATTTTTATGAGAAAGAACCTCAGTATGGTAAAAGGGAATTCTCTGCCCTGTTCTCTTCAAATTTTGGCTTTTGCCAAATGTGGCAAGCCCATGTGAATCAGATGGTAAACTCAATAAGTATGTTTCCAATCCGTTTACACTCAATTAATAAAATGTTGATTTGTAGAAGAAATTTCATGCCCAAGAGGTTTTATGGGGGAAGTCTTAAATCTGACTTTCTTCTTAGAAATTGGACGTGACACTTTTGTCAGAAGAATGTCCAAATAATGGATGGCTATTGCAGTTCAGGAATCAAGGGCAACATTTCCAAAATTCTATTTTATACTCAAAATCTCATATTTCCAAAAACTAAACCAGGTACCCACGTGCCAGAGGAAACATGCTAATGGTGGATTTCCTTTTGTGATCCTTGTATAAATTGTGAATATTGGTTTTTGTGTAGAAATCATAACACATAATATTATGAATTCTCATCTCAAATTTTGATATAAAATATAGCCTAGGACTACTGGAAATTAAGACATTTTTCCTCTTGACATATCACAGGGAGTGAACCTCCCTTGCGTGTTTTTCCTTAAGAGTGTATTCTAAGGTGTATTCTAAAGCAATGATTTTCAAACTTTTGACTGGTAGCCAATGCAAAAAAACAAAAACAAAACAAAACGAAACAAAACCCCTGCATTTTACTTTGACACTTGGTACACACATACATGTATATGTATAATTGAAACATACGTTTAACAAAACAAAACTTCCCTTCATTACAAGTATTATATTATCTATTCCACTCCATTTATTTCTGTTCTTATTCTGTTTTATTTTTGCATGTTGGTTATGACCCACTATATTAATTTTATGAACCATCCATGGTTCCTCATCCAGCTTTTGGGAAACACTTCTCTAAGAAGAATCTTGGCCCTTCCTTCCTCTGTGTTGGAGTTGGAAAGTCCTTCTTTATACACTCATGTCCTCATTAGGCTCTCCATTATGATTAGGACCCCAAAAGTGTAAGTACAATACAGGCCCTTAACAGAAAATGCAGGTGGAAAATCACTGTTGCTTAATATATAAAATCTTGCCTGTGAGAAGCTGTCTTTGTGGAGATTGTCTGAAGGACTGGCAGACCATTCACAGAAATGTTTCACCTTTGACCCGTGGAGGAAGCCACACCAACAAAATTCATAAAGTGGTTTTCATGAAGGTTCCATCAGCATATGCCTCCAAAAGTTGCTGAGAGAATCAAGTCTCAGGAAAAAGTGTATCTAATTTAGGGATGCTCTGGTCCAGGGCATTTCACACTTTAAAAAACGTGATTCTGCATTTTTAACAAGCTCTGAGGTGAGGTCAGTGCTGTTGGTACAAGAAACACACTTCGGGTGACAAGGGTCTATAAGAAATTATGTTGTTCCTGAAATTAGGCATTTCAATTTTTTCAGGGGGCTCTTGAGATAATTTGTTTTGGATATGTATCAAGAATTGTTATTTTCTTGATCAATTGCTTTGCATTTGGGAAGAAGTTGTTACATTTTATTAAATTAGTGTCATTCCTGGATGACCCATACATTCCATTGATTTTCCACTGATTTATTTTCTTTTTCTTTTTTTGCTTTCTCAGCTCTTAATGATTTACATTCTGATTCCGCCTCACTTGTACATATTTTTAAGAAATATTTCGTATATTCGAAAAACAATACATGGATGAGAAAACATTGTTCAAGACCCCAGGATCTATGGGAGAGCTGAATCAGTGTCCACAGACCCACAGTCTGTGCTGCAGTGGATTTCTCAGTGGTGAATCTCATCAGCACCAAGTCCTGCTGAACTTTTCATGGATGCCAAATGAGAATTTCCCTTTGACAGAGGCCAGCATGCCACCTGGCCTGTACCTGAATACTCGAGCCTTGAGCTTCTAGAGTGAGAGAGGGAATGTGGAAGGAAAAGTTTCATTTTGCCTTCATTTGAGGATACTGGGCACTCAATGAAACTAGCTTGAGACCCCTATTTCCCAACCACCATCATGGGAAAACACCTGTCCCTCTGTTAGATTTTAAACGGCAGCATGATTACAGCTAGGCAAAAAATTATGCATGCCTTTGCCCAGGATGTGAAAAAAAAAAAATCACCTTATGCATTACAGTGGTAATTGCTTTATTTATAATTCTCTGCTGTGGTTATAATATCTGCACAAAGAATTAAATTTAAGATGACTTTTTAGTTGAGTCTGAATTAATGGTAAGGATCAAAAGCTCATAAATTTTAATTTTAACAATAAATAAGATGTACAGTGGTGAACAGAGAAAAAATTTATTTGTAGACACAAACTCAGTTGTGTCTTAAATTCATGAACTTATCTTTCAGTTGCAAACTAAAAGGTATTTCCATAAGTGAAACATATGTCAGCCATGTTTCTGCACTTTAAAAAGAAATAGCATATTAAAATATGCACATGGGAATCATGGAACGTTCCTCTGAGTGTACTTGGTGTAAGTCAGATTCTTATTTAATTCTTGCTGATTCCCACACAGATCAATGTTAGAGAGATGCTACCAAGGATGTGACTCTAAAGAGAAAGAAAATAACATGTCCAGCTTGTCCTTTTTAGCTTGGAGAAGGGAATATTTAAAGGAAAATGAAAAGCTTTTATGACCTAAAGTGCTTTCCCCATAGTGATCAGCAAGCAGCTGATCCTGTTCTCCATGGAAGAAGAAATGGGAAACAGGATTAGAAACAAAAAATAATTTATCACAGTGGAAGCAGGTGGCATTTGGAGCCGCTGGACTCTGGTATCTTCTGTGAATGGTCAACCTATAGGCTGGTTGCTCCTTCTTGGTAGCATGACGGGGCTATGGCACTGGCACCTAGGATACCCTTGGGAATAACTCTCCCTTTCCATTTTTACCAAAGAGGTAAATTAGACTCAAGATCTAACACTTGGCATTTCTAGATAAAGTACCACCTGAAGTTCAACAAAATCCAGGATAGGATGGATCAACAGCTCTCAGAGGATTAGGTTTCTGTTTTTATTTATTATTATTTTATTTATTATTTGTTTTAATCAGCAGCATCTCATATTTCATATCACTCATCCACACGCACATGTGCAACGTGCACCTGCATGAACACAGCCAAGATAAAACAGTTTCCATGTGAACTTAAGAAAACTTTATAAATGCTTTCCATCTATTTCCTCATCTGTAAAATGAGGGTGTTGGATCAGATTAGATCACCTTTATGATCTCTTCTAGCTCTAAGGATATATCAACTCAGTGCCGTCAGAACAGGAAGCGAGCATGTGGGGAAAACTTCATGTGGTTCTTTAAGACAGGACGCCACAAGCCCCAAAGAAATGTCATCATGGCCCTATTTTGACATCTCTAAGTTTCTCTCTGGCCCTTAAGCCCAGTGAATACTGCATTGTAATCCTTCATTTTGTGAAAGTTCACAAGGTCTTTTGAAGCCTAGCCTTGGAACTGGCACACCCTCACTTCCACTGCATTCTTTTGTTCAAAACAAGTCACAAAGTCAATCCAGACTCAAAGGTTGGGAAAATAGACTCCTCTCTTGATGTGAGGAGCTACAAATTCATGTTGTGAAATGCCTGGATGTAAGGAAGGGTGGAGAATCAAGGGTATTTTTGCAATCAGTTTAACCCATGCATCATACAACCATTACAAAAAAAAATCTGCATGCTGCCAGTAAATGTCTTCATCTTCATTAATAGGGTTTCCAGCCTCGTTTTTTAAGTGCGTGAGGACTCACATTCCATTCCAAATACTGGGGTATGTATGGTTGTAAACTGCCCAAAGTCAAACTCATGGACTCACTTCCTTTTATTGTTCAACCTTTGTAAGCTAACCATAATATTCTCCACCCCTGAGTGCTCTTGACTGGTGGAGATGATGGAGTAAAAGTCATCAAATCTTACTGTCCAATATATCTCTCTGCAAACTAGGTGAAGATCTCTATATCCTGACCATTTCAAGATCTCATTCTTCTATAAAATTAATGGTCAGCCAAGGGATGTGGGAAGGAGTGGTAAGGGAATTGTTCTAAGCTCCACTTTGATTTCTGTAAGGAGTCTTGTGCTTTCCTTAACCTCACACATTCATTGGTGTCTGTATGGTAAATCTTCCATTTTTCTTTTTGAATTAAAAATTGGGCTTTCCTGGTGGCGCAGTGGTTGAGAGTCCGCCTGCCGATGCAGGGGACATGGGTTCGTGCCCCGGTCTGGGAAGATCCCACAATGCCGTGGAGCGGCTGGGCCCGTGAGCCATGGCCACTGAGCCTGCGCGTCCGGAGCTTGTGCTCCGCAACGGGAGAGTCCGCAACAGTGAGAGGCCCGCGTACCGCAAAAAAAAAAAAAAAAAATTAAAGTTCCCAAGGGAAATTATGCAATGGGAAATTGACACTTCAGTGAACTTGGCTCACACATTTTATTGATTATGGTAAATCTAATTATTGCAATAAAGCCTGGGCAAAAAAAAAAAAAATATATATATATGCTTTCATACTCCAGTGGTACATGTTTCTTTCTATTAGGGCAATACCTGTATGATTAGAGTCTACTTCCTCAAAAGTAATAAAAAAAGTCAGGAAGTCATTCCAAACTGAGTTTGCCTTAAATGTCTCACAAAAATCTTGATGACTTTTTACCTATTTTTTGTGGACTGATAGACACTAACTATGGTAACACTTTTAATACTCAAACAAGCATTCAGCTTAAAATAAAATGCATGAAAATGTTAAACTGAAAAAAGTTACACTCTTGATGCTACTTAGAACTCTGGATTCTAGCCTCTTTTTTGTCTTCTATTTTTTTTTTTTTTAATTAAAAATACTTACGTTGTGCCTGATGCAAATTTTATTTTCCTTGTGGCAACTGCCCTGTGCTCAGTGACCTGTAAAAAAGGCAGACCCCTGGACTTAGAAAGCTTCATTTCACTTCACCTCCTGGGTGTGTGATTTCTCTGCCCTCTGGCCTATCTCTCCCCCACTGCCCCCATCTTCAGCAGGTCACATCGAGAGGCCATGCCCTGAGGTTGGAAAATAAGGCTGACAAACAATGTCCACCAGAAGTGAGGAGACCTCTTTCCTTCACCAGTGTTGGAGGTTTAATCTGCTCTAAGATCCAAGTTCTTATCCATCTTTGAAACACAAACCATTTCCTTTTTTCCTCTAATCTTTTTTTTTTTTTCTGGAATAAAACAGAAAAACATGATGGAATACAATTTTATTGCCTTTATGACAAACAAACAAAAGAAGAAAACCCTCTCAGCTATTCTACTTACCTTGATGTGAATGATCAAAAGTAAGTTTTTAAATTCTGAAACCTCTTCCAAGGAAAATATCTGTTATGTTACAGGTCATTGATTCAAGATTCAGTTAAGATAACTTTAACATTACTTCTTCAGCCAGTCAAATGTTCTACCACAACAATGTTGCTTTTATCTGTTTCTCAAAGAGGCATTTCTTAATAAGGTGAATAATAAAAAAATAATGAGAGCAAGCTGACATAGAAATAAAGTATAGGGTACACTTGTATTATATGCATGAAAAGAGGTGTGTAGGAAGTCCAAAAGCATAAATGCACTCCACTCCTTGGTATACCATGTGTTAATTGTGAATTTTTAAAGAAGTTACTTAGTTTTTTTGAACCTCAGTTACTCTTTCACAACAATGAAATAATAACAAACATAAGTGTAAAATAAGATAATGAGAAAAGCATTCTGCATGTTTTACACTGTGGTAAAGCAGTATAAGAATTTTATTTGCTGGAATTGGAAAGTATTGTGAGCCCAACAATAAGGCCCTGACAATGGAGGATAATTTTAAATGGCCCAACAGCAACTCAGCCCCCGGAGACACACTTCACTCTGCAAAGTCAAGACAAAACAGATTCTTCTTGTATCTATCATGAAAATACTGGATTCTGCAAGTACATTATAGAAGTCACTCAATACTCAGTTTGACCTTGGAGGCGCCACAGAGATAAAGAAGCAGATCTTGGTTTATATCATTCCAGTTAAGGGAAAAATAAATGATGTAATCATATTTCCCTGTGTATTGGCAGTATAGACTGCAGTTCTCAATCGCTGCTTTTTGATTGTTTTTAATTGGCATCTATCATCTGGTATGCAAAAAGATTCTTAATAAATGTTTTGGACAAATTAAAATCCAATCTTAAATATTGTTTTTTAACAGTAATTTCTATTAATTTGAGTCATCTTTTTTTCTTCTACTTTCTATCTTGACATTCTTAAGGCAGGGCCATATTTGAGACTCTCATAATTCATATGGGTTCAGAGTTTTGCCACATTTATTCCTTTTAAGGGTGCTACAAATGTAACCATAGAAAACTATTGTTTTCATAACTCAAAATTCCACAACATTTACTGGATATGGTGCAGTGATAGTGAAACATCCTGCAGTTGTCAGAATTGGGTGTTGGCTTTGAAGAGGAAATTGAATATCCTTTTGAAGTTTAAGATGAGGGTGACAGTCAAAAGTCAATGTCAAATATGTTGTTTTTAATTCCTTATACTCCAATATAAATGGAAAAGAGAAGTTCTATTAATTTCCTTTGAGATTCAAATGGAAAATAAAACAAATTTGAGATGACATTTAAAATCAGGAAGAGCCTACTTGAGTTTTTGCTAGAAAGAAATTATTTTCTAGAATGTGAGTTTGTCAGTGAATCAGTGAATCTTTTCCCTCCATTGCCTTGTTAACCACAGATACCGTCAATGCTCTTTGAATTTTATTTCTCTTCTCATGAAGTTTTCTCTACCACCATGTTGGATAATTGGTCACTGCAGCAGATCTCACTGCTCCTCATTGCTTGGCAACAGAAAAAAAGAAACTAATTAAAAAATTCTGCTTCCTCTCAGCAAACCAAAGGCTGATACTATTACTGTGACCTGGAGTATCAGGAAGCAAATCTAAGCCTAGAGCACTGGTATCCCTTCCTTCCCCATCTAAGACACTGTCCCACCTCCCATAAGATACCAACAAGACCCATCCACTCATTTATTATGAAGCATATAACCCAGACTAAAATACATGATGGCAACTTGGTCAGGGAACCACCAGTGGTCCCTCTATGGTTCCTTCTGTGTGAATCCTATTGCTTATTTCTTGGAACTAACCAAAGTAAAATGACTTAATAAAACCTTCATGGCAGAAACAGACAAACTAATAGCCAGAGCATTTCAACTAAATTGCCCTGACAAAAACTTGTTAGTCTTCAAATCCAATTTATCTTTCAAATCCAGTTGCTCCCCTTTATGCAGAGTTCTTTTTAAAGATTTTTGGAGGTTTGAGACCAGAGGAAACCAGCAGGACACAGAGGAGTAGGGTAATCACTCTTTAAATAAGCAATTACATCTCTGGCATTGTTGAAATAAATTCTTTCCTGGCGAAGACTTAAACCTTGTGTCAAGTGAGGAGGCCAATGAGAAGTTTCTGTTTCATGAAACCACCTAAAAGGACACGCATAGCTGGCAGGCTCTTGACCCTGGCATTCAGCTTCAATGCTGTTTTGGTGGCAGGTCTTCTCTTTCAGTTCTGTGGTTTTGCTTCCATATTAACTATTTTGGCTGTAGAGCAAGATGAGAACAACAAAGCCCTAACGCTCTGTGTCACAGCATCTCCATGTGTGCCTCCACTTTGTATGTTAGGTTGGCTATAGGCCTCACCAGCCACGAGGAAATGATGATTTTTTTTCTCAGGAATTGTTTTGGATGAGGAAAGAGAGTCCATGACTTCCTTGTTAATTCATTCTAAGACCCTGAAGTGATTATTTAACTTCTCAGAGCCTTACATTCTAACTTTGGAAAATGAAATCAAACACATTTCCTCCAGCCCATGTGCTGGACTGTTGTGAAGTTTGATTGAGTTATGTAGAATGTTTTAGAAATTATAAAGATTTATGTAAACAGAAGAAATGATGATATCACCTGGTCATATTCACTTCCTGTCAATGTTACATTATTTAGTCTTCTTACAAGGGGTCAGCCATATTCTCGTGATGTTAAAATCCCATTAGAATTCACTATCTGAAAGAAGTAAGCCCTTTTTTGACATCATGAAATTTCAACAAATTCTGAATAGTTTTTACTCACTCTGAAATTTGTCTCTACAACATACATAAAATATTTATAAACTAAGTATTTCAACCCTGCTTTGTCTTTCTTTCTGTTTAATGTACTTAAACTAATATTTCTGTTAGTCTAAGAACCATTCAGTTTCCTTAGATTAGAAGCCCTTTCAACTGCTCATTCACACTCTGATGAAAATTCAGTAGTTGATATTTCTACATCACATTTCTCTTTCTCTCTTCCTGATCCTATTTCCTCATTTTCCCTCATAGTCTCACATACCTGCGGGATAGATACAGCATTTTCTCACTCACATCTAGGAGCTCATTTCCTGGCAAGAGGTTCAGGGTCTCATTTCAGAGTCTGCACCCCAACCCCCAGCCCGTTAACAGCTCCTGCTCCCAGAAGCCGAATTAATCTTTGTAGTTGCATATAATACAGATTATTCGCAGGTGTGTTCTGTCCCAGATTCAACACTGGGGGACCTCACTTGAGTCATATTTTTCATTAATTATTGAAATAAGAGGAGGGGTCATTCTAGATCATTAAAGGACTGAAGTGGAAGAGCAGGTACTAACATTGCTCTGGATGTGAGAGCACAGGTGTGCATACTTCTTCCTTCACTACAACAAAAGTGTACATATATTAAGAATGCTTATTTTAGGTGTAAATCTGCCTCTCAAATTCTCCAACCCATAAGAATATTTAACACATATGCTTTATATTAGTTACCTCAGTCACCTCCAATAAGAGGCGATTCATGCAGTGTTCTAACTCAGCACCCAGGATCTTTTATATATGCCTTGGAGAGCAAACAGTATTGAGTCATCCAAGCTTCTTGATTTTGCAGCTTAGAGGCATCGGTGGGCAAACTGCTGTGATATCAAGTGCATGCATGGGGAAAGCATATTGTTGAGTATTTTTATAAGGAATTAGTCAATGTAATGGCGGGCTGTAAAGAGATTGTTACACAACCTCATTACATGTTGTAAACACTTCATCACATGACATCTTTCGGTGTCATAAATACATCATCAGAGACCATTATGTTCTCTAAGGATGACTTCTCACATCCATTCATCATACAAAAATGAATAAATGCCTAAGGAAAATGTAGCCTGTGAAGTTTTTCACAGCTATGATAACTCCATCTGTAGATTTCTTATGATGTTGTCATATGCTGTTACACGGCCTGAAGATAAGTGTATTTTCTCTTTGCTCTGTATTCTTACAACCAACTTTAGCTAAAGGTAATAAAATCTGACCTGGATAGTTTGTAAAAGAATATTTAAAGAAAGAGGAGAAAAAGAAGACGAAAGGAAAAGAGGAGAGGGGAAGGAGGAGGAGAAGGAGAAGGAGAAGGAGAAAGAAATGGAAAAGAACAATTTAAAACTATTTAAAATAATTGTGTACTACAGACCTATCCGTGTTAGTGGGCACATGTTCATTCTCTTTCAGACATGTTTGACTTTAGATGTGTTTTATGATTAATTTACATAAAGCACTACAACTGGTCACTCTCTGTGCTTAGTGTTTCAATTTAATTTCAGTTTATTCTCTAGGGCCACACATTGTATATTGTCATTAATTCACAGTTTCTCCCTTTTTGCACCACTCCTTCTCAATACCCAGTTTTTACAATGTGGGACAGAGAAGGACATCTATAAAATAAAATCAGACTAAAGAAATGGTTTCCAAGCTTGTTCTATGAAGCCATGCATTATTCTTGGGTCTCCAAAGCCTCCGAGAGAGAGGCTGGTGGGCAAGGCAGTCTCAAGGCCCCCCTCCTACCTCAACCACAGAAGTTCCACTTTCAGCTGTTCTCAAATTGATGAAAACAAATGAATATCAGAGTGTAGAATCCACTGACCTAAGTAATAGTCATATTTCTTTGGGCTTTAAACTCTCAAGATCTTTTATTTTTATATGATTACTAGGGATCATCAGGGAACGGTGGTAGCAGGCAAAACGAGCTTTCAAGGAGGGCCCTTGGCCTATGACTCCCATTTATTAATGCCTATAAATTTAGACTTTTGAAATTATCATCAAGTGAAGTCATGTATAGCCATCGTGTTTGTGTGTGCCCATGTGTATGTGTGTTGTGTTAATTTCTTAAACAAAAACATTTAAACATCCCATAATTTCTGTGACCCTGAATTGGCATTGCCTCATTTTCAAATGTATAGGGGTCTCAAACCATGGAAATTGCTTACCCACTTCTTGACCTCTAGGGGGTGCTGATGATCAACTAGAAATACCCCAGTAAAATCCAAGCTATGCCTTCCATCTTCAAGTCTAGGAAATCATCTCTGGGGGTTGTGAACTCCTTTTGAGAATCAAAGCACTCTCCAACACCAACTGGGCTCTTCTTAAGGACTAAGAACTGTGCAGGTCACTTTTTGATCCCAATAACAGCCTATTATTATTCCTACTTCTGATAAGGAAAGTGAGGTTTAGAGAGGTTAAACAAGCCAAAATCACACATAGTAAATGGCAGGGTCATTCCAGCACAAGCAGGCTGCTTCCAGATACCAAGAGACTAACTACTGAGTTCCATCTGGATTAAGGTTAATACAAATTACTGCACTTTTCACTTTGGAACATATTGGAAATAGCCAAGAGTTAACCCAAGAAAGGAGAAATTTGCTTCTTGTTGTTTATGTATTTTTGCTTTATGTACTCTAATTGAGGATGGTAAAATGAAACGAAAAATTAAATTGAAAATTAATTTTCTGAAATTCATGAAATAAACAAGTATAAATGAAATTTAAATAATTAAATATCTAAATGATGTTTTTGGTTAAATTTGCAATTATTTAAGCTTCAAACTCACTAAATCTTTTGAATTTATATGCATCTGTGTGTATATATGTGTATTTTATGTATAGATACATGTATGTGCATATATATAAAAAATTTACCTATAAATATACATATATAAAATAACCTAAAGACATAGTAAAATAACTTCTCTAAAAAATGCATTTATATGTAGCATGGAAACTTATGACTAGGAAGAATCAAAGGCCAGAATACATAAAGAACACCTACAACTCAAAAAATAAAGAAACAAACAACCCAATTCAAAAATGGGCAAAGGACCTGAACAGACCTTTTTCCAAAGATGATATACAAATGGTCAATAAACACATGAAAAGATGCTCGACATCTCTAGTGATTAGAGAAATCAAAATCAAAATCTTGATGAGACACCATTTCATACCGATTAGGAGAGCTACTATACAAACAAAAGCAGAAAACAATAAGTGTTGACAAAGATGAACACTTGTGCACTGCTGGTGGGAATGTAAAATGGTACAGTTGCTGTGTAAAAGAGTTTGGGGTTTTCTCAAAAAAATTAAACATAGAAATATCATATGATACATCATTTCCACTTTTGGGTATACTGTATGCCCAAAAGAAGTGAAAGTAGGGACTCAAGTACTTGTATACCAATGTTCATATCAGAATTATTTACAATAACCAAAAGGTAAAACAACCCAAATATCCATGAATAGAATGGATGTATATGCACACAGTGTGGTATATGCATACAATGGAATATTATTTAGCCATAAAAGAAAAGAAGTTCTGATACATGATACAGCATGGATGAACTGTGAAAATATTATAAGTGAAATAAGTCAGAAAATAAATGCAGTAAGTCCCCTACATACGAACCTTCAAGTTGCAAACCTTCAAAGATGCGAACGTGCGTTCCATCAATGTCAGGCAGGAGTGAAACTGCAGCTTGCCCTCCATTTCCTATTGCTGCCAATCCTACAGCTCTGCTATCTCCCACCTCCTCTCCCTCCTCCAGTCAGTAACTCTTCTTGCCTGTTCACTCGGTGCCAGCCCCTGTGTGCCAGCTGTTGTACTCTACTACTGTACTTTTCAAGGTACTGTACTGTGAGATGAAAAATGTTTTCTTTAATTTTTTGTTTGCTTTTTATGTATTATTTGTGTGAAAAGTATTATAAACCTATTACAGTACAGTACCATATAGCCTATTGTGTTAGTTGGGTACCTAGGCTAACTTTGTTGGACTTACAAATATTGTCTAGGAATGGAACTCATTCGTATGTAGGGGACTTACTGCACTGTAAGTTCCACTTATACAAGGTATCTAGAATGGGCAAATTCAGAGGGAAAAGGTAGGAGGGTGGTTGCCCATTTTCAAGGGCATGGAGATGTAAGGGTTTATCATTTAATGGGTACAAAGTTTCTTTTTAGAAATGAGGAAAAAGTTCTGGAAATGGATAACAGTGATAGTTGCACAGCTTTGCGAATGTACTTTAATACTACTGATCGTATACTTAAAAATGCTTAAAATGGTAAATTTTATATTACGAATTTTATATTGTATCACAATAAAAATAAAGAATTAATGGTGAATACTTGTTCAAAGCTTTCTTTTAAATAATCAAAGTTATATCCTCTAATTCATAAGCTTATTATTTTTAAAAATTCTGGCCATATAAATGGTCACCATACTTCTAGGTGAGAAGTCCAGCTCTTTACTGAATAAAGAAGTCTTGATCTACCTCATACAGTCTCCTTGCTTGTTCTCTGTACATTAAGATTATAACGTTACCATGAAAAGGAAATATTATACCCTAAAAATAGATTCATTCAGTATGCACTGAGCATAACACATTTCTAACTAGGTTCTTCCTTCACAGCACACTGGAGAGAGAGAGAGAAGGAGAGAGAGATATTGAGAAAAACTTAGAAATGAATCACATTGAAAGTAAATAGCCTTATTTTCCATGCATCCTTAAATTTGAAAAGCTAAATCCAAAGGACTGTATGGTGACAGAAATAAAGTTTGACTCAACAGGAAAAGCCTGACTCATTAAACTCAAAACCCTGACTCTTACAGAAGGTGTTTGGAGGCAAATCCTTGATATGTTGATTCCCTAGAAGAAAAGAATAGATGGGGAATGATCTCACACACCCAACATGTAGTGAAAGGAAAAGATGAGTGAATCCATCACTATGTTGATATTTGGAGGAGCTGAAAATATGCAGTGTTACTTAAGAAATAGTCTTAAATAATTTCCAACCAGAATTTATAGGACCCAGAGGTAATTCCACTCATCAAGGTTTTTAGTTTGCTTTGTAACACTGCCCAAAGGCCCTAAATAACTGCATGTCTTTTGACTCAATGTGGTTGTACAATATACATAATGATGGGAGAAAATAATGTACTAAAACTGATCTGTGACCTGTTTCACCTCCTAGCATATTTTTTGTGTCCCCAATAAAGGGAACAGTAAATATCCTTTTCTGTGGCTTCTCTCACAAAATGGGAAAGAAAAAAAGGGAAGTGGGTAGAAAACTTTGCTCCCTGTGTATGTGATTTAAGGGGATTCGCTTCAGAGCAGACTTCAATACCCTGGCGAATGGACAGAGGCAATAAACCAGCACAAGGCAATGTCCAAACCTTCCACTCACACACATGCCCACACATTCACTCTCTCTTGCCGTTTTTCCTCCTTCTGCTTGCTCTGCAGCTTTTCTGTACTAATCCATTGATCGCCTGCTTTAGTGTGCAGGGAACATATACCCTCTCATAAAACCTTTCTTTCATGCAAAGAATCCTCATCAAAGCATGAGGAGCGCTCACTGAAGTATTCTGAGGCATGTAAAGGTGACAGTGATCACAGAGACCACAATAAGAAGGAATCAACTCCTAACTTTACTTCTAGGTAAAAGAGGAGTTGTTTACAGGGCCTCAGACTAGATTTGCATTCTCTGCTTTCCTTTCTACCTACACACCCAAATTAGAGGGTAACTAGAGGAGCCTCCCTCACTGGGAAGAGGTGATAGCATTGCTGTGGGCATCTTTGCAAGAATGTTTCAGAGGAGGAAGGGGCTGGGCACAGGGCAAAGGAACTCCGGGGGCGTGGAGCGGGGCAGGGGGTGGGGGGGTTTGTGCATGTTTCAGGAGTTCAAACCTCTTCCACAAATTAAGTGAAATATTTTAAAAGGAAACAATATTCCTTATGTTTTATTTGTTTCAGCTACTTGGTTACAACTCCACACGGGCCCAATTAATGGAGGAAATAGAGTATTTTATAAGCCCAGGACTCTCCATCAATCTGTGACCAAGGAAAATTCTTTGCCTTAATCACCATACATTCCTATCGGATAGCTTGTTATGTTGCCAAAGTAATTATCCCAAGCTTAAGAAAAGATTTTGAATGGTTACTCCCCCAAAAGTTTTAACGGTTGGGTAGTAGACTGCTCCTGTTCATAAATTAATATTGAACTTTGTCCTCTTTCATAATATTTGTATGTGTATTTTTAAGTAACTCTTGATACTGCACTATTTTATGTGTATTTATGTGCACACACACGCGCACACACACATGGGCCATTGAAAGCCAAGTTTTCTGTAAATCTGAGAACTGAAAGGCAGCATGGATGCCCTGAAAGTTCTGTTTTCAGGAAATGAATTCTCTTGCTCAGTCCAGATGCTATGCTCACCAAAAAAAAAAACAGCTTTTAATTGATCATGCAAATAACAAAATGTCCTGGAAACTAGATATGTTAAAAAGTAAAGGAAAGAAAGCAAAAGAAGCAAAAAAAAAAATCATTCAATTTCTCCAAATTTTAAGGAAAAGAAAACCAACTCTAAACATTTCTGAATGGAGAAAAATATCCAAAGTTAATGGGAACAGAATGCTGGAGATTTCCATCATAAAGACTTTTTCTTTGCGTTCTCTTCCATCAGATGGAATAATGACAGACATTTCACAAAATTCCTAATATTCTCAGAGTTTTCACAATTCTAATCTTCCAAAATAAACTGTTTGAATATTTTTTTCTTTCTGAGAAGGATCATCTTAAATATATGTCTTTTATTTTCCTTCTGTCATATGCAAAGAAAACCAGAAAGAGAGATCTAAAGTTTGTACCTAATGAAGGTAAAGGGTCAGCAATCCCAGAGTGATTGAGATAAGCAAGGGTGTCATTTTGAGTGTTACCTCCATATGCATTCATCCCAACTTTCTATTCAGACACCATAAAAGGCAGCCAGTCCAAGTTCACCAGCTGAAGTATATAGACTGTGTGAACATTCCTAATCTCTGAAGAGCATGGCAAAATAAATAATCATTCGACCCACTTTTGTTTCTGCTTTTCCCTTCCCTCCACACCTATAAATATAGTTTATTGTATA
Source organism: Monodon monoceros (assembly GCF_005190385.1). NCBI lineage: Eukaryota > Metazoa > Chordata > Mammalia > Artiodactyla > Monodontidae > Monodon > Monodon monoceros. The sequence goes on along the minus strand of NW_021703769.1, from coordinate 33,191,279 downwards.
CATAGCTTTTAGGGTCAAGTATTAATGGTGAGAACCATTAAGAGGGCAAAGGTCAGTGGCTTCTGACTTCAGTGACCCTTAAATTTAATCTAGCGTGGTAGGAATAGAATTAAAAGTGATGAACTTGCAAAGTGTGATAAAACCTGCTTTACTTACACAATTGAGCAGCAACAGAGGAATGAAAGAAATTTAAACAATAAAAATGAACTTTGTGATCTAATTACAGCCCCAGAGTTAAAGGTGAACATTCACAGCCAACTGCCACGCATGAAGGCCAAACTCTGACATCTTTAAAATATCATGTGGTTCTGGGATCCAGCCGCCGTTTCGGAATTTTATCAAACAAACACTGATCTTTATTTTTATTTAGCTTTATGTCCACTTCAATAAGGGAGATGACAAGACAGCTTTTTGGAAAATACAGAAACCAATTTCTTCAGCCCAGTTGAACTTTATCGTTCAAAATAAATCCTTCAAATCAGTCACATTTACACCTATTTTTTTATCCCTTTCAACTTGAGAACCTCTTAGTATTCTAGTCTTTTCTTTTGCCCACCTTTCCTCCACCTGATTTTATTTAAATAATTAAGTTATTTTCCCTTGTGATTTGAAAGATAATTTCAATTTACTCATTTTTTAAAAAATACCAGCAATGCATTCTTTCTGATTTTATATCACTATCCTTTCCCATCAATAACTCCTTTCCTGAATTTTTAAAACGTAGTTTAAAAACCAACTTTCGAGAGGCTGATTAATTTGAGTGGTTTTCAACTTTTTATTTTGTTAGGTTTTTTAAAAGTTGCCAGAATGAACACTGTGGTGGTGTGTGAAATCAGAGATATCAGTATAAGTTCATGGTTTTACATAAACATATACAGATGGGTAGATACAGAAATAGATACACATGTTTTTGTATCTATGGGTTAGTATACATATATATTTTTCCTAAGTAGCAATAAGGCATTAAATTTCCATATGTACCTGGGTCTGTTCCATGCTTACTATTCTTTTCCATTGGGTAATTTGTCTATTCATGCTTCAGTACCACACTATTTTAATTTTCTAAGTTTTACAAGTATTTTTTTAACTCCTGTCAGGGCTACTTTCCCCTTGCGTCCAGATTCTTCTTTGAATCCATGGGCTGTAAACTTGGGCTATATAAAGGGCCAAGAAAAAAACACAGATGAATGATACTGACAGAGTTTAAGTAATAGGGAGTCGTGGAGACTATGGAAAATAGGAGAGTTTTCTGCATGTCCAAACTAAAGGAAACAGCTGCTCTTCACCTCCAGCCAACTGCTTCCCAGTGGGAATATAGGTCCAGTATTATAAGATTTAATTTTTCAGGATGAGAGAAAACAACAGATTTTTATGAGAAAACTCCCAATTTTAAAATGTTAGCTCATTGGCAATGAACTGCAATTTCTTTCAGTTTTATGTTAAGCGCTGTGCTGAGCCAAAAAGTAGAGCCATATGTAAGCTATGTATAGCCCAAAGATTTCTAGTTTGCACACTCAGCTGTGCACAAGAAGCTGCTGAGGAGTGATATAAACAGGATTTTCTGTTGAATTTCACCCCAAATTGTTGAATAAATCAGCTTTTCAAAAGGCTCATGCACTCATCTCAAAGATGAACCAAGGGAACAAAAATGTCACAGGTTAGAATTCAAATGTGTAAATAGTTCCTATTCTCAAATTTCCAGAGGAAAAGGTATTAATTATCCTTATGAATGTTGCCCGATTGCTGTCTCAGAGTGTTTATTACACAAAGTGAAAGTGGTTAATTGCAAAATAGCTTTGAATGGAGTTTTAGTACTATTTATAATTTAAAATGAAATGTATATGTGTCTTAAGCCATCAATACATGGGAAAAGAGAGACTAATTGTATTTTTTATTTCAGATTATTTTTCAAATATATTTTAAAAGATTTTCATTCTAAACCATGAAAACAAAAACTGAATTTAATGATACCATATGGTACAAAATATAAAGTATAAAATCTCTTTACCTCATTCTCACCAAAAACAGATTCTTATGAATCCTTCTTGCATACATACATAAGACAAGCAAGTTAATACACTATATCATCATGAATATATTGTTCTGTATCTCGCTTTTTTTCACTTCCATATCAGTTGATATGGAACTGCCTCATTCACTGTATTGATGCAAAATATTCCATTATAAGGATTGTATTTAATTAATCCCTTAATCAATGGATATTTATGTTATTTTTAGCTTTTGTTATTTCAAATAATGCTGAAATGTTAATCACAATGGCCAAGATATTATGGAAACAATCTGTGTCCATTGACAGATGAATGGATAAAGACATTATATATGTATGTGTATATAATGGTATGTATATATGTGTGCATATATGTATGTCTAATGAAATGTTAAAAATAGAAGAACACAACATGGATGAACCTGGAAGTCATTATGCTAAGTGAAACAAGACATACAGAAAGTAAAAAACTGCATGATCAGACTTATATGTGGAATCTAAAAAAGTCAAATACATAGAAGCAGAGAGTAGAACAGTGGTTACCAAGGATGGGTGGCAGGGAGGTGGGGGAAATGGGGAGATGTTGGTCAAATGGTACAAAGTTGTAGTTATGAAGGATGCATAAGTCTATAGATCGCATGTACAGCATGACGACTGTAGTTAATAATTACTGAATCCTGGAGATTTGCTAAGATAGTAAATTTCAGGTACTCTCATCACAAACATACACACACACACACACACACACACAAATGGTAACAATGTGGGGGGATTATATGTTAATTAGCTTGACCATAGTAATTATTTCAGTATATATATAGAGAGAGAGATATATAAAATCATGTCATACACCTTATATATATAGTATTTTATGAAAGAAAGTTAAATTATAAAGTTACATCTTCTGCAGTAAAAAAATATACTTAGAAACTCCTGTTTAATTTCACATAATTTATGTCAATAAAAACAATGCTTAACTTGATAAGGAACAGTGCTGAAATGAAGACCATTTACATGCACATGCAAGTGTATATGTTGGGTAAATCCTTAAAGATGTAAAAGCTGGGGCAAAGGATGTGTATAATTCAAAACTTTTATATTTATTGCCGCCAAATAAGATAAAATGATTAAATATACAATTTGTATGGCAGATATTAAATTGAGCATTTTTCTGGAAATTGATTCCATAGGTTTAAATTTATTATTTAAAGATGAAGTATGGCTATTATTAATTACAGATATATTCCTGCTTAAAAATCATGTGCTATAATAATTCTGCATTTAATTTTGAAAAGGTATTTATTATTATAACATTTATGCTTATTATCAAAGAAATTAGAAAACGTAGATGTAAAAAAACCCCAGAAATTTCACAACATCCTACCAAATAACCATCAGTAGCATGTTTTCTACACATACTTAGTAAACATACAAGTACATGTATTAGTAGATATGCTAAATTGATCAGAATGGTCCCAGGATATAAACTATTTAATAGAATTCACTAGCAAAGTCATTATAAATATCTTTAAATTTTTTTATTTGTAAAATTATTTTAAATGTCAAAGTTATTTTCTAATATTTAGAGTCACACTGTAGTAAGCCAACCAATTATTGTTCAGTAATTTCTTAGTTTCAAATTCAAATTTTTCCTTGTTATAAACATGACATTAACTTTCTGAGAGCTGGGACTGACTTTGCATGTTGAGATAGTTCCATGAACATAGTAGATGCTCAATTAATATCTGCTGTATGGGCAAAAGAAGCATTAATTAAAATACAATGAAAAATTTTGTTTCTGCTAAACATTTACTATTTCCTTAAGATAAAGGCCTAAAGTCCTGGGGATTAAGACTTCCGAGATCTCCTCTGCCAAGATAGACTCTCTCAAAGTGTTGGAGACCATAGCTTCCTTAACCTAACCCTCATTAATATTGAATGTTATGTCATCTTCGTGTGTGTGTGTACAGTACACACAAATACATGTTTACACACACACACATATACTATTAGCTTGTAGTGTGGTAAGTGATATCTCAATTTTGTTATGTGTTTTTCTTTTTCAAATTAAGAACAAATATAAAAAATTACAAACGATTACAAAATTTGTAACAAATTTTGTTTATCTGCCATCCTAAAATGAACACAATTGGGTCATATGTGCTTTAGATTTTTTTTTTTGTACGCAGGCCTCTCACTGCTGTGGCCTCTCCCGCTGCGGAGCACAGGCTCTGGACGCGCAGGCTCAGCAGCCATGGCTCACGGGCCCAGCTGCTCCGTGGCATGTGGGATGTGGGATCTTCCCGGACCGGGGCATGAACCCGTGTCCCCTGCATCGGCAGGCGGACTCCCAGCCACTGCACCACCAGGGAAGCCCCTTTAGATATTTTTAAAAATAAAACATTACAGTCAAAAGTGAAGTCCTTTTTACCCCCCTCCCCAATTCTCTCCTCCTCTTCCCCCTTTCTCAGGTGGAAGTATTGTTGTAAATTAGTATGTATTTGATGTATGTTTTTCTATTTTTATCTCATGTATATGAATTCAAAACCATATATTGTATTATTTTATGTTTTCAATTTTTACATAAATGGCTTTTATGCTGCAACAAGCTTTTAAAAATCTCAGCATTGCTTTTCTTTCTCCCATGCCATAAAATAGATTTCAGATGGCTATACTACAGCTAACTTACCTTAATTTTAAGTTATTTGATTATTGTAAAGTAATAATAGACCTATTTTCATAATTTTACTTTCTTCTTGTATAAGCTATCCATTGCTCACAATTATCTTCTGGCATTTAGTGTAACAATCAGATGACTGACACAATCTTGAATTTTATAATTTTATATAAACTTGTCCTTTTATATCTTTTCCATATCCGGATGCTTGAAGAATCCTTTAAAGTCCTCTCACATTTGACAGGGTGAAACTAGTGTGGGCCCCTTTGCACTGATTTTTCCCAGAACATGATAGTTATTCATGAGAAGGAAAATGATGATTTCTATTGTTCTGGAAACTCTCATCCTCAATATACATCCCTTTGACTATTACTTCTTATCTGCTTTGTTTTGATTTGTAATTCTACCTTATCATACATCCCTTTCCTTGTAACAGTTGCTTTCAATTATCAGGCTATATTCCAGCTTCATTGAAAGCATGTCTTCTTAGATTCTATGAAGGATGCAAATTTTCTGAAATGTAATTATATATGTATATAAGTTGCTTACCTTCCCACATCTGGAAACATGGGACTTTGTGCCTTGTCACAAGATTTATATTTTGCAAAATATATGAAGGATGCAGCTGGAAGCCTTAGGCCTCAGATTCTGGAATATACTCAATTATCTAGCCCTAAGTATTTCAAATTTCAGCCATGTTTTTACCATGTCCACCTGCACATATCAACAGTCCTTCTGGATACAAAAACGTTTAAAATCTCCTGGTCTTGAGTCATTCTTTGAGGAGACTACACACTGTGGATGCAGTTTCTATTTCTTCAATTATTTGGACCATTCTTTCTTACAAGTCAATCAAGAGGCCCCTTCCACTTGAAGATTTCATTGTGTAACATAAAAAAGGAAGGGAGCCATGAAACTGAAATTTATATCTTTTGTACATTTTAAAAGAAGAATTGATTTACTATCATCCTCCAAAACCTATGTAGCAATACCCTCATGTGAAACATTGGAGGGCATTGGTTTTAAGTCTGCTTCCCACCAAGCATTTCAGTTAGAAACTTTCATGTTGTTAGTGTTTTCTCACAAAGAGAACCCCCATCTTGCTTCTCCCTAAGGCCAATTTTTTCACACCTTTTGTGCTGCCTCCCATCATACCCAGGGATGTGCACACAATGAAAAGACTATTAGGTGGGCATTTACAGCCACCATCACCTTGTTACTGAAATGCCCCAGGTGTGGGAGAAAGATAGATATCACTAAGCTTCAGAGACAGAGGTCCATCACCAAGAGCTGCAAAGATAAAACCTGGAAGAGTCAGAGTTGGCTTAAGACTGACTAATTATCTTTGCCCTTACCCAACCAGCTTATCTTGGTCCATTGAGGAATTTATCTTCATTTTGTCTCTTGTATTTAGCTTGTTTGAATAGGAAATGAACTGCTTGAATTTCATGGGGCTGAGTGTTAAACCTGAATGGAACCACATGGACTAACTGCAAACCCTGAAAAGCTGACGGTGACTCAAAATAGGAGATTCTTGAGTATTGCACTTGTAGCTAAAGACAGAAATACAATTTATACCAAATTAGCTAGTTTAAAGTTATGTAAGTTATCCACATGAATTACATATGGCCTATAAATAAAATAAGAGGTGATCAACATTGCCCTTAAAGAAACCAGGCAGCGTGCTTAAAAGAAACTTCAATGACTTTTACCTCATATATAAATGGGTTTCTTTCCTGGGAATTGGGGTTTTGGAGGAAAGTTCTTTATGTGTTGGCTGTGACATGCCATGTCCCTACAGAGTCAGGCCACTGGACAAGAGGAGAAGGGCAATTTTGACAGAGAACAGGGATATCAATTGTGTTATTACCCCAATACCAAGAGACTTTTTTGCAAGGGGGTTTGGCTCCATCCATCCCAACAGTGTAAAGATTTGAAGCTCAAAGTCTTCCTCAAGATGGCTGCTCTAATGCAAAGGGCAAGACTGTCTGTGTTCTTCACCAGGGTAACTACGAATAACAGGACAGAGAACTTGTGTATTGAAGTGACATGAGAGGCAAAAGGGCACTTTCTCTTCCTTAAAGGAGAAAAGAACAATTGCTCTGTGGGTAGAAGACAGAGGAGTCAATGCCTAATGGATTGTTCAATTGCATCCCCAGAGCATAATCAACTACTGTGATTGATTATGGTCAGACAACTAGAAACTAAAATAATCCTTGTGCAAACAAGGGGCATATGTTACTTGCACTACAAGACACAGGCAACTGGCAGGGCTCAAAAGATTTATCCAGCCCAGGAGTAGCAACCACCTGATTTATTTCCCGGTATTTCCAAGAGGTCCTCCCCTTTTCTGCAGGCAAAAGATCAAAATGAAAGATACTACTTCCATGTTGAAGGAGATGGATGTGTTCTTGCCTCTCATGACTAAAGATGACCAATTTGAACAATCCATTTTAAGCCCCTTTAAAAACTAATCACCTCTTCTCCTCTCTATGACCCCCAGACAAGCAAGACCTAACAAACTCCCAAGCATGTTAGTACCAGGCAAAGAGACCCACCACCTCTTCTGTCCCCTACATAGAAGAAAGTCTGATGATAGGTCTCAAAGAGCAAAACTCACATTCATATTTCAAAACAGAGTGGTTTTTAACTTTATCAAGATTATAGCTCATAGAATCACAGAATTCCAGAGTTAAGCCAACCTCTCTCATTTGACTGTCAAGGAAGCTGAGGTCTAGCACAGTCAGATGACTTGTTTAACATCATATAATCCTAAAAATAGAAATAATAATTGTTAATATTCACTGTGTGTTTACTACATCTGGCACTATTCTAATCACTTTTGTGAGAACTACCTCATCCTTCATGACAACCATTGATTGAGGTACTGTTATTATATCCATTTTGCAGACGAAAAAACTGGAGCATAGAGAGCTTAAGTAACATGCCCAAGGTCCTCCAGCAAGTAAAGAATGGAACCAGAACCAAAACTCAAGCAATCTGAAACCAGATCAGAGCCTCGATCCTAATTTGAAGTGTAGCAGCAGAGCTGGGACTGGAAATGAACCTTTCTTTCTCCCTCTTCAGTCTGCTTTGTGTCTGCCATATGCCATCCCAGACCTCTGAGCTCAGCTGAAGTAAGAACATTTCTGTTAGGAGCTGAAGAGACCTGAGATCTCATTAACCTCGCTAGTACTTTTTCAAATGTCTTCATGAGTCCCCATAAGTATTATTTTATTTCTGGCTCATAAACTTTCCAAGAAGACAGGACACTGCATTGGTGAGGTCACTAAATCGTTATAATAACAATATTATACTAATGGAAATTATAAGTCTATTGCTTGTTCCCCCAAAACCATCTGGTGGGTTTACCTGGCAATTACTTTGAGATGTCATGGTGGATCTTAAAGCGTAAAGAATATAGGGATTCATAACTTTCTCTGAGCAATGGAGTTTTCCATGTGGTAACAAGCTGGCATGGCTGGACTATTGGATTTAGACATAAACAGGATACTGGAAAAGACCTGGGGAGCGCACACGGCAGCACTCAGATTAGAATTCAGGTGGAAGAGTAGAAAGCATAGGTATTTCCAAGCCCAAGGCTTCCTACGGATAGAGTTTGTTGCCAATATTTTGATTGCATTATGAATTTCTTTTTAAAATGGCTTGCTCTTTAATATCAAATAATAAAACATAGGTATTAGAGCCAATTTATTCTAATTATTTAGAATAATTAGAGTCTTAAGTAGGCAGCACATGTTCTGAGCAGAACAATGTCTCCAAACAACAGTGATGTCAGAAGTTTTTGGTTTAGGTCTATTTTCTCTCTCTCCTCCCTGTGGCTCAAACGCGTGGCGTAGTTTCCCTTCCTGGAGCCCAGTTATCCAGTAACTCCTGAAATGGCTGGAGAAACGTTAGCTGCCGCACACATTTAACCTTGAAAGCACAACAATCTGGGATTTTAATTCAAACAAATGCGAAAATGGATTATAAATGGGATCCAGCTGCATTTCTAATAGTGAAGAGGAAAAAAGGAGTTGAGACCTAAAAGTAAGAAAAAAGAAAATGAAAGCATCTTGCCTCTCTTTTCCTTGTGGCCTCCCTGTGCTGCAATCATCGCCCTGCTTAAAGAGGCCTCAAGAAGGTCTAAAATGTCTTAATTATATTTAATTAAGTTGTCATTTGTTACTTGGCTTCCTGAAAGTTCTGCCTAATTAAACCAGGCCTCATTTTCAGATCTACCTGGAGCCCAGCATTTGGTAAAGGAAAAAAAATGGTTAGCCGAGGCTGTCTTCCTGGAGACTTCCCATCCTGCTGCCGACACTACAGTTTATATATTCTTAGCACAGACATTGGCCAGCACAACCCAAATCTTCTGCAGGGGTGTTGACAGAGACAACCGCTGCCAGACCCCTAATAATCCTTTACTCTTTCTCACAGTAGTTTTCATAGCAGTCAATATTTTAATATGGAAAAATTATGAGCAATTCATTTCAAATCATTAGCACCCCACAAAAATGGAATGATGTTACCTACAGGCTGGATCTGCAGGGAAATCCAACCCTCTTAATTCAAAATTCATATAAATAGACAGTATTCCTGTCACCATTTGTTGAACATCAACTTCTACCAGATGATTTAATTAACTCTGGAATATCCCCTACAGGGCTACTGTGTATGACCGTGCAAGTTATGCTTTGCACAACCATAGAGGGCTCCATCCATGACAGAGTCATCATTGGTTTGTATTTTTACTTTGTTGATTTTCCGGCAGATGGCAGTAAAGTGTCTTGAGGAAAGGGCCCTGATTTCTAGTTCATGAATTTGACCTAAGTCAATGCTGACCCATTAATTTTTCACTGGCCTGAATTCTCAGCAAAGAATATTCTTCTGTCAAGTGAAAACACTATTTATTAATAAATCCCAGTATATAATCATAGGAAACATCAGGGGTTTTCACACTGACATACGACTCCTGAATTTATTTAAAAAAAAAACCAGAAACGAAACAAAATCTTCACCTCAGAATTAAACAATTTTGAAGGAATCCATTACATGGGTGCAATGCTCAACAGAATACACACCTCCCCTTTTTGTTTCTTTGACTTCGCATTTAGAAGCCTCTGCTCCTCCCCTATCTGCTCACAAGAATCAACAATACAGGTCAGACACTGAATTTGCCTACAATGGCAAATGCTTTCCAAACATTTCAGCAAACAGTCCCTAAGTTTGTCTACTCCCTTCCAAGTATTGTTTGCTTCACCTGCAAACATTTCCAATGTGAAATGTTTATCCCATTCATTGTGGAGACGCAATAATTTGTTTGAGAGGAAGCTTAGCTAGATAGCAGACAATTTTGCAAACATGCCAACAGATCAACTGTGACTCAAAAGCCTCCTGTTCTTCTTTCCTATCTCCTTGAGATGTTCCTTTCTGGAATTTTAGCACATATTCTTGTGGGGTCTCTAAGACGCATTTACATATCTTTTGCACAGGCAGGACTGTCCAGGCCATCTCCAAAAATATGTGCATGGCCTATAAAACTGTAACCTCCAGGGATCAGTTGAAAAAGCACAACCCAAGTCCATGTTTGTGGCATTGAGAACCCACAGCCCCCAAGGTCCCCAAGACATTTCTATTCAAAGACACCCACAATTCATTGTCAACAGGAAATAAACCAGGAGAAACAAAAATGAAGACAAAGACCAAAAAAAGGTAGGAGAAAGGGCCAAGGACATCAGTAGATAAGTTTCATATATGTTAAATACAGGGCTGGTATTTTAAAGAAGGAAAGTTAAAAGATGTCAGTATCGCTGTGACTGAAAATCAAACCCCTTTCCTCCTTTTAAATGAACTGTGAAGTTAATCTTATTAAAATTTCTTCTAATGAAGACTAAAAGATAAAGATGACGAAGAGGCAGAAGAAGAGGAAAAAAGAGATAGAAAGGAAGGAATGAAGAAAAGGAAAGAAGGAGGGAAGGAAGCTAAAGTTAAATTTGGATAAAAGTTCTGGAGGACCCCATGCATCAAAGCCATAAACAAGGCAAGCTCTTTGGCTCATCAGTTTCACTTCCAGTAACTTACGCTATAGAAACAGGAATATGCAGGAAACAGATACATAATTTATGTATAATAATGTTTCCTGCAGCATTGTTAAAATAGTGACTATTGTTGGATGTCCAACATAACTGAACTATGCTATAAGCCCCTGCCCACTCTTCCTCCCCCACAGTAGCCACCCTGCCCTCTAACTTCATCCACTTCACGGGCCACGTTAGAACCTTCACATTTCCAAGTACCTCTTCCTCAAACGCTTTGCCCCATAACTTCAAATAGCCCTTCCTTCTCATCCATCAAACTCAGCTTTATGTCACCGTATGCTTTCCCCATTAATTATACATCCCAACATTCAGTGCAGTCACTTCACAATAATTTTGCCTATTGTAGTTGCTTATTTATGTTTTTGTTTGAGTGTTTATTGCCCAATTCCTCCGTGATGGCCAGGACTATATCCATTAAATTGTACCTGGTATCCACTATCACCTGCCCCATAGAAAGAGCTCAAACATGTTTGTTGAAAGAAGAAATCTATAAGAATATGAAACATGACATTGTCATTTTAGGACCTACATAACTATGAATAGCCATTACACATGATACTGTAGGAGATTATTGAAGATCAGAGAAATAGTAAGTGAGGAAATCACAATATAAACTGATACCTATAATATTGTCAAATTTAAATTAAAAAAAAATCTTCATGTACATTCCTGAATTTTTCATGTCTTCTACATCAAACATGTGTACCATTTTTAGAATCAAGGGGAAAAGTTTCAAAATGTCTCTTATTTAATTCTATAATCTACTTATATGCTCCCTATTTCCCAAGGTCCTAAGTGGTATGAGGATCTTATTAGAGTAGCTTCTCGGTTGATCTATGCAACCATCTACATTGACGATTTTGATATTTTTATTAGTTACCTGTTAATGTGTGACAAACTATCCCAAACCTGGTAGCAGAAAACAACAAAAATCATTTTGCTATCCTCTCACGGTTCTGAGGGTTGACTGTTCTCAGTAGGAAGTGCCTGGTGAGGGTTTTTCATGCTGTTGCAATGGCAGCTGGAATCCAAGAGCAAGCATCCCAGTGGAACCAGGAAAAAGTTCTATCACTTTTATGATCAAGCCTTAGAAGTCACAGATCATCACTGTCACCTTAGTCAAATGCTCATAGATTCAAGGGGAAGAAACATAGACCCCACTGCTCAAAGTCACATTATAAAGCAGCATAATATGGTGGCCAAATTTGGAAATATAGTCAACCACAATCTCTTCAAACTTTAATCTGTAATTCCCCACAACTATCCTAAATCCTCATAATATATAAGGAAAACTCAGTGGAACATTTTAAAAAGCTGACATTTTTATGTCATATATTCATAGATACTATTGATAAGCATTAGACAGCATAATTAGCACTGAGTTAGTTGTCTGGAGCCCTAGATTTTCATTCAAGGACTATCGTTGTCTAATCTTGCATCTTTTACCCTCATTTTTATAATTTGTCTACCAAATATCAGCTTGTGCTTTCAGTATAACAAGGTAGTTTTGAGAATAGAAAGAATGGGGAAAACGTAGCATAATGAGTTCTATAAAGTGTTACGTTCAGGAAATGTTATAAGTGTTACATTTTGAAAAATTAGGAAATTTGGGGTTGCTGCACTTAATGTGCACATCAGAAATCTACAAAAGATGCATAAGAATTCAGAAAATCAAACAAATAATGGTAGTTTTAGCCTTTCCACATTTTTTTGAACAGGGAATCATTTTTATTCTTATACAGCATCTTACAAAATTCCTGTTCTGTAGAACTTCAGTTGGATAATACCAAAGTAATATAATGTATGACAAATTTTTACTTAAAATGCTGTGATATGTTGTTTCCATTGCTCAGTACATTTTCTGTGATAAGTGAGCAAAGTATGTGCACATAGGCATGATATATGTCCTTCTGAATTACAATTTTTTAATCTACTAAATAAGGAGAAGTACAACCATTTTGAGTATATGATATAAAGGTGAACATCAATATATGTAATGTACCCAGAATAATATCTGAAACAAAATAGGTCCTCAATTGGTGATAATTATTTATACAGAAAGAAAATAAGATTTTGTCTCTGAACTCAGAGAGCATAAATAAATGTTATATAAATACAAGATATTAATCAAATGGTCTACTGCTTATTTTCATATCTGCCTTCTTAAGTACACCATAAGTTGATATTCATTTATCACTTTTTAAATGAACAGAATACTAGGAAAATTCCATCTGCTAGCCTAGAAAAATGGTAATAAAATTTTTTTGTCTATCTTAGGCTCTTAGTGGATATCAAGGCTCAAGGCGATATTAAAACCACAAATCTAGGACATGTGCAAGTGTAAGATTTCAATTTATATCCCAGGCAAATTGGTAGAATCCAGTCCAGGGTACTGGCCCAAACCATGAAGCTGCTGAGCCCCTGGCTGACATAAGGAAACATCTACAACCCATGGTGTCTCTGAAAGATGGGTTCACTATTAAAGAGTATAAATCATAAGAGGAAATTAAGCATTATTTGGCAGAGTCACTGGAATTAGCATACAAGATAATTAGCACCCTAAAAATGAAAAAAATTATAAAACAATCTAAAAGTCTACAGAATAAGTGTGTTTAAAATGTTTAAAGAGCCAGAAGTAGAAACAACAAATAAGTATCCTGAAAAAAGAGACAGTCTATGAATAAAGAACACATGTACTTTAAGAAGCACTAAATGGAAACTCTAGAAATAGAAAAGGGCAATGAACTCAGATAAAAAGCAGGATGCAAGATACAAATTGGTAAACATACAACAATGCAAAAACCAATAATTATACACTTTCTAACTTAAAGGCACTTGAACTCAAGGAGGGACTAAACAACAAAGACAGGGAAGATGGGAGTGAGTTGATCAGTATTGTTCTTAGTTCCTTGTGTTGTTCTGGATGGCAATTGAGATATTGGTAACTCTAACTTATCACATGAATAAAACATGTGCAAAATACAAGGGTAACCACAGCAAAAAAAAAAAAAAAAAAAGTATAACATCCAAACTAAAGGAAGAGGAAATAAATGAAGAAGTCAATTATAGAAATGAAGAAATCTCAGTAATCCTGATAGAAATCAAGGAATAACAAAAAATATTCAAGATAAAGAGAAAACTTAACATCAGTTGGTAGAAGTTAATCAAAATATAGCAGTGGTCACCGTATATGAAACTTCCTTGTAAAATGGCAGATATCTTAGAATGTATTTTTTCACATTTCAAATACAAGTTTTTTACAAGAGATACCCCAAAAGGCATTGCTAGTTTTCCTCAGCTTTATTGTTGTTCTTAGTCATTTACTTTTCAATCTGGTACATCCAGTTAATTCTAGACATTCTCTGCTTAGTCAAACATTAGAGTTTGAATGAATTCAATATACAACAGGGCTCCCTTTTAACTCATTACATCACAGTTTTTAGATACATAAAGAAGACTCATTGGGGTTTAATCTATCTCTGAAATGAGGACAGACATTCTTACTCATTTCACAGAGTGGTTGAACTTAGAATAAAGGGGGGGAAATGGACACAAACAATGATGAAGTCATAAAAATCTCATTTTAAAGTAAAATATTCAAAACCAAATAACCCAATTAGAAAATGGGAAAGAGACATGAACAGAATTTTTATATAAAAGGATATACAGATAACAAATATGCACATGAAAAGAAAATTCAACATCATTAGCCATTAGATAAATGCAAATTAAAACTAGAATGAGATATCAATAAACACCTATTAGAAACTAAAAATGGTCTTACCATGCACCCTAGCAATTGCAATCTTGTGTTTATCCCAGAGAAATGGAAAATTATGTTCTTGCAGAAATTTGTATATTAAAGTTCATAGCAACTTTATTCATAAAATAAATAGGTATCTTTTAATGGGTGACTGGTTAAACAAAGTGTGATACACCCATACTATGGAATATTATTCAGCAAAATAAAGGAAGACATACTACTAACACAACCAACAACTTGGATCCACCTCAGGAAATTATACTGAAAGAAAACAGTCAATCATATAAAGGTTAGTTACTATAAGATTCCATTTATATAACATTCTTGAAATAAAAAACTTATAGAAATGAAGAACAGATTAGTGGTTGCCAGGGGTTTGGAATGGGGGTAGGAGAGACGGTTATAAAGAGAAAGCACAAGGAAGAAAGACCTGTGTATCTTGATTCTGGTGGTGATTACAAGAAGTTACACATGTGTTAAAACTGCATAGAACTACACACACACACACACACACACACACACACACACACACACACACACCACGAATGCATGTACAGCTGATGAAATGTCAATTTCCTGGCTTTGATATTTACTATAGTTATATAAGATGTTAACGTTGGGAGAGGCTGGGTAAAGGGTGCACGGGACCCCTCCTGTACATTTCCTTGTAACTTCCTGTGAATATATACTCATTTCAAAATGAAAATTAGAAATTAAAAAAAGGAGAGTATTGTTTCCTCCTCTTCTTCTTAAGACATTGTAAGGTTGGCTATGGCATTGGGCTAACTGGCATCAGATACCAAAAGTAGCCTTTGTCACTCTCTCTTCTTTTCCTCTTACTCTCCTCTGGAAACAGACCAATAGGACTACTCATCAGGACCCCTTAATTTAGTTCCCTTTGAAGGGTTTTTAAATCTATTTGTGTATTCTAAAGGAAAAATTCTATAAAATGCTGCCTTTGGAAAATTTTTGAAAAAATTTTAAATTCTAAATGGACATGTTGGGGAGGAGGCATGGGATGGGCAAAGGCAAAGGAAGAATTGACAAAGGGAAAAATCTGTCATGACCAACCGGTTTTTGGAAAGTTCTATTAAAGAACTTAACCAAGGACGCTCTCCATATTTGATTTTTCTCTGCCATTCTCACATTCTTGCACTTTTCCTTTTTTTTTGTTTTTTGGGGTTTTTTTGCGGTACGCGGGCCTCTCACTGTTGTGGCCTCTCCCGTTGCAGAGCACAGGCTCCGGACGCGCAGGCTCAGCAGCCATGGCTCACAGGCCCAGCCGCTCCACGGCATGTGAGATCTTCCCAGACCGGGGCACGAACCCGTGTCCCCTGCATCGGCAGGTGGACTCTCAACCACTGCGCCACCAGGGAAGCCCACACTTTTCCTTTTCTTTCCCCAGATGTCCTTCAATTTTTACTTATTTAATTCAAGTATCGTTTATCTTCGGGGGAACCCCCTTGTGGTGACAGGCTTGCCCCTAATTTTCCCCCTATTGCTGATCACCCAGAGGCTTCAATCATTTCTTCCCAATCATCCTTGATACTCACTGAATTGATAACTTCCATTTAGCACTAGAATTGTTCCGGCCCCACACTGGCTGAACAAGGTCCTGCTCAAGCCTGTCCTCTAACTCCATCTTCTTAATGTCCTCCTCTCACTAGGCTGAGAGTGTGAGCATCTGTTTAAAAGGCAAAAATAAAAAATACAAACTCAGAACACTGCACAACCCCACCTCTTGTAGAAACTGAAAAGAAGGGATTAAAAGACCCCAACATGAGACTCCAGGGGACACCAGTGTTCTCGATTGCATCTCTAGTCCACTTTTGACTTAGGCTCTAAGAATACTAACTAGTACCTCTTTTTAAAGCATGGTTAGCTTTTTTTCTCCACTATATATTCCATGTTTATAATAAATCATTATTTTTCCTATCACAGATTAATTTTCTCACCTCCTGCACCAGTTCCTTCAGATCTGGGTCCTTCCCCATTAAGCTCTCAGCACTAGTGTTTTGTATACTCCTTGCATTCAGTACATGGACGTCATACCAGCATTTCCTCACAAACACATTTTCTTGACCTAGCATCTTCCCCCATAGTTGATTGTTGACTTTTGTCCCATTCAGAGATATTTAGACAGCAAGAAACAGATATGCCTCAAGCTATCTCAAGAAAAGAAGGTATTTAGAACCTCACAGAACTCAAATGTTAGGAGGTTATCAGGCAGTCTTCTGGCTGACTGGAAGGCTCTCTCCTTTTTATTGTATGGTCTCTCATCTCAACCTCTACTCATCTCTCAGCTATGAAAACTAGTTTGGGAATTTTTTTAAAATTTTATTTCCCCCAGAACTTCAACTTGAATATGTGTGACTTGGGGTTGCTATAACCCAACACTGAGCTCAATCTACCTGAACTTATTGCTTCTTTCTTAATTTAGGTTTCCTCAGAGGTGGACTCTGAAACAGTATTTTATTTGAGAGGTGATCCCCAAAAATATTGATGAGGATGTGGGGAAGTGAGACGGGAAAGAGAAGACAACCAATGGCATGTGTATCAAGCCAGTCGCTATTGTGGGTGACTAGAGCTTAGTCTTGCTGGGAAACTCTGGAAATCAGCGTAAAGCATGCATGTCAGAGCTGCTCCAGCCAAAGGGCAAAAATGCTGAGATGTTTATACATCAACTCCTATAAGTCATGGGGCAAGAGCACTTCCTCAGGGCAACAATTGTCTGATGCTTCTGGCCTGCTGTGACCATGGACAAAGCTGCCTTTGGCTACTAGAAAAACCTTCAAACTTGGGGACAGGTAGCCATAGTTCTCTGCCATGGTAAGGTCCCAGGGCTTTGGATAGCACATGACGCATCTGATATTCATTGCTTTTAGTTTCTGTGTATCTTAGTTCAGATTTGAGGAAAATATGATTGGCTCAGCTTGGATCATAGGTCCTTTTCGGTCCAATGAATGTTAGCCACTGGAGCAAGGTCATTTGATAAGAACATGTGCACACAGGCCTATCCCTTCAGCAGTGGCTTTGGGCCACCACCAACGAAGGTGAAAAACCCTGGGAAAACTTCCGAATGTGTCTAAGAATACAACACCCTCAGCCGCCATAACTAGCTCATGTTTTACCCCCTCTTTATCTCTTTGGTTGCCAAGTTACCACAGAGAACAACCAAACCTGCCTTCACAAACAAGGCAATATTCTCATGAAATGATCTGCCTACTCTCTGCACAGCCTGTGTAATTACTCACGTGCATGGCTACACACTCTCTTGTGAAGCTCTCAGAATCTAAGTTCCCTTGGGCAGGATTTCTCTTCTCTACCATTTGCGGCAAAGATCAACTTAAAGAAAAACAACACCTTCCCCAAAAAAAAAAGAATCCTATAAAAGAAAATAGTAAGTTTGACCACTGTCTTTGAGCCAAGCCCTGAATCCATTCCTGTCCAATATGCACATGGACCTTCCCCATGCCCTTGGATATTTTAAAGTGCCTAAAGTTAATTTCACTCTTTTCAGCAGTGGTTTACATGTTTGATGGAAAAAAAGACTGGAAATTTCACTACTGCAGAAGGAGGATCAGATAAGCAAAGAGGAGATAGTTTCCACAGTTTACCTCTGTTATGGGTAAAAACATAAGCAGGTCTGACTATCAACAGAAACTGACAGCAGTGCCATGTTATACAGCTTCTTGTTGACAAATGAGAATGATGATATGAGAGAAAGACATGACAAAGATGCCCAAAGTTTGTACTGGAACAAAGGAGCTCACTTGGGAGTGCTTGCAGTTATGAAAAGTACAATGACATCCTTCTTGACCCTGGGTTTAAGACTTCCTCTTAAGACAATCATCTCGATAATATTGAGCTTTCCCTGGGCAATGGTGCAAATTATTTAATTTCATTGACTCCACAGGGTTTTAATCATCTCAAAATTTCTTAATACAAGTGAAAGTGGGTTGTCCCTTATGTTATTAGGCCCCCAATGGAAGACAATGATCTAAAGGGAACTCAGCTTGTAAAGTCAGATAAATCTGAAGTTAACAGCTCCAGTACATCTTCCTAAGAGGGAAGGGTCATCTTTGAGATCTTCATCCAAAACTTACTGTTGAGAAATCAGCTAGAAACAATTTTGTGCTGCATTAGAAGTTCTAATCATCTTAACAGACTTCAAAATGTCCTTATAGTTTCAGAAAAGTTAGTAATTCAATATCATCTGAGCAAAATACTTCATTTCAAAATAATTTTCTTGTCATATAGACAATTTAACACTTCTTAAAAAAAAATTTCTCCTACATCTATAGGTTACTCAATGAGTTTTGAAATTTTTATAACCAATATTTTACCCAGCTGAAATTCTCAGCTCTCCTATTTATGTGCGCTTATATGTAATTCATTTTTCAGGGAATATATTGGAGATAATGCCAATGCAAGTGAAACAAACTAAGATTTAGGTTTCAGTTCTCTGAAAAAAAACAAGATTTATTTTTCAGTTCTCAGATCTTAAAGAAAAATCATATAATACCTGTTACCATCACAGTTTTTCTGCTGCATTACCTAGAATAGTAAACTTTAATAAAGCTTACTTTCAAAACAAATAATAAAAAGCTCTGGTGTTCACTCTACTGGAATTCTGCATTGTAACCCAGCAGAAAATTTACATCTAACTTCTTTACCAGTAAATAATAAGATTTTAGGTTAAATCCTATATTCTTTCATAATTGTTAATGTTTTGGAGTCTAAGATTTAGAAAATTGAGATTGACAAAGACCATATAAATAACTATATTCCTTATACATGTTTTCTTAATTTGGGGAGACGGTCCATTGATTCAAGCTTTCTCATACATGCCTTTCTAAATATGTTTCCTTTCTCTGGAGGTTAGTCACACTGTCCCCTTGTGGCACAGATACACTTTGTGTTCATTTGTTCTTGAGGGACTTTGTACCAGGGACTTGTCTAATGACTGAGGATATAGAACAAGACACGTAAGACACTCTTCTCATGAATTTTATATTTTCATGGAGAGAGATCAATAACAAATAAATGTGCAAGCAGCATAATTTCAGATAAGTGCAATGAAAAAAGTAAATATAGATAGAAAGTAATTCGTAGTCAAGGGGGAGGGGCAACTTTAAGAGTGGCAGTTAGGAAGGATCTATATCAGTCAGGATAGCAATCCCTAAAATGTCAATGGCTAAAATCAATAAACATTTAGAATTTCTCACTTAGGCAGAGTCTCGCATGGGTCTAGGAGAGTCTCGCATGGGTCTAGGAGAGTCTCTCGGTGTCCCAATCACAGAAGAATAAAACATTGTAAAGCTTCAAACTGGAAAGAAAATGATTCTGCCTGGAAGTTGCAAGTGTTACTTCCACTTCCACTGCATTCACCAAAGCACGTCACCCAGTGTTCTCTAACCTCAAGGGGCCAGCCAGTTATGATCAATCCCAGAAGGAATCAGAGAACGAAAACTGGAAATGTTGACAAGGGGCTGCTGCATTTATTCTGACACCAGAGTATGAGGAGGAGTCATTACTGAAGACTCTGAGGGAAAAGCATTTCAGCCAGAGGGAATAGCAAAGGTGAGAGTCACTGGTGGGAATGAGCATGGAGTGTTGAAGAGTGGAGATGAGAGGATGATAAGCCTGGAGGAGACGAGGAGCAGAGTCTGAGGAAGTCAGGGGGCACATCGTAATGGCCTGGTAGCCCTACGAAAGGGTTTGGCTTGTATTCGTATTCTAGGTACATTGGGAATCACTCATAATATTTCAAGGAGAGAATGGACAGATCTGAATTACACTGTCAGATCATACACATCTTCCTGTACAATGCCTCTCTACCTGTCAAGTCCAGCTCAGAGGCCTTCTTCTCTTTGAAGCTTCCTCTGGCCCTCTCAGCTAGACTTGAGAAATCCACTCTCTGTTCTCTCTCTTCTTGGCTTAAGACTCCATTTAATCAATGATAGATTTGCTCTCTTTCTCTTCATTAGACAGTAAAAACCTTGAGGGCAGGTATCTTATCTTTTTGTTTCTTTTATCCCAGGGCCACTTGTGATAATCATAACACTGGAGTATGAGAACTCCTGAGAACATTCTCCTGAGAACGAATAAACTCTGAACCTGACTCCAATGCTCAGAGTCATGAAGGACCACAGAGCTAGAGGGGAGTTTCAGGACCAGTTAGTACAGTGGTTTCCAAATGGTTAAGGACAGCAGTTGTTCAGAGTCATCTACAAAACCCCAAATGAGAAAGAATTCTAAGTGAAGGGGGCTGTGTAGGGAGTGGAGTCCTTCTCGCTTTCCCTACTTGTCTGCCAAAACTGTAGGGGCTGTTGAGATCTTCTGAGGTTTCTAAGGACTGCCAGAGCTCTGAGGCTCACAATTTTAAAGCTACTGATTTAACCCATCACCTATATTTCTTCAAATGAAAAAAAAAAAAAAAACCTGAGAGAAAGCTAGGTCAAATGAGTTCCTAGAGTCACAAAAATAATAGCATGGTATGGTCATGTCACGGTGCCTATGAAACTCAAAATAGTTGAGGGCTGAACCTCCTTGCTCCCTTTGTAAGCAGATCTCTTGGGAGTAATGCACCACTCCCCTTCTGGGTCCTCAGAACTAACGTTTAGAAATGGGAGGCAAGATATTCTCTTGGGTGAGGCCAGGACTTTGGAAGTCCTATCATTTCGTGTTCTGACAGGTCACATGCTTGCTGCCACTTAGGCCCCCATCTATTCACTCAGGATTTTGCCAGAGGGAGGTGTCTGACTCTGTTTTCTGGGCCTTTCCCAATCCTGTATGTTTGCTCAGATCTTTATCCAGCAGGGAAGCCACCCTCCCACCCTAAAAATAGAAGAGAAGAAGAAGACTTACAGAAATACATCAAGATTTCCTCCCCCTTCACAGCCCGAGAGAAGTGGGCACATGCTCTAGACCTAGTTGTCTCCACGCTCAAATGAGAATGGAGAATTGTGCCTCCACATGTCTGGAACCACCCCTCCTATGCAATTATTTTCAAGTTGGGCTTACCTAGTTTGAAAAGTGTCTTATAAACAGAACCATAGTCGTGTATTAACTGCATCCTATATGTTATCATGGCCATCATCCACTTTATCACCGATAAACTGTTATATAGTAGAGCAGACATGACAAATTCTGAGGAGATATTTTTTCCTCTTCATTTTCTTGAGGGAAGGAGACTCTGTTACCGACTCCAACTACTTCACACTCCACCCTCAGTCCAATGTCGTCCCGACTCAGAGTAAAGATTAAAAAAAAAAAATCCTATTTTCTATCCAAAGATTTTAACTATAAAACTTTGCATCAAGATAGTGAAGTGGAATTTGACAAAGTTTCTGCTTTCTCAGGAACTTTTTCTGCCCAACTGTGATCATTTAGGCAGCCTGGATACCAACCGTTACTCACACAAAACCAAGGACGTTGCCACCCATTAAATTTTTTTCAGGTGGTTAGAAAAGTCCCCAAATCTAAATACCACCACAAGGATCAAAAGTGACTTCAAGAGATTACCAGGTTCAGACTCTGTTTTACCCAAGAAAGTTATAGAATCACCAGGATGGAGAGCTAGTCTGTTTTTGTTTTTTGACTGGATTTTACAACTGTGCTCCCTCGGCCACAGGTTATATAAAGATCTTTTCATGCAGTACGACATTAACTCCCCACAATGAATTTGTAGGTCAGGACAACTGTCTTCCGCCTGGTACAAGGCAGAAAACGACCCCAGGCAAGCCTCCTAAGATCTTATGCTCTTCACCACCGTACCAAGCTGCTGCCCTCAGTCATCTTCTCTAACCAAACCTCTCTTTGCCTAATCTGACCTCCTGCCTCGAAGCAGGAGTGGAGCAATGGTTTCATTTATCAGTGCAGTGGCATTTTCTAGAATTGCCGCCAACTCATCTTCATTGTCTAACCTAGACTTCCTATAATGTAGTAAAATAAAGGCTCAAGTCCTAACGCAACAGAGACCCAGGTGGATGTCTTTTCTCTGGCCTTTACCAGAATTTGGCCACATTACTTAACATCAGTGAGTCTCATTTAGCAAAGTACTTGAAACTAGGAGATACTTAAAAGAATGACAGCCATTATTATGCATTCAGATATTGCCTTTTAATTGTAGACTGCTGGGGTTCACAATATTTGCACACTGTGTGATGTAAAATTTCAAAATTAAACTAAATTCTTACTGAATTCCTAAGTCATTTGATAGCTACATGTATCATATATGACTGAAATAATATCTTGGTCAGAAAGAGGCACCCGTATGATGTTCTACTCATTTCAAAACCAATATCAACATCCTCCATATTAGAAACAAATCAGAAGATTGAATCTTTCAGGAATACACAGTGCTCAGTGCTAAAAAAATCAATCACCATTTGTTACATTAACTTATTTAAAATGTTGTACATCGTTCATTTACCACTATATTTATAGCCCTGTAGTTTTTAAATCACATGATTTTATAATAGGCAGTCCTTACTGCCTTTGGTATAAATTCAGACTGTAGTAGTTTAGATTATTGTTCACTAAATATTCACTCTCTCCTTTGCACCTCCAATGGAATTGCCTTTCCCCACTTTGACATTGGATTTGATCAAATTACTTGTTTTGGCCAGTGCAATGTTAGTGAACAGGACATAACCAGAGGCTCAAACTGTGCTTATGTTGGGACTGCTATCTGGCATTTTTGTCAGTCATCATGAGAAGAGCAATATACCCTAAATAGCCACCTGTCCAAAGAGAATGAGAGATTCATGGGGTAGACTTGATCCAACTTGAAGCTTGGAACAAAGCCCAATCCAACCCAGTTTAGACTAACCCAATCCCAGCTAACTCACAAATACATAAGAAAGAAATGACTAAAAAAAAAGAAAAAGAAATGACTATTGTTGGATGTCTCTTAGTTTTTTAGGTATTTTGTTATGCAGCATTATTGTGGCAATAGCTGACTGATACACAGGATCTACAAAAGACAGTATACTAATCAGAGCACTTTCCATTGCAAATAACAGAAACCTAACTCAAATTGTCCTGTGTAAAAATAAATCAGTTAACTATACCTGTCACTTTAGGTAAAGCTTGACTTAGATCCTCATTTAATGATATTCAAATGGTATACTTTTACTGTCTCTCAACTCTGCTTTCCTCTGGCTTGGCTTCATTCTCAGACAAGCTCCCTCCATGTGGTAACAAAGATGGTCTCCAGGAGTGCTAGGTTTGCCTTCTACCAGTATATCCACATTGGTACCGGTATTTCTACTTCTAGATATCTACATATCTAGAAGAAGGACAGGACCTCTTTTCTAAAATCTCTAGCAAAACACCTAGGTCTAACTCTCCCTAATTGGATGGTAGATCATGATCGATCTGATTATTGGTCTAATGGGTCAGGTGTGTGTTATGTAGCCATCCCAGCCCAGGTATGGTCTGGTGGAGGTGGAAAGTGAGTCAGTTCCATCCGAACCTCAGGGACTGAAAGGGAGGAAGGAATGGGTCCCCAGGGAAGAATAACACAGTTCCCAAAGTGGTACACAGAAGCAAAAATAACAGTAGATCATAAGAAACAGAGCTATTTAGTACTTGAATTTTTCCTGACTTATGTAAACCACCCCTACTTTAGAGCTTCATATGCAAAGTGCGTCAGGCCTCTGGAGACATTGCTCAGGCTGTCCCAGCATCGGTTTGAGCTCCATGCCTCAGCTTGGCCTCTCTAAACGGCACTCCTCATTTCACTTGCCCTGGTATTTTCCTAGTGTCTTGGCCTATTTAGGTTGTGGTTGTTTGGTCAGAACAGAAGGCTTTAGTTCTCTCCACACTAACCAGAGGGAAATGATCAGACTTAAGACACTAAAAAAAGCTAGAATTCAACC
Organism: Monodon monoceros; assembly: GCF_005190385.1. NCBI lineage: Eukaryota > Metazoa > Chordata > Mammalia > Artiodactyla > Monodontidae > Monodon > Monodon monoceros. Next base: position 33,166,843 of record NW_021703769.1, on the reverse strand, counting down.
TCTGCCAATTTTGCATAAACTAATCTAAATGTATAGCCAAATCTTGGATTGAAAAGCAGCAAATTATAATTCAGCATCTCTGAGCTGTTCTGGCCAAGCACAAGAAATGAGCCTCCCTCAAAGCATGGTTTTCAAACCAAGCCTGGATATTGGCCACCAATTTTGTAAAGAGCTCTGCCTTCGTGACTTCTCAAGAGTTACTCTGCCAATAAGTTATCACTCTATTTTTAAAACAGGCACAATATCACTTTGAATCAAGAATCATCAATGCAAATTAGCCTAGTACTATTAATAATAACCATCATGAAATTAGTACTGGGTGAATCATCCCACGGGCCTGGATACCTATGCCGCACTGCTGCTCCAGAGGCCAGCACGGATGCAGGCAAGTGAAGATCACAGCATCAGCAGCCAGTTGGTTTCTTCTCACTGGTTGGAGGAGGTACTGACAGCCTTTTAGACAACAGTTGATCATTTTCTTCCTAAAGACAGAATCATATCTTAATTCCCTTTGTTTTCCTTCCAGTACTTTAGCCAGTTTTGCACACAGTAATATGGCAAATCGAATCTCCCTATGATGTTCCTCTCCCCACAATCAAACCAGATGAATGATTCAGTCCCAGAGTAGATGAGCTACGCTTTTTGTTGATGAACTCTTTTAATAAATAAAGAACAGTGTAATCTAGGCTCTAAATGATAACATGTGTAAAATATTTATTGGCTTAAATTAAGCACACAGGTTTAGAGACAAGGCAGCCTTCATTTTCGAGTTTTTCCAGGTCCAAATGTACCACTGTAGGAGGTGAGAGACCATTATGAGTGTTTCTAACCACTCTCTGAACTTTTTAAAAAGTCCTAACTAAGACATAAATAGATTTAAGAGAGCTGTTTTTTTTAACGAATGAGGTTTATATTGCTGGGTATTGGAAGAAGCAAGGAGTATTTGCAGGACTACTCAAAGTTTTATCTGCTATACCCTCCATCAACCACTTTTTAACATCATATTCCAAGAATGGTTATTAAGAATGCTAATCATAGGTCAAGTCCAGGATATTCTTATCCCACAGAAGAGGAAGATGAGATTCTAAATCATTCAGGAACACCCCTGGTTCCTCAGTTATCATCCAGGATGAGAACTTACAGTTCTCATACCCTTTGACAGACTTAAGTTCTTCCCTGACAGAGGGACAAAGGATTACAGAGGGCAATTTCCCAATGACCAAATTATTTTTATTTTGAACAACACTAATAAAAATTATAAAGTGCTGGCTTAAATAATTCTTGCTGTTTACAAAGACTTTCACATCAGTTAAATGATTTATCAGTTAAATGATTATCCCATTTAAAACATTAACTAGGTAGTCTACATAGAAAAAAACCAGGTACAGATAGGCATCTATATATACATTTACCTCACTGCTCACACCCTCATTATGGGAGTAGTGGAGTCACTATCTTGTCTTTGAAAAATACCATGACTTCACATGTATACTAGTTCATCCATCTTGTGAGATAGGTGGATATTAACTATAATTAAGACCCTGATTTTGAAGTTAGAAAAACTGAGACAAGCCAGTCATTCAATAAGGCAACCAAGATTATTAATAGTAAAGGAAGGAGGCCAGGCTGCTGGCAGTCCAGTGTAGAGAACACCCCTTCCCAGTGGAACAGGACTGGCTGGTTGATTACAGACAAACCCAGCAGGTGGGTCAAGATAGCAGCTGCTCATACACTTGTCTCTCCTTCCTGCTGACATACTCACCCCATCTCAGCACCACCCCTGCGGGATCTATCAGCTATTAAGTTCTCATTACATGATGCCAGGCACGGTGCCAAACATCTTGTACATCCTATGTCATCGAATTCTCACAATAACTCTATAAGCTGGGGCCATAATTTTGTCTATTTTATAGATGGAGAACTGAAGCTCAGAGAAGTTAAGCAACAAGCCCAAGATCACACAGCCAGTAAAGTTGCAGAGCTGGGATTTGAACCTATTCTGTGACTGCAAAGTTTGTTCCTGTCCCTTGGCCCCCATAAACTTCACTGTCCACGTTTGCTGCCCACATTCTTCCTTCCTTGCTCTCCTTTCCACCACTTTCCAGAATCAGAAGGTATAATAGAAGCAAAAAAAAAAAATAGCTTTTCCTGACAAGACCTCCTCTTCTCAATTTTATTCTGATGAGAATTTTTTAACAGAAACTCTGGGGAAACTTTAAGTCTCATTAAACTCACTTTATGTCAATCAGTAACTCCCTGAGTTAATTTAACACACACAATGGCTATCAACTTACATCCCTGGCCCCTGCTGAGGTAGGTCTTGCAAATAAACCAAACTCATACCTGCAGATAATACTAACTCTTGTAGCAAGCTGGCCTTTTTTCATTGTTGCAATATTAGTAAAGAGTCAGGCAGGACAACTTGTGAGTGAGAGTTCTGTAAATGCTGCTTTGCCTACAAATGCTTATGCAAAGTAACATCAAAGGGGATGGGTATCTTCTGGAATCTAAAACTGCTTAAAAAAGGGGAGTTTGGGGATTAACACCGGAAAAATATGTGCAAAAAAGGGAAGAGATGATAAGAAACCCTTTGTGCTACAAGATTTTCAGTGGGTTTTCTCACCCTTTTTTTATTGAAGTATAGTTGATCCACGATGTTATATTAGTTTCAGGTTTACAACAAAGTGATTCACTTATATATATATATATATATATATATAAAATTATATAATACATATATATGCATTTTATATATATACAAATATATAAATTCTTTTCAAGATTCTTTTCCATTATAGGTTATTACAAGATACTGAATATAGTTCTCTGTGCTATACAGTAGGCCTTTGTTATTCATCTATTTTATATGTAGTAGTGTGTATCTGTTAATCCCTCAGTGGAGTTTTTAGTTGTGTTTTGCTTTGTTTTCTTATTTTCCCCACATCTGCTGCCTAGCACGGGCTGTTTTCTGTTTCTCTACATTTTAGGAGGGTTATTTGGATGTTTAGCTCTGGACACCGGCCCAACAGAGGTAAGCAGCAGCTCTGCTAGGCCCAAGACAAATTCCAAGTTCCCCTCTCTCCTACTTTCTATAGCCCCCCACTTGCCCAAAATCTAGAACCACAAACTATCTAGTTGGAAGAATCATTTAATCTCCAAACCAAGATTCTTAACCTGTATTGTGCCAGGGAGTCATTTGATAATTCACTGACGGCTTCTCAGAGCAATGATTTTGAATGCATTGAGTAAAATGCATAAGATTATTAAGGAAAAAAATTATATTGAAATAGTTATAATAATATTTGTAATTGTGGTAAAGTAACTGTTAAATAGAAAGATCTAGTAGTGGGTCTAATCTTTACCACAATTTCAAAGTAGTGATACGAGCATAAAGAACAGTTTGAGATACCTGTGACAACTAGCTGTAATGTGATGTGTGACAGAGGGCTGATATTATCATACCATGGGGATTTGTCCATATTTATAATTGATGGAAAAGTTATATTTCAACTAAAGCGTAGGAAACAGAAGAAGTAATTTTTTTCCTATCTAAGTTCACGGACACTCTAACTGCTACCCATGGATCTGCTGATGGATCCCAAGATAAGAACACCTTTTGTAAAGATCTACACACTGGTTATTACTCTCCCTTAAATGTTTTCACCGCATGAGTTCTGCACACTCTCTGCCCTGCACCTTGACCTGAAGAGCAACCCTTTCTAAGTGAGGAGCTTATGCTTCACACCTGGATTTCTAGCACCTGTCAGTAAAATTGTTTTAAAACAATCTTTACCATTGATTATGACTGAATTGATTATGACTGAATCTCTAGGAAACCTGAAATGGCAGATTTTTGTTATTCTTCTCCAGCTATTAAACTTAGAGTTTTGGAAATAGAAGTCAGCCTCCAAAGGGCTTGACAGTGAAAAAAGTCCATCTGCAGGTAGCTGGATTAAACCAAACCAAGGCTTTGCCTACAAAAATGAGGTGTTGGGGGCTTCCCTGGTGGCACAGTGGTTGAGAGTCCGCCTGCCGATGCAGGGGACACGGGTTCGGGACACGGGTTTGTGCCCCGGTCCGGGAAGATCCCACATGCTGCGGAGCCGCTAGGCCCGTGAGCCATGGCCGCTGAGCCTGCGCGTCTGGAGCCTGTGCTCCGCAACGGGAGAGGCCACAGCAGTGAGAGGTCCGCGTACCGCAAAAAAAAAAAAAAGAAAATTTTTTTTCAAAAAAAGGGAAAAGAAAAGTTCAAGAAAATAGCAAAGAGAAAGAGAGAGAGAGAGAGAGAGCGAGAGAAAGGTAGAAATAAAAGGAAAGAAAAACAAGGAGATTTTAATAAGACTTTTAAAATATGACAATCCAACATTAGAAATCGCCCTGTCTTCATTGTCATTGTTACTTAGCATTAGTCAGCACACAGTTCTGAATGTCAGCTTTTAGCTTTGCAGCAGGACAGGGTTTGAGATCAGTCTCCCTAGTATGAAGAGGACGAAGAGGACTGTGCAGAAAATCAACCAACACTCAAGTGAAAATTACACTCCTTATCTCAGAGGAGTCTATGAAATTCGGGCAACTTCAAGTTTGAGGGCCAGCTCTCAAACACAGTGTTTTTGGAAAAGACTATCTTAAACATATATATAGCTATGCAAATTCCACGTTTCCTTTCATGCTATTTTCGGATTGTTTTTCAAATTAAACATTAGACTCTGCAGCACACAGAGGATGTTAGATTAGAGGGCCGGGTGAGTTCCACAAGGTTTGGGTTTTCCGCACTTGCCTAGAAATAGCTTTTCTCTGGGTGGGCCAGGTGAAATGCAACAAAGTTATTGTTACCTCGCTTCCCTTGGCTTTTTGGGTGGAGAAGCCAGATGAAAGAGAAAAAGAGAAGAGGAAAAATAAAGGAGCGGCCAGGGAGAAAGAACAAGGGAGGGAGATGCCGTTTTGGATTCAATGAGGTCAGAGGGATCTACCATCAGATTTTTGCTGTTGTTGTTTAAAGAGCAAATAAAGAACAGGTTTTAAAAAAACTGGGCTTATAACAATGATGAGAGCAGAAATGTTCGCCTACCGCATTGGACGTCAGTGCTGGTTTGCCCAAGATGTGACGAGCAAGTGCAAATAGACCCCACGCATTCAGGTCGCCGCTGGCTCCGTCCTGTCAACCAGCTGGGGCTTTTGGCTGCACTGAGTTCGTTTACACAACAGCGATGAGCCTTGGCTGGGAGTTAAAAGAGAAACTTTCTGCTCGAGTGCTTAATATTGTACCAAAAATGAATGCACCATCATACTTTTTCAAGGACTCCTTCTACAGTTGCTCCATTAAATTATATAATCTGGCACAACTAGTCGGGTTTCTTTCATTTAGAAGAATGTACCAGCAGACTTCTTTCCAGCTAGAGGAGAATGCTTCTAATTATGTGACCAGTTCAGTTACTGAAATACACTGTACTATTAGCCAGGTGATTGAAGAGCGGTTTTGACAAGCTCAGAGCCTGTCAGGGACAGGAACATAAGGCCTTAGGCCAACATCCAACTCTTTCCTGCCTACCTAGAGCCACTATCTGAATAATTCACGGTTTCCATATGGGGGGGAGGGTGATGTTTACATATTTCACAGACCTTATTTTTAGCAAATTAACAATAACTGGAAAAGAAGCAAGGGCTTTGTACTTCTGCAGAAAAGCAGTGCTTCCAAAAAGCCCTTCCCTCCGTCTCCTGTTATAATTTATAGTATGACGAAGCTATAAATCAGTCATCATACCAGTTAATTTTTTTTTCAACAGCTATTACATCTGCTACTTTTGCTTCAGGACATAAAGGGACAAACACAATTGTTATCAAGGAATGAATTGTGTGGGATAAGAGCTTTGCGGTGCTGCTTTCTCCAGGAAGATGTTGATGGCAGGTGATTCTCCGGGACTCATACCACCTCCTCCAGCAGCACCCGGAGAAAGTCCGCACTGGCTCAGAGTCAGATACAGATGCTCAAAACCACATCTTTCAGAGATCCCCAAACAAGGACATTTCCCTCGGCCTCTGGCCATCCCTCATTTCCTTGGGTTGTTGCTGCTTCTGTGACGTATTTCACAAAGCTTGAGGCTGGAAACCCCCTCCCAGGGCGAAAGCTTGCTTCTTTCCCTGCGGCGATCACCTCCTAACTTCGAAGCACCTTCTTTCTGAATTACATACATGCCTTGTTTACCCCTTTCTTTCTGTCTTAAGCACATTTTTGAATTCCTTTTACTCCATCTGCCATCTGGATCGGCACAGCCTGGAGCCTGGGTGGTAACTGGCTTTAGATGCGGTCATCAGAGTGCTGAGCAATTTTATATCCAAATTAAAAGGGTTGTTCTCTCAGCAAAGCTGAACAAGTGATGACATTCCTTGGGCTACAAGGAGTCAAGCTACACGGGCTAATTTTGACCCCAGGAAGTGACTACAGTTTCCCAGCTCTCTTCACCTCCCTTCCCACCCCCAAAAGGCCTTCATGGTAAACAGAACCCTGGGTCTCCAGTGTCCCTGTCCTGTATGAGAACATGGCAGGGGCTCAGTCAGGGGCACTGGGCTCCCTGCTGGGAAACCCCTTCAGTCCCAGCTCCTCTAAGCCCCTCCTGAGCAGCGCCTGAGAGGGAACTTCATTTCTGTGAGCTCCTGTGTCCTCATTTGCAAATCAGGAGGATGAACTTCTGGGTCCACAAGATCCCCCCTCTCCCCACTACTAACCCTAGAAACCCACAATGAGGCCTATAGGGTAGATTGAACAGACATGTTTGTTCTTTTTCTCTCTCTATTTTTAACAATATTTGAAATGTTTTTGTTTTTATTTTTTTAAATCCTATTTTCTTTATTTCCTGCTCTGAAAGGGTAAGGCAGGAAATAACATGCCTACTTTAAAGAAAGAAAAATGTCAGCTCCCACAATAAGGTGAGATATAGACATAGATATAGACATAAATTCACTTATTTATTGAGTTCTTAGTAGATGGCAGATATGTGCTAAGTACTACACAGTTGCAATTGCTGGATTACTTGTATACATTCTTTTGTTTTGTTTTTTTTTACTTATATACATTCTTTTTTTTTTAAACTTATTTATTTATTTATTTTTGGCTGTGTTGGGTCTTCGTTTCTGTGCGTGGGCTTGCTCTAGTTGTGGCGAGCGGGGGCCCCTCTTCATCGCGGTGCGCGGGACTCTCACTGTCGCGGCCTGACTTGTTGTGGAGCACAAGCTCCAGACTCGCAGGCTCAGTAGTTGTGGCTCACAGGCCCAGTTGCTCCGCGGCATGTGGGATCTTCCCAAACCAGGGCTCGAACCCGTGTCCCCTGCATTGGCAGGCAGATTGTCAACCACTGCGCCACCAGGGAAGCCCTACTTATATACATTCTTAATCAGCCTTACCACCTAATAGAGCAAGCAAATCGCCCCTGATGTGTCCTAGAGATAGGATCTTGTGTAAACATCCCTGGGCTGGGATTTAGGAGACCTGAGTTCAGAGCCAAGTGCCTCTCTCTCTCTCTCTCTCACTGGGACCTGACTCTCAACCAAATACATTAATTTTGGGCTCAATCACTGAAATGAATCTGTCCAATTCTTTCCAGCTCTTAAATTATACCATCTGCAAAAGACTATTGCAAAATAATATTCAACGTCATTAGCCATTGAGGAAATGCAAATTAAAACCACAGTGAGATATCACTTCACACCTGTCAGAATAGCCAAACTAAATAACAGTAACAATACCAAATACTGGAGAGGAGGCAGATTATACTAGATCCATTCTACACTGTTCGTAGAATATACCATGGTAGAGTCACTGTGGAAAACAGGTAGGCAGTTTCTTATAAAGCTAAACATGCAACTACAATACAAGCCTGCAATTGGACATTTATTGCAGGGAAATTAAAACTAAGGGTCACGTAAAAACAGTATATAGCTATTCAAGGAAGATTTATTCATATTAGCTTAAAATTGGAAACAACCCAGATGTACTTCAGTGGGTGAATGATTAAACAAACCATGATATATTCATACCAGGGAATACTACTCAGCAATGAAAAGGAACAAGGTACAGATACACAATCTAGTGGATGAATCTCCAGGGCATTATGCTGAATGGAAAAAGACAATACCAAAAGGTTATACACTGTATGAGTCCACCTTTGTAATATTCTTGAAATGACAAAATTATAGAAATAGAAAACAGAGTAGAGGTTGCCAGAGGTCAGGGATGGAGGAGGGGTGAAGTGGGACAGGGAGGTGGTGATGGAATTTTTCTGTATCTTTTTTTCAATGTCAATATTCTGGATATTGTACTTTCATTTTTCAAGATGTTACCATTGGGGGAAACTGAGTCAAAGTTGCAAGTTAGGCAGTACACAGGATTTCTATTATTTCTGATGACTCCATGTGAATCTGCAGTCATCTCAAATAAAAAGCTTAATAAAAAAAATACTACTGCCTATTCTGATAGTATTGTGTTTCCTTGTTCCAGCTTGAGCCCTAATGAAAATTTGGGGGAGGTCTGGGGAAAAATAGGCAAGAGGTTGACAAAATGACAGCAAGGTTCTTGCCCAGCCTTTGAGCCCCCTTTGTGATGCCAAATGCGAGGAATGTGTGTCTGCCTTCAGCAGCTGTGTGAAAGCTCAGGACTGAGCAGAGACCCTCTCAACTTTTAAGAGACAGGTGGCCTCTCCAGGGAGAAAGTGTCCCTTAAAGATAATGCAAAATAGCCCCAAGCTGAATAGAACTTTTACTGTCCTGACCATCTGAAAAGCTATTGACAGGCAGGGCTGTGCTAATGAAGTTAAAGTGCTTTGCTTCTGTTGGCGGAAGCAGCAAATCTGGTTCTAATGGCTTTTCTTCAGAGAAATTCAGGTGCTGTGCACACAGGACCCTCACAGCGGCAAATGCAGACTTATCAAAGCTAACACTCCACCCCTTTCTAGTGACAATATTGCAATAAGAGATGTAAAGGCTGAAAGGCCTGACCAAGAAGGCTCACTCAAAGTCTACGGAGGGAATACTGGAGGTAACAGAAGTTAGCATTTATCTGGCACTCACGGGGCACTATCATGCAGTATCTCATTTAATCCACACAGGAACCTGAAGAATTGGGTGTAATTATCCTTATGGTTTACAGATGTGGAAGTTAAACTTCAGAGAGGTTAAGTGACCTGCCCAAGGTCATAAGGGACAAGCTGAGATGTCGCCAGATGCAAAGCTGAGTTCTCCATCCCTGTGTAGGAAAGCAGTCTTCCGGATGGTGTGTAGTAGGACAGATCTGCTTGAATGGGGACAAGGTGTGCCCAGAGACATGATCAGGTACATTTTATAGAGAAAATAAATCATAACCGACTTTTTATAGCCATTCAAAATTTACAGCAAGGATCTATTGTATAGCACAGGGAACTCAGCTCAATATTCCATAATAACCTAAATGGGAAAAGAATTTGAAAAAGAATAAATATATGTATATGTATAATTAAAACACTTTGCTGTACACCTGAAACTAACACATTGTGAATCAACTATAGTCCAATATGAAATAAAAATAAAATTCATCTCAAAAAACAACACAAAAATTTACAACAGCTCAAGTTACTATGGCATAGAATTTGAATGGTCCCTTCTCTCAAGTTCCCAAATTTAATAATTACTCTTTTGGGGTGTACAGCTCTGATACTTAACACTCACCTCCAGAGAAGGCTCTGGAGTGGCTGCACCATGTGGTGCCCTGAATCCTCCCACCTTCACACTGTAATATTCCTGTGATTATGACCTTGGTGCCCATTTGGGTTAGTATCTGGGAAGTTCTTTATTTAGCATGCGCATATAAAACCTATAGCTTTGCTTTAGATATAATTTGGTCTTACTTCACTTTTTTCTTCTACCTACAGAAGGTATGTGTGACTACTTATTATTGGTATTATTATCATCTATAAATAGTTGCTCCTCAATGCAAAAAATCATTTTATTGAATTTCTCTATTGTTGCTTAACGGTGATAATTAAAGTCTGACCCTTGATAAAAGTACAGTAAATTACAATTTTCTTTAAGAAATGAAAAAAACAAGATGTGTTTCTAAAAACAAAAGTTAAACACTATTTAGTTTAATTAGTTACTTAAAGAGAAACATAGCTTTCCATGGCCTTAGAAAATGACTATTCAAAATAGTTACTGATTACTGAGGAGTGTAAATATTTTATGACCTTTTCATAATTTTAATTATTAAGTTCAATAAAATTATATACTTCAATAATTTCTTGGATGCTTACTCCATGGTTAACTTTTCAAACTTTCTTATGACTTGTTTCAAATATTCTGAAGAAAGCAGACATTTAAGTTTTTTAAATCAATTATCTGGCTCTTTAAAAGCCTATGTTTCCTTTCAGTAATTTATATTTTAAATTGACTTTAATTTGTACAAATACTTACTGTGAACTTGTAAAATCAGGAGTTTGGCAGGCTATACACAGCAATCCCTTCCTTCCAAAACAAGATGTAACTCACTAGCTAGGCAATCCAATGAAGACTATCTCAAATTTAGATTAGCGTAGCCTGGTAATCCTTCTCATCCTCGTTTAAATGTCCTACTTGTTAGGAGAAGTTATCAAATTAAGCCTTGGTGGCCAAGCAAACTACGTCAGCCACTACCACAAAGCATCCAGTTTACCCAGGGGGAAAAATACTGGAACATTTTAAAACATCTGCAAGCACGAAATAAGAAAGTATCAGATCAAAGAGAGGAAGCTAGTTACAAGGTCAGTGGAGCAATTAATAAGCAAATACAAGAAGTCTCATAAAAGTCCAGAAACGTTCATTTTCCTTTCCTGCATGAAAACTGTCAAATTCATGCTTGGGAGCTATAACAAAGGAAATAGAAAAGGTGCCACTTTTGAATAATAGAGTTAGTAGATTGGTGTCATGCTAGGTAAATAAAGACAATTGATTCCAAAGATTATTCCTGAAGTATGGATGACTCTTTGGAAATCAGTAACCATGGTCAGTTAATGGCTTTGTTGAGAGTCTCTGGCAAGAACTCTTGAAAGAACATTATTCTACAGAATAATAACAATTAGAGTCATGTTAGTAAGTTAACTGAAAATTTTTAAAAAGCAAAAATGTACTCAAGAAGAACTACTCAAAGAAGTAAATGAATAATTTGAAACACATTTAAAATATTATAGAACAGCTGGAAAGTTTGCAGCTGCGATAACACAAGTGTAAAGGTTTACATCAAGAGTTTGTTTTGAAAACTCCAAGATTCCAGCTTCTTATTGTTTTATTCACAGAGAAACTCACTGTTTTGAGAATTCACATCACATACAAATGACAAGTTACCAAACTCATTTCCCCATCAATTTCCTGATCCAGATACTGAGTGATGTTTCAGCTTACTAACCCCAGGCAACAAGAGTGTATATTTAACTTCCAGTTGTGTAACTAAGGAATCAACATATATTGATTGAGCAACTATTATGTGTACCTACTGAGTCAAGCACCAAGAATAGAGTGATGAATAAGACCAACGGGTTCCTTACATCATGGAAGTTACTTTTTTTTTTTTAGCAGCAGAGACAACATTAAAGACAATTAATTACAATTGTGGTAAATGTTCAGAAGGGGAAGTACCTGGTGATATGAAAGTGTATAATGCGGTCCAGATATAGCCAAGGGCATCAGAAAAATTATCCTTAAAAAGTGACATTTGAACTAAGGCCTGAATAAAATCTCAGGGAGTTCAACCAGGTATTGAGCAGGACAGGGTGGCTGGGGGTGAAGCTGGGGAACACTCCAGGCAGTATTAATTCTAGAGACACTGTAATGGCTCCATGACTGAAAGGAGCATGATGCACTTATAAAACGCAAAAGAAAGTCTATGTAACTATGGTCGTGTGGAAACCTCTAGCAAAAGATCCAGGACTTGGATCACGATGGCAACAGTGGTGATGAAGGGAGGTGAATGAATTTGAAAGCTATTTTCCAAGTTAAATCAATTAGGCTTGGAGATGGCTTAGATGCAGGAATTCATACAAGGAGATGAAGGTGTCAAGGATGGTTTGGGGATTTCTGGGTTGCCCGGCTAGATTGGTGTCATTCGGTGATGAAGTCACATATTCAGTTTTGAACATGCTCTATCTGAGAAAGCCCCAAAGAGAAGTGTGCATTGGAGATATAAATTTAGGAGTCACTGATGTAGAGATTACTGAAGTTATAGGCACAGTAAGATAACCTAGAAACAGAATATGGAGCTAAAAAAGGAGAGAGTCTGACTCACTCCTGAGGACTTCCAACATTAAAAAACTTAGCGATATTTATCTAAGGAGAGATGACAGAAGTGGAAGAAAAGGCAAGAGATTAACAGCATCACCAAAGTCAAGGGAAAACTTTGAATTAAGCCAAAATCCCAGCATGCCTCACAATTCCAGTAAATGTCTCTTTGTGGTTATCTAGACACATGGTTTAAACAGTGCTTGTGACTATAAATAAATAGCATTTTTGTTCACTTTTGGGTTTGTTTTTGTTTTCCCCAGGAACTATAATTTGGATGAAATCTCTGAAGGAAAATATATCCTAAGTTCACAGTCCAATATGGTAGTCACTAGCTCCCTATGGTTATTTCAATTAATTAAATTAAAATAAAATTAGGTTAAGAATTTAACTTTTCAGTTTCACTAACCACATTTCACATGCTCAGCAGCACATGTGCCTAGTGGCTACCATTTTGGACACTGTAGATGTAGAACATTTCCATCCTTATACAATAGTTCTGTCTGATAGCTCTAGTCTAAGAGAATCCTATGTCCATGAGAAGACATGATTAAGTGAACCAAAAGTGAAGCAATGTCCCAGGTATTAAAATATTTCCCCCATTCCAGGAAGTCAGGAGGGAGAAGAAAGGATGGCAAGGGTCAGAAAAAAAACAGGATGCAGCATTTGCCTCTATTATAGATGAGAGGACTGGGACGGGTGATAAATGTGTTTCAGAATCTCTTCAAAGGGGAAAGGGCAGAAAGTTAGTCTGAGGGACTTTCAACTAGAGACCAAGGAATGCAAGGTCTTTAAGTTCAAGCTCTGACATGAGCAGGAGAGAGTTCCTTCAAGAAGGGAGATAACCCCCACTATAGGTGTCCTTTTGACACGCTTGCCTAAATTAAGCTTCACCTTTCTAGATAAGTTAGAAATTCTGCCAATACAACCTATTGAAGGACACTTTTAACTTTAAACCTTATGCTATGAAGCCCAGAAAAGGACATTAATAATGATGATGAAAGGAGTTTTCCTCACTCTCAAAAACTCATGGAAGATATGTTTGGATGAAGTTTTTTGATTTAGATTCCAGGCATTTTTTTTTCTCACCCATCTTGCTACAGCCAATGTTCTCTCATATTAAGGGGAAGAGATAACTGAATACTCCAGAAACATAGCTTCAAATATTGAAATTAGAGTGTTTCAGGAAAAAAATAGTTTTTAAATATGATATCGCTGCTCACTCACTGAATGCTATTTATGAGTGTACCAGATATGAAGAATTGAGTTACTTCAGTGAAACTATTTTATTGAATATGGGTTAACATGTTTGTAAGTCATTAAAAAGTGGAGTCCCTATATTTTGCCCAAATAGCAATAAGTGTAAAGGCCCCATCCTTGTTTTAGAAGATATAATAAAAACAGCAACAACAATAATTAACATGAAATGAGCCCTTACTATGGGCCAGGTTCTTTGTACTTATTAGCTCATTTAATCGTCACAATAATCATATGAGGTGAGCACTGTAATTATCCCATTTTACAGAAAAAATACCAATATTAAGACATTTTAATAGGATCAGTATAATAGAATGACAGAGATCAAATTTCCATACCTAAACTGATCAACAGAACATTGATTCAACTATTCAATTGAGCAATAAAACTAGAAATGACTGTGGAAAAAAACTTCCATGTGGGCCAGACTGGTTGTGAAATGGAATTTTTAGGAGTATTTCTCAAAAGAAAAATTTGCTAATTCATGTATTTAAAAATAATTTATTGACTGTCTGGTGTATACTGGGCACTGGACTATAGGCTGGAGATAAAAAGCTGAATAAGATAAAATATAAACCATACATGTATACAAAAGAAAAAGGCAGTGAAAGGGAAGAATGTTCCAGATAGTTGTGTCAAAAAAGACTCTCAAAACAGATGTGTGACTGATCCTCATTCTCTCTCTCTCCTTCCCTCTCTCCCTCTTTTTTCCTCTCCTTCTCTCTGTCCCTTTCTGTCCTTGCCTCTTTATCTCTCATTCTAGATACTCCTACATACTTCTAGAAAGATATGTGGTCATAATGAGATAATCAGTGCACCCATATGTCTTCATTTGTCTGAGACCGTCTCAATTTATACCTACTGCTAAGGTACAGTTATAAACAGTGCTTCACTTTACTCTCAAAAGTGTCTTGATTTGGGTGATAAATAATACGATCATCCTACAAATAATATTTGCTTTTGTAGAAACTGAAACAGGGAACAGGGAGGTATACACTCTCATCAACATACCTACAGTTGATCATCTTCCAGAAAAACTTTTTTAAAAAATTTGACTTTCTATTACTGGAAGGAAGTTTTGGCAGGAAACTGCTTTCCACTAAGTCAGAGCAGCCAGTGCTTAGACACAGGTGGCAGAAGCAGAATTAGAAGATGGAGAAGGCCAGCCTGGAAGATAGCAGCTTCCACAAATGTCCTGTTCAAAAGATCAAGTTTCTAGTTTCCTAAACTTTCTCAGCAGAATCTTCTCCAAATCCTTGATGACTCCAAGTAAGCCATCACCACCAACCCAACTCTTTCTATAAACTCTGCCTCTGCATTTCCAACCACCTATTCGACATTTGTGTCCAGTGCTCCAAGAGTATTCAAAGTCATCATGTCCACCTTGAATTAATGATGCCTTTCCCCCCCAAGTTGTTCTTCCTCCTGCCCATCCCAATCTCAGAGAATTGCAGGTCTTTCTATTAGTCACACAAGGCAGAAAGGAAAATTGACCTCATCCTTGATACCGCCTACTCTTTCATTTTCACATTGGATAAATGATCAGTTTCTGTAATACCACCTCCTTTCACAGTTCTTTCTCTCCAGACCTACTGTTAGTTTGGGGTCTGGAGAGAAAGTCTCTGTTAGTTTGGGGTTCCCTTAAAGCTTCCTTGAGACCAGGTTTAGGGACAAGTAGTTTATCTGAGAGGTGACCCCAGGAAGAACAGTGAGGGTATGGGGAAGGAGGAAGCAAGTTACCGCTGTGGGCAGCTGGAGCTCACATCCATCAGTGCCCTCTGACAGGCTGTGCTGAATATACCTCAGAAAATCCCACCTGGAGGTGAAGGTGCAGGAGTATCTTTCCACCAACTCCCATCCCTCACTGAGGCTTATTCCTCGGACATTATCTCTCTCAGCACCTTCAGACTCTGCACGTTGGCCAAGCATCCTCTTTCTGTCAGAGAAAGTCTTTAGAAGAGAGTCAGAGGAAGCCTTTGGTGTGATCTGGAACATTATTCACTGCCTTCCGAGTGAGTGCATCATGCTGGTCTCTACAACCTTACCTAGGGCTCTCATGATGTCAGGCCTAGATTCTGGCAAGGGGGACCTAATGTATCTCCTTATCTCCCATCCTTGCAATTCCTCTTCAACCTCCACACAGCAGCCAGGGATGATTCTGAACACAAAATGTGGATGTGATCATGTCCTGCCCATCACGGAGTCTTTAACAGCTCTCCAAGGGCTCAGAGAAATGCTTCAAACTCTCTCGGCGGGCTCCTGCCCAGCTCTCTCCGTACCTCCTGTCCACCCCCCCGCCACCACCGCCACTTCCACACGGTGCTTTTTTAATCCTCAGCACCTTGCATTCTCTGCCGAGAATCCTCCCTTTCTTTGCTCGTCCCTTCCTGGCCCTCTTGTCCCCTTACCCCAGCGCTTTGCCCACTTGGTGGACATGTTCTTGTCCTCTGAAACTAGTTTTTATATCACCTCCCCCATCAAATCTTTCTCCACCCCTCATGTAAGTTAACCCTGTCATGTTTTATGGCCCCAGCGTGTCACGTGTGTAATTCTGACTGAGCCCACCGCATTGCAGAGCGCCCTTGAAGTAGCACCTTGCACAGGGGTTCTTAGTGTCTGGGTGCCATGAATCCCTTTGGCAGTCTGGTGAAGCCTTGAACCCCATCTCCAAATAATGTTTTAAATGCATAAACTAAAATGCATGGGATTATAAAGGAAACAAATTATATCGAAATATAATTATTAAAATATTTTCCAAAAAGTATGGTATAGCAATATATATGCTTCTTTATTAATACATTAAACAAACTACTGTGTTTTCAAGTATGTAGTGATGAATATATACAATAATATTAATAAATAATCATAATGTGATATAAGAATATATCCTTGTATTACTGCTGATGTGTTTTATTGCCTACATTTATAATTGAAGGAAACAATGTTCAGGTAGAGGTTAGTAAAAATAAATGTGCAATGTTTCCTTCTCAGTCCATTACACAAAGAAAGACTTGTATCCATAGACCCCGTGTGGTTCAGTGGACCCCAGGTTAGGAAGCACACTAGCAGCGTGTACCTGGCTAAGGAAAGGTGTCCAAATGTATTTGCTGAATGAGCTGCCTCTCTTTGTATGTGCTGAATGAATGAGCTTCTGGCCTGGATTTCAGATTGCTCTTTCTCTAAATTTCCATGATTTTATGCTTAAACTGTTCCCCAGGTTTCTCCAGCTTGTGGGTGTAAAAGCATTACATTAATTGTAATGTCACCTTTTACCGGCAAATTTTCATGCCCCTGTGCAACCCAGTATATTGCAGACTCCATCTCAAGTTTTCCTCAGTCATTTCTGAGTCCCCACATTTGTTTCACTTAAACTCAGAAATAGCCTGAACCTGTCTTCCTCCCTGGCCCCTCTTGTTGATAAACACAGCTGGAGAAGCCACTGAGGACCGTGACATTTAGCGTCTGCCGGAGCTGATATTCATGGTGAGGGTGATGCTTCCCAGCACTCCCTAACTTGGCAGCCCTCAGGGGCTGTGGCGAGGCCTCAGTCTCTTTCGTGAACATTCTTACTGAGATGGAGAGGAGGCAGTGTCCCCATCTTTGGGGCATGTTTTGGCATCTGACCATCAAGTGAGTGTTGCTTGGTGCCCTCATCTCAGTGTCTCTAGAAATCAGCGTCTTCATTTCAGTGCTGTGCCAGAAATTTCTACCTCCCCCACCGGACTCCTCCACAGCCCACCCTGCTTTGTGTCCCAAGACCCCAGTGTGTGTGGACTGAAAAATTAGCTCCCATACCCTCCAGCTGGTACTCCTTGCTCAGTGGGCTATGGAAGGGCAGGAGAGAGGAGAAACGGGAGTATTCCTTTCCCGGCTCGCTCTCCATCAGTCTGTGGTTTGAACAGTCCTCCACTAACGGCTCCTGTCAGGCAGCCCCCTCCCAGCACTTGGGCTCCTCTTCCCGGCCTCTTCAGTCCTGCAAACGGCAGTGGCTCTCTGCCCTGCTTAGACCTAAGGAACTTGCCATCCCTTTTTGGTCTCTTATAATCTGCCCACGCTTTTGTAAGTAGCCCCTTCCCTAAACTCTCCTCAAATACCCCCCATGTGAGTGTGCCTTCACTTTCTCCTCCAGGGATAGAAGCGTGTATCCGTGCATCAGACACACCCAGATACGTCTGAGTCCACGGCAGATCTGCTACTCACCCCTGGTCCTCCTGCAAAGAGATTTTGACCACCCTCCTTTCTGTCTACTTTGACATTGTATTTATTTAGTCATTCATTCGATAAATGATCCACATTTTTTTGTACTTTAAGCTGCCTGTGCTCTTCTTAACTGTCAGGGAGCACACAGATTACAGAATTTGGAGAAAGGTAGACATTTTTGTCAATTACCGAGAGAGGAATCTTGGGCAAGTTACTGTCCAGCCTCAGTTTCCTCAATGGCTCAGGATGCTGTTGTGGAAATTAAATGAGCCAAGGTGTGAAAACATGCCAAGAGTCACATGGCACTGTGCAGAGGTCATAGGTCAGACTTCTGAGGAAATCCACTCTCGAAAGATACCTGTGTAGAGTCATTGCAGAGTGTTCTCAGTATTAACACATGTCGGGCAGGGGGCACAGGACTGCACAGAGAGATAAGATGCGGCAAAAGCCTTAGCCAGCTCTGAGGGCAGCTCTGAAGCTGAAACAGTCAGTCCTTCTGCATTGTCCCACTTGGAGGTGCTGTCCATCTTACGCTGACATCCACCAGTCATGGATATGGGCTCCCCTGAGGAAGGGGACATAACCTTGGGTGTGAGGTTGCTCTCCATCTGCAGGCAAAAAGACCAGAGAGGTACGAAGCTGAAGGAAGTTAGCTGCCAGCACTTCCGGCGGCTGGGGGATGAATGCCTGGGTCCTGGAAGGGGCGTCTAGGCAGGACGCCACACTATCCACTGCCGTGAGCATTAACTAGCCTCCAGCTACCCCCATTGGCTCCTTTAATTTGCATCTCTTAAGGAGTGTGAGGGCAGGATACCTCTGGAGAGCACCAATATCAACTGGGATAACCAGATAAAATGGCTTTTGGGGTAGTGATTTCTCAAAATTGATTTGCAAGGCTAGAGGTAAAAGCCATTGGCACTTGAAGAGAGGTTCTCAAACCATCCTTCTTAGGGTAGGGTGGGGAGAGATCAGAGGAGAGATGTTCTTCTCATTGATGAAGAGTTCCAAGCTCCAGCTCCATGCTTGATTTTATGTATGGTTTTTCTAAAGCTTTGTCTTCCAAAGAGCACCCTCCAAGTGCACATATGTTACCCAGGATGGGAGGAAAGGCCTTCATTTTTCTTCAGGCTGTGGCTACTGAGGAGGTCGCTAACAGGCCTGGACAATTTGGCTGTGTCAGCAGCAGGCTCTCTGCCCCTGCTTGTTCCTCAGGACCCCATGGTGCAATCAAGGCAGCAGGCTGGTGGGGCTGGAGGGACAGGGATGGCATATGCAGGAAGCTTGAATCGAAGAGCTCACAGTATTAATTGCTCACAGGGTCTTGTGTCTCAAATCTCCACTGTCATGAAGTTCACAGAGACTCAAGGCCCTCCCCGGAACCTTACGCATAAGCAATAGCCATTCTCAAAGGCTCCAAGGCAGGACTGAGCCCACAAGGAGTATTTCACAGTTTCTGGCAGCCTGGATCCCTGTGGATAAGCCTTCCACTCAGAATGGAAGCAGACCCATGGGAAGCAGCACCTGCCCAGGGAAGGGAAATGCTTGAGGAAGTTCCAAGCAGAGGACACAGGTTTACAGTTGGTTTATTATATACGTATGCTCTGTTCTCTTTCCGAACAAACAGTGAAATTGGGACTGACAAGTCATCTCAAGGATTCGAGTGTTGGAATGAAAGGGTGGGTAATTCACCTAAAACTAAACAAAATAAACATTGTAAATCCACATTATTTTGTCCTTAGGCTATTTGCTTTTGTTCTGCCCCATCCAGGAACACCCTCCTCCCTTTTTTTCCTTGCAAAGTTTGCTATCTTCTAAGATCTAGCTGAAAACTCTGTCACTAACTCTTTCCCAACTACCCACACCTACACCTGCCTCTCTCATCTAAAATCTTTCATTGTATTTGGGTCAAAGAATGTTCAGAGTCATCATTACCAACATAGCTGACATTTATTAAGTGCTAAGTATATGCCTGCACTGTGCTAAATACTTTACATGGATTAGCTCATTTATTCCTCAAAACAAGTCTATGAGGGAGGTCATTTTATTAACTACATATTACATATAAGAAAATTATTGGCCCTAGGACTTTTCCTTCTCTCTCTCCATACCCTTAACCATATGAGTTCTCCCCACTAGAGGTGGAGTGTGTTTTCCTTGACATTTGTCTTTACGCTCAGCCATGTGACTTGCTTCGGTCAATGGGATATTCACATCCGTAGTGAGCAAAGTCTTGAAATGGATTTGCACAGGGAGCTTTTTTTCTCATGCTGCCACCGTTGCCATGAAAATATTATGCTCCAGCCAGACTACTAATCCAAGTGGTATAACAGACATGGAAAGCAGACCAGAGTCCAACTGTCAACATGTAACCCATGTCAGCTAGATCTTCAACTCGAAGCACAGCTGCCAGGCCTAGATCTGCTGAGTCCTGTGTAGTCACGTGAGCAAAACTAAATGATTGTTATTTTAAGTCACTGAGTATTGAGTGGGTTTGTTACTCAGTGATAACTAACTGATACAGGCACTGAGAGGTTAAGTTACTTGCCCGAGTTCTCACAGGTAGTGGGGGAAGAAGATTCCAGCACAGATTGGTTTCAATTCAGCTCTCATCTTTTTATCAACTCTGGTTTCCATAATTACACCACCACTTTCCCCTCCTCCTCCTCCTCCTTCTTTCTCCACATCAAATTACATTTACTGAATGTTTACTATGTGCCAGACACCCCAAGGAGTACCATCTGTGTATTATCTTATTGAACACATCAATAACCCTCTGATGTAAGTACTATTACTGACCACAATTTACAGGAGGTTCAGTGAAGTAAGTTGCTTGCCCAAGATCACACAGCTAATAGTAGACAGAGCCTGCATTCATTTCAGATCTGTGGCACCTCAGAGTGTTCCAAACTGCCATGCTTTGCCATACACTGCTACCTTTTGAGAGAAATCAAAACCATCATTAGAGAAAAATGTTAATGATAAGATATTCCAAGACCTTCTTCTTGCCCAAAATTTTCTAAGAAGCTACCTCAGACCCTAAAATGATTGCTTTAATTTTTTTTTCTTGCTTTGGAATAGCTTTATAAATATTAAACTTAGTTTTTAGGTATCTTGGAAATTTGTTTTAAACTATTATTTCAGAAATGAGACATCTGGAGCTTTGAGAAATAAATTTACCAATTCATCACATGCAGCAAACGAGTAGGATATCAAAGGCCATGATCCTGAATGCTCAACTTGAGGCTTCCGCTTGGGAGGGAGATGAACAGCAGCTCAGCTGTACTGATAGACACGGAAATTTGGTGTCCAACTTCTCCTTACACACACATTTAGCCAAAATTCCTTTTTCTACCCTTACTTTCACTCTCACATCTAGAAGTATCTGAAGGCAGGGCCGATTTCATGGGTGTACAACCTGTACAGAGACACAGGGCCCCACACTTAGAAGGTCCCCATGTGTAGTTTAATGCTTTATTGTTACCATCTTTAAATCCTTAATAATTTTTTTTAACAAAAGGCTCTGCTCTTTCATTTTTCACTGAACCTGCAAACTCCATAGCCTGTCTTGTGCAGGTATCTAGTGCCTCCAGTAGTCCACAAGCCCAAGAAGCAGAATATTAAGAGGAGAATTGAAGCACAGTCATGACTCAAACAGATCCAGTGGTACCTCCACGCAAATCCAGCCCCACTAACTCTGGGTTGAGGTTGAGGCTAAAGGTGGAAGAATTAGTGGAAAGTCTAAGAAGCAATAAGCTTCCCTGAATAACTCATTTTCCCCTCTCGGACTATGTCATGCCCTTAAAGAATAGAAAGGGTGAAATATAAATTGATTGCAGTTGGGTTTCATCCTATTGCTTCTTAATTTGGCTATTCCTTCTCTCATGCTTACATCATGCTTCCCACAAATCTATCTTGCAATGAAGTTATTCCAAATTCTCACCATCCTACAAGCATCTTATCTACATAATACGTCATCTTGAATGAAGAACACTGTTATGATCCATGAAACAGCTTATCTACGTAAGAAGTCATTTTGCATGAATAACACAGAATAATCGTGAAGTTATTTTAATATGAACAAATCATGAGTTAGCTCCTGTCTCTACTTTGTCTCCACCTTTATAAACACCAGAGTTAACATAAGGCCTTATAATAAAAAATATCAGGGCATAGTAAGATTCATACAAAATGTCAATCTTAATATCACAGGGGTATGAGCAATCTAATTTTCCCTCTGCCCCAACCTTGTTCTTATGTGTGAAACAGTAAGAAATGGAGAGATTAAGTCAATAGAAACACAAATGTTGATCGTGAAAAAAAAAAAAGGTGACTTTTTACCCCACGAGATAGGACAGACTAAAACCTCTATAAAGGTGAAATAATAGGAAACCATAATGAATTTGTGTTGCCACACAGAGTCACCTGAAAAAGTTTTATTAAAAATACCTCCAAAATATATTGCCTTTTATATTATACCAAGTGGAGCTAGAATGAGGGAGGGAATTTAGGAACTGTTGAACACAATTTTATTAGAAGGGTTATTCCCTTGATTATAATAAGCAGAGAAATAGAACTTATTGGTTTGGTTATTTGAAACACGCACATGCACATTCTCACACAAATCCAGATTTGAGCAGGGTAAAAGTTCTTTCCTTCAGCTGGGAGTGAGCTTGAAAATGTTTTATTACTATTACAGGAAATCCAATTTAAGTATCATCTTTTATGAAATGCTCTCATTGTTAAGAAGCACTCTTTGTTTCATTTTCTGCTATTATGATGGTAAATACTGATTAAACATGGGGGATTGTGTAGCCCTCAAATGATTTAAAATCAGAGGTAGATAAGACATTTTAGAATGTCAAGGTATTTTGCCAAACACAACATGGGAAGAGGGAGAAGAAGAAAGGCATGCTCTTTTATGTTTCATTCCGTAAGAAGAACATTTAAAACATGTATCGATTTAACATGGCTCAGAAATTAAAGTTATGATATCAATAACATATACCTAACCACATGTTAGAATGAAGAAAGATTGTATCTTGGAATACAGGAGTCTTCCTTGTGCAAATCGCATTAGAACCAATAGGGAGTTATTCATGCATCCAAATCCCTCTCGTCCTTCCCCTCCCCACCCCCAGACACAGACACCCTTGTTCTGAATGATCCGTATATTTATCTATTTCACATAAATCAAGAATTTAATAAAAAAATCTACCAACACGGCCATTTGAGACATGAATCATGAGTGCTGTATGTATAAATCATATAGACCTTAAAAGCATTTATGATACAGCCCCTTTCATGCAAACCGCCCAAATGTTTTAGAGACTTAAATCATAGAGAATAAGGAAAATATAGTAAATAAAATGGAAAACCAATGGTTAACCAAGCTAATGAACAAAATGCCTAGATGTCTCTCATCTCTGAATGGATTCCTTAGAAATTTTAACTAGAACAGGATTTTCAAGGGGCCATTACATTCAGTAAAGCAATTGAATATGTTCATAGTCAAAGATTTCTTTGAGAAATGCTTCTGGAAAAAAAATTTAAAACTTCTATTAAGAAAATAAAGGACAATGGATTCAGAAGAACATGTCAAAAATAAAAAGAGAGAGTTAGTGAAAAGGGCAAAAATAGTTACTTGAGGTTACCAATGTGTTACACAGAAAACGTATTGTTTACAATCCAATTCCAGGTCCAGTGACTGATATGTGGAAGTACAAAGGCCAGGCATCGTAACCAACTTGGGACAGCTTCGAAGGGTCATTTAACTCCAGAGGCCCCTGTGAGCTTGACCAAAGCTACTGACGGGCCTGTAGCATAGCTGGACTCTTTCTCTGCAATAAGCATCCTGCACACTGAACCAAAGAGTCCAATTTGCAAAAACACAGAAAAGCTGACAAGCAGAAACTCAGGGACAAAAATGACTCAGGTTCCTTCTTTTGGCCATGAAGTCAAGCACCTTCACCTTCTGACACTCATGACTACCAGTCAGTTACAAGGACAAAGGAAGCATTGGAACGGGTATGACACAGCTGTAGATTTCAGAAGGGAGATGGTGGGTCTGGGTTATGAGTAGACAGGGCTCTTAGGCCCAAGGCTGCAAGGTCTAAGGTCAGAGACTGTGGCCCTTGGAGTCAATAACCAACCTGCCTCATCCTGCCTAGTTTACAGAACTTGCTGGAAGACCTCTGCTTGTAAACAAGCACCTATACCTGGCCTCATCAGAGAAACAGGGGCCTCTTACTAGTGTCTCTTCAAATGCTGCACCTGCCCTAGTATGTCCTCAGGCTCTCCTTCTAGTTCCCGGGGCCTCAGTTTACCCACCTGCACATATTTTCTACATTACTTCAAAGAGGTGCTGGGAGATTTAATTAATGTTTGTCAAGCATGTCTTTTATAGAAGGAATCATGTGCAGTGAGTTCAAAGTCATCTTGGCCCTGCTGTTTCTTTCATGAGTGTTTAGAAGATTTTTCAGCCTTGATAAGAACTCGAAAAAAAAATTACTTGCTCAAGTGCTTGGATTTGGGTATTCACATTATGATACTCTCCGTATTTTCTTCGGATACCACAGGAAAATGAATAAAAATCAGTCAAACAATTGCTTCCATGAATGGCACCACTATTCTCTAGGTGGTCAAGGTATAAAAACCTGAGAATCATTCTACGGTTCCCCTATTTTGTCACTGCTCCCCCTGCCACATGCAAGCACACCCATGCATCACCGAAGTTTAGCAATGATTTCTACTACTTCAATATTTTCCTCTGTCCCCTCTCTTTAGTTCCCCTGGAGTCACCAGTCTGGCGAATTTCAGGTCAGGCAAATCCCGCACAATGATGAGAGCATTTCTTCAAACATACATATCTGTTTATGTCCATCCCATGCTCAAGTCCCTTATGGGATTCCTGGTGCTTCAGTCTAAAATCCAAAATTTTAGGAAGACCTTCAAGATATGTCATAATATGGTCTCTACATTTCCAATGTCATCTCCCATCACCCCTGCCAACACACACAGCTCTGATTTGAGTTCTCCAAGGTTTTAACATCATCACCTCTACAGCTGTAGACACAATGCTTTAGTCCTCCTTCATCATCTAAACCTTGATTTTCCCTTTCTTCATCAGTACTTATCATACCCCTGACCCAACATATACCCCAACTTTCCTAACCTATGCATACTTTTACCATGCCTGGATTGTAGAACAAACATTTTCTTATTCAACTTATGTACTAGTCTATAAATTCCATAAACCAGGGATGATATTTTTCAACTCTGTATCCCTAGTGTTCCTTGCAATCTAGAGATGTTCAATACCTATTTATTGAATAATAAAAATGATGAAGCAGGGAGAGGGAGATGAGTTCAGGCATTTCTAAAGCCATGGATTTCAGAAGCATCCTTGTTTCTAACCATAAATGAACAAGTAAACCGAGAAAGGGGACTCTTGGCTTGTTTGTGGATGGACAATTCCAGAAGAGTTGAAATAGAACGCGATGGGAAATCTTCTCATTATTTTAATTTAAAACTCTCTAAGAAAAATTTTTGCAAAATATCATCAAGTTTCACTGGCAACATACAAGGGTGGCAGGCAGGGGGATCGGCTAGTTCATCAAGAAGGGAATAGTGGCTGATTAATTCATTCGCAACTAAATTCAATGTGGGGCCAATCAGTGTGGGCCCCCATGCAGAGTGGGGCCCTCATTTATTGTAGAAATGAGGAGGAACAGAATCTAGATTACAGCTGTGCTCGAGGCCTCAGGTTTCCAAACCTGGCTGACCATTGTAATCTCGGGAAGTGGTTGAAAACTACAAATCCCCAGGATCCATTTGTGACCTAATGGATGAGAATCACCAGGGGGACAGCCCAGGAAATTGTATTACAAGAAAGGGCTTCCAGTTGATTCTGAAGATGAATCAGATTTAGGAAACATTGACCTATGCTTCATTCATTCATTTATTCATTCAAAAATTGACTTATTCACTGGTTCTTCACCCACATATGCATGTACCCAATGAAGATTGAGAATAAAAAAGAAGGGAAAGAAAGAGGATAGAAAGAAAGAACAGCCCCTCATCCTCTTTCCTGATACACTCTTTTGTCTAGGTCTGTTCTTCAAGCTGCTCCTCATTTTCATTGTTTTTTTCTTTTAACCCTTTTTCTATTTCTTAAGGCTGAGATGCTTCAAAACCACAAACCCTCTTTTCTTTTTCCAGGATTACCTTCCCTAAACAGTGGCCTGAAAGTCAGTGCAGTTTTTCCCAGTGTCAGAACCTTCCACAGAAAAATATTCACAAATCTATGAGCAATTATACTTACCTCTATTTTCCTTTCTTTCTTTCCTTGCCCCAGGTTGGCATTGAGGTTCTGCAGCCAGAGTGGTCTGAGGGAGGAGGGGGGTTATTACTCCTGGAAGAGGAAGCCTCAAATTACAGTGAATAAATGAACACTTCACAGGCTGGTCCTGAGAGGGTGTCAACACTTGCTTTAATCATTTAGATAGAAAATGAAATGGATGAGTCATAAAACTCATGGGAGGTTCAACCTAAAGGGAGGAAAGCTGGAGTAAGGAGGAAGAGGACTTTTCAAATAATTAAGGGAACCTAATAGAGCAATGTCTAGTAAACAAGACTTGTACCGGGTAAGGTTTCCACTTCTTACCCTTCATGAAGATTTCCCGCTTCCCGCCAAGAAGCTGGGACTCCACCTCTACAGAATTCCAACACATGTTGATTATGCAGTTGAGCACCTAAACTCTCATTCTCTAGTTAAAAACCTGTCAAAGAGAGTGGAGGGTAGCACCAGGAGCAGGAGTTATGAGATCATGGACTGTACCATAGGAGACATCCTGGAGAACAACCACCGCACCTCCCACTTTGCTGCTGAGTTTCTGGCTTCCTTTTAAATGAGAGATGTACAACACAGTAGTTATTTTCTTTAATTTTTATTTTATAGTTGATTAACAATGTTGTATTAGTTTCAGGTGGACAGCATAGTAGTTATTTTTGAACGGGTAGTAGTAATTATCTTTCTACTTGAATGAAAATAATTTAACCTAATCTTAAAATTTTCTAAGGGAGAAAGTTTAGTGTTTAATCAATATAATCCACTCAGTTTCCGGAGGGATAAGAGGTCCAGAGAAGGTAAAAACCCGCCCAGATTCACATGGTCAGTTGGAAGTGGTCCCCATACAAAATTTA
The DNA here is from genome assembly GCF_005190385.1 of Monodon monoceros. Lineage (NCBI taxonomy): Eukaryota > Metazoa > Chordata > Mammalia > Artiodactyla > Monodontidae > Monodon > Monodon monoceros. The sequence continues at coordinate 33,139,915 of NW_021703769.1, read as the reverse complement.
AATATCAAAATGCCTAATTCAGTGGGAGATTGTGCTTGTCAACTGCTATATGAGCCATCCATGTGACAAAACATAAGTAGCTAAAACTCGTGTCTAGTTGGGTTTGGAGATTTCACTTAAACCTCTTGGTGTCAAAAGTTAGCTTGGCAACATGCAGCTTCTAAACACTAAGTATCTAAGTCACTGAGTGGGGCTATAAAGCTCATATAAAAGGGCTCTCAAGATTCTATGGGCATTCCAGAAACCAGACAAAGACACCACAAAAAAAGGAAAATTACAGGCCAATATCTCTGATGAACATAGCTGCAAAAATCCTTAAAAAATTACCAAACAAAATTTGACAATACATTGAAAGGATCATACACCCTTTCCAAGTGGGATTTATTCCAGGTATGCAAAGATGGTTCAGCAACTGCAATTCAATCAGTGTGATACACCACATTAACAAAATGAAGAATAAAAATCATATTATCATCCAATAGATGCAGAAAAAGTACTTGACAAAATTCAACATCCTTTTATAATAAAAACTCTCAACAAAGTGGGTATAGATGGAATATATGACAAGCCCACAGCTAACATCATACTCAGTGGCAAAAAGCTGAAAGCTTTTCCCTTAAGATTAGGAACAAAACAAGGATGCACACTCTTGCCACTTTTATTCAACACAGTATTGAAAGTCCTAGACAGAGCAATTAAGCAGGAAAAACAAATAAAAGGCATCCAGATTGGAATGGAAGAAGTTAAACTGTCACTATTTGCAGATGGCATGACTATATATATAGAAAATCCTAAATACTCCACCAAAAAACTGTTAGAACTAATAAACAAATTCAGTGAAGTTGCAGAATACAAAATCAATACACAAAAATCTTTTGTGTTTTTACACACTAACAATGTAGACAAATTAAGAAAACAATCCCATTTACAATTGCACCAAAAAGAATAAAATACCTAGGAATAAATTTAACCAAGGAGTCGAAAGACCTGTACACTTAAAAACTATAAGACATTGATGAAAGAAATTGAAGAAAACAGAAATAAATAGAAAGATATTCCATTCTCATGGATTGGAAGAATTATTATTGTTAAAATGTCCATATTACCCCAAATAATACAGATTCAATACAATCCTTATCAAAATTCCAAAGGCATTGTTCATAGAAATAAAACAAACAATCCTAAAACTTGTGCAGAACCACAAAACATTCCAAATAGCCAAAGCAATCTTGAGGAAAAAGATGCTGGGAGCATCATGCTCCCTGATTTCAAGTTATATTACACAGCTACAGTAATCAAAACAGTATTGTATTGTCATGAAAACAAATACATAGATCAATGGAACAGAATAGAGAGTCCAGAAATAAACTCATGCATATGTGGTCAATTAATTTACAACAAAGGATGCAAAAATATGCAATGGGGAAAGGACAGTCTTTTCAATAAATGGTGTTAGGAAAACTCAACAGCCACATGCAAAATAATGAAACTGGACCACTATCTTACACCATACACAAAAATTAACTCAAAATGGATTAAAGACTTGAATGTAAGACCAGAAACCATAAAACTCCTAGAAGAAAACATAGGTCCTCAACATCACTCTTGGTGATATATTTTTGGATCTGATTCCAAAGGCAAAAGCAAAAATAAACAAACAGGACTATATCGAATTTAAAAATATCACACAGTGAAGAAAATCATCAGTGAGATACAAAGACAACCTACTGAATGGGAGAAGATATTTACAAGTTATATATCCAATAAGGGGTTAATATAAAATATATAAAGAACTCATGCAATTTAATAATGAAAACAATCAATTAAAAAATAGGTAGAGGATCTGAATAGACATTTTTTTTCCAAAGAAAACATACAGTTGGCCAACAAGCATATGAAAATATGCTCAACATCACTAATCACCCCTGTCAGACTGGCTATTATAAAAAGGACAAAAAATAACAAGTGTTGGAGAGGATGTGGAGAAAAGGGAACCCTTGTGCACTGTTGGTGGGGATGTAAATGGGTGCAGCCACTATGGGAAACAGTATAGAGGTTCCTCAAAAAATTAAAACTAGAACTACCATATGATCCAAGAATTCCAATTCTGGGAATTTATCTGATGAAAAACAAACAAAATAGTTTTTTAAAATGCATCCCTAAGTTCATTGTAAAATTATGATATAGAAGCAACCTAAGTGTTCATCAATTGATGAATGGATAAAGATGTGATGTTTTATATATATATATGATGGAATACTACTCAGTCATAAAAAATAATAAAATCTTGTCATTTGCAATAACATGGATGGTCCTTGAGGGTATTATTCTAAGTGAAATAAATCAGAGAAAGACAAATACCTTATGATTTCATCTATATGTGGAATTTAAAAAACAAAACAAAGGAACAAACAAAACAAGACAAAATGAAACTCATAGATACAGAGAACAGACTGGTGGTTGCCAGAGTGGAGGTGGGTTTGGGAGCTGGGCAAAATGGGTAAAGGGGATGAAGAAGTGCAAACTTTCAGTTATAAAATAGGTCATGGGGATTTAATGTACAGGATGGTGACTGTAGTCAATAATATTGTACTTATTGTAAATTTGAAAGTTGCTAAGAAAATAAATTTAAAAATTTCTCGTCACAAGAAAAAAAAATTTGACAGTTGGTAACTAGACTTATTGTTGTGATCATTTTGCAATGCATGCAAATGTCATATCATGTTGTAACACCTGAAGTTAATAAAATGTTATGTCAATTATACTTCAATAATTAAAAAAAAGATACCATGGGCCGCAAGTAGCTCACACAAAACAATGTTCTGCAAGAAAAGGAATCAGAACTATAGGGATTCAGTTTACTATGTATAGTATTACCTCCCTGTTCCCTATCAAACCTTGTCCTGAAAGATCATTGAAGGAGAAAAAGATTGAAAGACTTTCTGGGCATTGCAGGCTTGGGTTTTCTTTGAGCCCCAGATGTTTATGAAAAAATTAGGAATGTTAGAGATAATATGAAAACATGTTCATGATGACTTCACTTTATCCAAAAACACACATTTCTAAACTTAACCATGTGATTCCCAAAGTACATATTTGTTATCATTAACCCGAGTTGGCTAAGCCCAATGGAGTTGGCAACCAAATGATGAATCTACACTGATGTTCTGAGCATCCAGTTGTTCAGTCTTCAGCTTTGTAACTTAACAGATATAGGTGTGAGCCTTAGAAGTGAATGAATCTAGGACAGAACTAGATCTTTTTAGTGCCTGTGATGTGAGAGCTCTGCAATAGAGGCGTTTCCAAGAAATAAGATACAATTTTGAAATCATCCCTTGAAGTAGCCTGGCTTGGTGGGCATGCTATGGACTTTGGAATTATTCTGTCCTGTTTTGCTCTGAGAACGTCCACCCATGGCTCAGTGACCTGATTTAACCTCCTATGCCTCAGTTTCCTGATCTGTAAAGCGTGGATGATAATAAAACCTACTTCTTGGGTTATAATAAGGATTAAATGTGTTAGTACAAGTGAAAATGCTCAGGATAATTGTCTGACACAAAGTAAGGACTTAATACTTATAAGTAAGATCTTAATAGTTTTTTTACAGTTAAGGAAATTGAAGCTTAGAGTTGATAAATTGCTCAAGACTTCAGTTAAAGTGGCAAATCCATTTGTAGGGCTGGGTATTGTTGCGGGGGTGTGGTCTCTCTTTTTCAATTCACAGATTCATTTCCATTTAGATCTGCAAGAAATGATATAGCTAGTCACATTATAGAAAATATGAAAATACATAAAATGTTATTCTATTGTAACTTTAGCTAAAATTTGCATTGTTTCCTTTTCCCCCTTTCCCCATACATTGTTTTACAAAGCTGTAAACTCAGTATGCAAAGAATCCTGTGTTTGACATTTTATTTAGCACTATATCATGATGATTTTTGCATTATATCCATAACCATCATTTTTCAAGGCCCCAGAAATTCTTCTATCTGATGACTACACCACGATGGGCATAACCATTTTAGAGGTTAGAATACTACTACCCCATCCTACTCCCAGCACACCCAATTTACAGACAAGTTCATCGACAAGAAAAGTGAGATTTGCCTAGAATAACACTTGAATTATTGCCAGAAGCAAAATTGAAACCTTGATTCCTCTGCTAGTTCTCTTAGCTCTGAGACAGGCTGGGACCTGGGACCCGGGACCCTTAGCTGCAGTGCTTGCACCTGGACAAATGTCTCCTCCAGCAACAAAATACAAAGAAGCTATAAAGGACTAAAAATACTTCATGCATGTGCAGTTGGGGCAAATTATGGACAGCAAGATACAGAACGACCAAAAAAACCACTGCCACTTCTGAAGAGTCTGGAGAAAAAGCAAGGTACTGCGCATGCACCCCTGCTCACAACACCACCAAAGGGATAGGCAAACAACCTAAGCCACCCTTCTGGCCTGACCCCTGGACACACCCCTATCCTCACCCCATGTAAGGAACCAGCTCCCCCCACTTCAGGGAGTAGGACAAGCAAGGGAATCTGCTGTTTGTTCTCGCTCCCCCCTGCTGAAGCAGGGGTCCCAATAAAGCCTTGCCTGAATTTCTTGTCTGGTCTCTGATCAATTTCCATTGATTAAGGAGACCAAGAACCCTGGTTGGTAACAGCTCCACTCTTAAAAAGTGCAGTAGGAACATGCTGCCCACCTCGCCAGGTTGATCTAAATGTCTCATGAGATGATGCATGCACTAAAACTGGAAAAATGTCATTGCTATCTATTTTTTTTTTTTTTTTTTTTGGTGGTGGTGGTTTTCCTATGCTGGTGTTCTCAAGAGGCAAATAAAGTTTTAACCAGTGGCTAGTGCTGATGTGCTATGTAGCAGACAATGTGGAAAGTGCCATTGCTCATTCAGAGTCCAGAATATCCCCTCATCAGCTATTTAAAAGAACATTAGCTGAAGCTCTGAGAAACTATGGGAACCATCAAAAAAAAAAACAAAAAAAAAAACCCAATAGTTGTTCTTCTTGGTGGATGTCAGTTCAAATGCCTGTAGTTGTCTTGGGCCTGCAAATGAATAACTGTCTAGCAGAGTTTAGAAGCGGCCTTCCAAAGCCATCAGGGAGGGAAGGGGAAGATGCCCAACTCAAGGCAGTTGGATCTTGCTAACAAACAGTTCTGCATCTCTGTCAACCACTTAGCTCCATGCCTATGCCCTGTCCCCCATTTTCCCACAAAATCTCCCCTTCTGATTGGCACTCTAGCCATGTTGTGCCTCGCTAAGCTGGCCCTGGCTGCTGACTTCCCTGTGGGGATCGTGAAGAGCTTGTATCCCTCCTCTGCCCCGTCATGGAGGAGCACCTTCAACCACACAGCCTGGTCTGGCATGAGCGCCCACTTCTAGTCTAGACGGCAGCCTAAGAGGGGCTAATGCTAGGTTTCACCAGACTGAGCCTCGCATTTGTCATGGCTCTGTCTACGGGGAGTCCTTTGATCTTGATCCTAGCAAACCGCAGTCATCGACAAAGGTGGAATGGATTCCTGCTTCTGAAAATCTTGGATGGAAATTCCCTTGACTACCCATTCCTTCTAGCCTCTTTCTGCTCCTTCAGATTTACCTCCAACATTCAACCCTAAACCCAGCTGTAAATCTAGCATTAGAGAAGCTATCAAGCCAGCATGAATCACTTGCTGCCCTGCTGTGGATCCCCCGGGCCACAGCTGACCCGTCTGGGAAAGTACGTGATCATCTTTACTTAGCCAGGCATCCTAATCATAGATTCCATGCTCAGCATTCTTCATTTAATTTTCTCTGAGAACTGGCTAGGCTGTGATCTGATCCTCAGAGAGGGGCAATCATTTCTAAAGGGCAGATTGTTAGAAAAGTTTGCAATTAAAAACAACAACAAATCTATGCAGGCTCTTTGTGGTTCTGGTGAAGGAATGTGCCCGGCATGCAAGCCACTGTCATCTCCAGGCCCGTCTCTAAAAACAAGACCTATTCCCTGGGCTCTTTGCAACACTGTGTGCTTTTTGTTTCCTGTGTGAAGAAACAAACGAACTTGAGATAGGTTTCCCTGGGTCCTAGGCTTCAGGTTAGAGCTGCTGGCTCCCCCATGTAAGTATGGCCAAATTCAGGGAAATCATAGCATTTTGGAGGTGATGTCTAGCCCTCTCATTTTACAAATGAGGGCACTGAAACTCAGCAAAGGAAAAATCGTGCTGGAGGCCCAAATGAGTTAGCAACAGAGTCGTTGTTGAACTTAGTTCTTTTGACTCCCAAGCCAGTGCCTATGTCTCCAGCCAAAGGGCCAATCCAGCAGGCAGCAGTGCCAGAGGCAGGGAGGCCAGATTGCTGATAAACCTTTTCATCCGGGTCCTGTGAAACGCTCATTTCAACTCATTCCCAGAGCTTTGGGGTCCATTTTCCAGTGCCTTCTCACTGGGGTCAGCCTGGACCCAGCACACCCAGAAATGAAAGAATCGACATAGTAACGTTTTAACTCAGGACTGAGGAGAGAAGTGGGCCAGCGCTTCTGCGTGCAGATTTCAAGTTTCTCAAGACCCAGATGACAGATAAATACACACATTCCAATCCCTTTCCTCACCACACCTCACGCACACAGTCCACACCACGGGCCTGCCCTCTTTCCCAAAGCAAAAGAGTGGGCATGTGGTGATTAACAGCCTCACTTAAGAAGAAAATAAAGACATCATCACTTCTGCTTCTGGGCACTTTTTTTTTTTTTTTTTTTCTGCCAGAGAGAGAGAGAGAGAGAAATAAACTTGCTTAGGGATCAAAATATTTGCTGGAGAAGGAATTTAGGGGGATGCTGGCAGCTGGCTCTGTGGAGGGAAAACAGTAGTGTGAACCATCATTCTCTTAGCAGGAGTACTGGAAAGGGGGCACAGGAAAGTGGGCAGTGCAGCATTTGACAGATGCCTGGCTGTCACTCCCATCTCCAAGGCAATTGTCAGCTCTGCTCTGCTTGGCTCCCTTGGACAACAGGTTGGGAGCCAGCTGCTTTCTGTACTTGGCTCTGAAACCTGCAGGTCTCGTCTGTACTCAGCCGAGGCATCCCCAGCAGGGAGCCGGTTGAGGTAGTAGCTAAAACCTCCATGCCTCAGAGTAAGAGCTTACTGAGGACGCAATTTCCTTCCTGGAAATAGGAAGGCCTTTGGTCAGAAAAGAAGATGATCTTGTCTCTTAATGCTTTAAAAAAATGAGCTCCATGCCTGGCAAAGAGAAGGATCTTAATATTAGTGGTGCTCTGCACAACTTTCCCTTCTCTCTTGCTCCCATCATGCAGTTACAAGATCAACATGGGAAGGATTGTCCAACAGATTCCAGTGTCAATATTGCCCCCTGCCAGCCCACCAGTTTTGCCTTGGTCCCTGTGCATGATTCTCTGTCATGACACTATGCTTGTTAGTTGTTTCTATTTTCTTGCCTATTCTTCCTTCTCAGTGTTTATACTCTTGAGTTACTGATTACGGTTGCCTTTCCCCAACTCCTCCACCGTAATCAGATTCCTCTGGAGGTCATTGTAACTGCAGGGCAGGCGGGAGGGCAGTGGATCCTAGTCTTTGACTTTTGCCCTCACACAGTGAATACCTTTGGTCAAGAGACCATCACCCACACAACATTGTAAAACAACTATATTATAAAAAAAAAAGATAAAGAACTTTATCTTTAAGGAAAAAAAAAAAGAGAGACCATGACCCAAATTGAAGTGTCAATCCCTGGAAGAAAACTGGCCCCTCTTCCTTTGGAGAAGCCAGCTCGGAGATGTCTAGTGCCGAAAGTACCTGCCAGTCAGAATGGCCATGTTACCAATTTCAACTGTATTCCATATGGGACAGCCACTTCAGAACTTCACCCACTGGAGGCCCTAGAATTTTACCTTTTAAAGAGTCATAGCATATAGACTCATAAAAGTACCACTAATTTTCTTGATTTCTTGCAAGCTCAGCAACTAGCAAGCTTTTTTTTAGCATCAGAAAAATCTTCTTTAAAAAAAAGTTACTCTCAAGAGATAAACCAAGGATCGCCCTGGTTGAGGAAGTCCATACATTTTGCCTTATGTCCCATGAAGCACAATTTGAGAAGCTAATCTGTCCCAGTGTCTCCCTCTTTGGGGCACTTCTTCCTCTTATGCACCCCTCTTTAGATTGTTTTGTTTATTTTGCAAAACTTTAATTTATTATGACTTTTAGAAGAAAAAATACATGCAACAATTTTACTTCCTCTCCAAGCTTTTTAAAAAGGAACTATCTGCCTGTTACCCAGTGCAAAACGAACACTCCTTATCAGGTTCTTTATATTTGCATTCAAAGTCTTCTCTTTATTCACCAGTCCTTCCTGGGTGGCATGCTTTCTCTTCCTTATGTGACACTCTTGCCGTCCAGCTGGGTACCGCTTCTAAATCATCCCTTTTTAGCTCTCTCATCCCACAGAAATGGTTAATTTAGTACTTTGTGGTTGAAATCATCCACAGAGGGTCAGATAAGTGAAATGACTTGCCCAAGATGATACCACTCGTTAGCGGCAGAGTGAAGCCAGAACTCAAGCCTTGGGAAATCTGCTTGTCTGACTCCATCTTTCCTCTGCCTCTTCTACTGGCTTTCTAGACTTCACTCTGGTCCACATCTGTATCGGTTCAGTCATTTGGCTCCTCTTGATATCCTGAATTCCTCTATAAAATAAGTGGATTGCCCTAGGAGTTTCTAAGGTCACCTTCCAGGTCCCTCTTTCTATAAGGGATGGAAGGGGTTATGATCATTGACCCTGGCCAAACTGTTCAGGTTCAATTTCATTAGAGGTAAACCTCTTTTGACAATTCTCAAGTATCCAGGTAACTTTCTATTAAACTGTTTCCTCTTGCACATATTTCTGTCTCCGGGCCTGGCCAAAACCCGGGCATACAGAAGTGGCAAAGTTCTTGGAGGAAGGCCTTCCCAAGATCTTGGAAGTTTCAAGAAAGACTTGTGCGGTATTTCTGGCCCAGCCAGAATCAGGAAGTACTGGATCACTCCCAAGGAAACTCATTCTCGCACAATTTCCAACAACCCCCTTTCCCTTCCACCCAAAGCCTTCTGCACCACACATTCCCTCCCCTTCCTCAAACATGGGTTTTTGCAGAGTCAAAACTTTTGATAGTTCAGATAAGGTTCAAATAAGCTGCTGAACTCTCGAGGGCTGGAAGTGAACCTAGCATTTTATTTTTCACTCATCCTCAGTAATGAGTATAGCAGGCTGTCGCTGTCAAGGTGGTTTGGGTCACACAGTGAAAATGGACGTAATTGAAAGCATTAATCAACGAACAATTACATATAATGGTACAGAATGACTAAGTGTGAGCCCTTACATGATTCTGAGCAAGTCTGTCTGTGGTAAGAACAGGAAGCAAGCAACTGTGTCACAGGTTTTTGAGAAATAAACAGTGTCTTCTTTCTTTCAGATACTTTTGAAGGTGGGGACGAGGAGAATAAGATTAACACTTAGGAAGCCAATGAACTTCAAATTATCTTCCAACTGAAAAGTGCATTCTAGTCATTTTTCTAGGTGGGGCAAATAATAGTTTTAATATATTTCATCTGAATGATGCTTCTTAGGTTTTTCTTTAAAATGCTTCCTTTAGAAGACATCATTATCCTTTAGTTGCTTTCAATCATCACAACTTTGGGGTTGATTTCAAAATACTTATTTTTCTCCTGAACTTCGGGAAATAGGGGAAGCAATTAGATCTTGTGATTTTTAAGGCTGTACTGAGGATAAGGTAAGAAAATATCATAAATTTTATTTCATGCTTTCTTGCCAATTGACAGAAATGTGCAGTCCATATGAATTCATATAACGAGGGTGGAATGTTGGAAAAACCAATAAAGATTTTGTGGTCTGACCTATAATAAATGTAGTTTGATTTAGAGTCTGTTTTTCACAACATGGCAAAATGAATCATAAAATAATGAGCCCTGAAACTCCTGCATTTTTTAACAATAGCCCGGGGACAGTTTACGGTGTAATGAATTGTAATTAACCCACCTTCAAAATCTTTTATGAGTATTTTGCCAGTTAGCTCCACATGCTTGCTAATGACTCATGGCAAGTGCATGTCTTTACAGAACTGGATTTTACAGCACATGTCTCCCTGTTAACTCAGCACAAGTGTGCAGCATGATAAGCGTGACACAGGTAGATTGGAACACCCTTGACAACATCCCCACTTTGCCAAATCAGTGGACTCAGCCATCATTCCTCCAAGCCCAAGATAAGCCATAATGGCTTGTGGTATCAGAGGGCTTTGGTTTCTGATGGATTGCAAGGAATGCTTCAATCCCTGTAGACACATCTGTTGTTACTTAGCACTAACATATATAATGCTACTAATTGTGGAGCCATCTTTGTTTTCTTTACTTAGCACTCTTGTTAGCATTTTTTTATCTTCGTGGTTCATGGCTTTCTGCCATTGACAACATAAGTCCACTCTAGAGAAAATAAAACAACTACCAAGCTGTCTCCTTTCATTGCTTTGCTTTAAAATTAGAGACCATGTATAGACAAACTTGCTTCCTAGGATCCTAGCTCTGAACTTGCTATGTCAAGAGTTGGTTTTTCTTTGCCAACACTGGTGCTTCCACTGGGCTGTGAGCTGGCTAAGGGTACTGTGGTGAGAAGCTGGGGTCTGGCTTTAAACTTCATGTCTTGAGAAAGTTCACTGTAGGCAAGGTCAAACTTTCTCAACTCCTTCATTCTTCAGGGGCCAAGCCAACAAATTCTAAAGCCAACTGAAAAAAGCTAACTGAAGGTGACAAAGGAGTGACTACAATATTTCCTCAATTATGTATAAAGAATGTTGAGGCTCTATAACGTTACCAGTATTTTTCTGCCAGCCAGGCCATATGCCAGAATGAAGACATAGAGGTTGATTTTCAGAACCATAACACAATAATGCTATACTAGGAGGAATCTAAACTATATAGGAATGGTTTCCTCATGATGCCAGCAAAAATGAACAGTAGCTTTTAAGCTTGCATCTTTGAGGCAATGGTGGTTCTAGAATAATAGAGAACTCTTAGCAACTGGCAAAGGTTTTGCTGAAGAAGAACAGAGACAAAAGAAGAAGTGTGAACCCCCTTGAGGGGCCTCCATGAAGTGTATTGCCTTAGAATGAAGGTGAGTAGAGCCCCCTGAAAGGGGGCAGTAGATAGAATAAGAGGGGAAGAGATCTCATTGCAATACTTGAATCCTTTAGAATCCCCATGTATGAACCCAACAAGAAATTTCTTCTTTCACTGAGAGGTTTAAGAGCTATTCTTTCCATTTCCCACTCACCTTCTAGGGCCAGCTCTTTCACCCAAATATAAAGAAATAATAATGGGAACATGACTTCTCTCTTGCCAAGACTAACTAAATAAAAGTGACTATAGTTCCAGGCAATATAACATTTAATGAGCCCCCATAATACACAAAGGCATGAACTGGGGACTTAGGTAGCTCCTTCCTTGGCTTTGGTCTTTATACAATTGATAAGGGCAACCTCCAAGCTGCAGAGAACCAAGGCATTAGGAGCTGACTGAGCATCTGAGAGGAAGAGGATGGCTGTATGTCTGTAGGATCGCTATCCTCTTCCTGGTCCAAGGCTGCTCTAATCTAGTTTGTGTCTCTTTCCTTCTCTCATTTATTGATTGACATTGGACATTTTAACAAGTCATTGTCTATCTAGGAACTTAGGAGTAATGAGCTGAATCAACTTGGGTTACGGCTCTTGAGAATTTTAATTAAGAAACACATAGACTGTTGTGAGCTAATGCTGGACCATGTGGAAATTTGAAAGCAGAGAAAACTAATTGAAGGAAGTAAGAAAGAAGAAAGAGCTGGAGAGAGTTACTTGTTATAATGAAAGAGATTTTGGCTCCTAACAGCTTTCCAGCTCTCTATTTTAGTTTTCGGTTAACCCCAGCTGGGCTTTCTGTCCTTGTGTAAATTAGTGTACATTCCATTCTTTGGAAATAAGGTGGCCTTTCCTGAAACACCAATATGTAAGGAAAAGGCTCTGGAGTCAGACAGCCTGGGTCTGAATCCCATCTCTGTCATGCACTAGTTCTGTAGATGTGCACAATCTACGACCCAGTTTCCTCCTCCACAAAGTGGGGCATCTACTGTTCCTCAGCCACAGGGGTGTAAGAATGAAGCCACATAAAGCACAGTATTTAAAGCAAGTAAATGCTGGATAAATGTTGTTTATTGTTAACAGACTTCCTTTAGTCCCTCAAAACTGCTTATTTTTCTCCCACTACAACTCATTAAATTGAGAAAGTGACCTCCCGAATTGATAATGAGCATTCTTTAGACAATAGTACCTATTCTGTGTTTCCCACATACATCACCCCACTACCAGCCCAGGGAATCAGCCGACTGATAAAAAATCACATAAAAAAAATTACTTAAACTGTTAAATCTGAATGAACCCTATTGATCCATATCATAGACTTTAAGCTTCAAGAAAAAAACAATAGTGGTAGATTTGCACACTTCATTGTTTCAGATTAACATTTGCAAAGACTAAGTTTGGGGATTCATTTTGTGGTTTGTAAATAAAGTGAAATTAACTGCCATATTGTAAATGGACTATGACCTGTACATTGTCTAGTTAATATCATTTTAGAGAGTATAAGGAATGAACTTGAGCTCAGTATTAGTTTAGTGACAGAAGAGCAGATCAGCCATAAGTAGCCTTTCCGTGATCACTTACTTCATTCCTTGAGGCTAAGCATCAACTTTCTGTGTTCAGAGTGGTAACGCTGTTTGCAACTGGATAGCTTGTCAGTTTCATTTGAGAATGTGTGATATTTCTACCATGTTCTACTAGGTAATCAGTCTAGATTAGCTTTCAGTGCAGTTTTTATAAAAATTAGTTAATTTTCAAAACACCTATATTGATAGAACCTGAAGGAAAAAATATATCATCAATTAATTCTCACCCAACATTCAGAGATAGAACAAGGTTTGAGAATTATCCGGCTTCTATTTAAATAGTTTCCTCTGCTTTGCATAATTCAAAGACACATGCACCCCAATGTTCATTGCAGCACTATTTACAATAACCAGGACATAGAAGCAACCTAAATGTCCATCAGCAGAGGAATGTCTAAAGAAGATTTGGTACATATATACAATGGAATATTATTCAGCCGTAAAAAGGAACAAAACTGGATCATTTGTAGAGACGTGGGTGGAACTAGAGACTGTCATACAAAGTGAAGTAAGTCAGAAAGAGAAAAACAAATATCGTATATTGATGCATATATGTGTAATCTAAAGAAAAAAATGGTATAGATGATCTTATTTGCAAAGCAGACATAGAGACACAGATGTAGAGAATAAACGTGTGGACACCAAGGGGAGGGGATGAATTAGGAGATAGGGACTGACATATATACAATACTGATACTATGTATAAAATAGATAACTAATGAGAACCTACTGTATAGCACAGGGAACTTTACTCAGTGCTCTGCAGTGACCTAAATGGGAAGGAAATCCAAAAAAGAGGGGATATTGTATACGTATAGCTGATTCACTTTGCTGTACAGCAGAAACTAACACAACATTGCAAAGCAACTATACTCCAATATTTTTTTTAATAAATAAATAATTTCCTCTTGTTTGGGTTAACATTTAATTATTAGCACTTCAGGATTTAAAAGACTTCAATTCTCTTAAATTCAAAACACTAGTATTTCCTCTGGACAGCTTAAATCATTGAAGTTTCTCATTCATTTCAATATTCCGACAAATATAAAAAGTTTTTACATGGTTGTAGTTTAACTCCTTTACGTAATTTAATTATATTTTGTTTCACTGCATTTTGCCCTGAAGGTAAATGGAAGAGAAGACAGTCAGCACACTTCATATTATAGCTCGTTTTTCTAAAATACACCAGAATACTTTAGGTTGTTGGTCTGTCGGGAGAGGGGGGAATAACTGATGACTACTGCAAATCAACAGTCTTGTTCCTACGGGGGTAAAAGCTAAAAGATTAAATCAATCTCCAAAAATGCTATTTATTATTCCAAAGCATTTAAAACTTTAATAAAAACACACAGATCTTTCCAATTTGAAATGAGAAGACTAGTTTCAGGAATGAGATTTAAGAGGCAGCTTTTTCTAAGCATGCAAAAATATTCATGTTTGAATTAAAATTTTGTTTTTATTCAATAATGATCTGGATGTATACATATACAGTTTATAAAAAGGAAGAATCTGTTTTTCCTTTCAAAATATTGAAGTGCATGTTAAATGTATTTTAGTACTCTCTGTATTTCTGCTCTTCTACATAAGGTTCAAATTAATGCAGGTTTTTTAGGTGCATTCCTTGAAATTATGTACTTCCACTTTATGTGACTTTATTCAGAGCCACACTATATAATCACACCATATAAATAATAAATAACCATATAATCATTAACCAATTTTTATGAACAAAATTGGGCTTAAAATCATTCTAAGGTATATTATAACTCAAAGGGTATAGACTTTGACACAGCCCTCCAAGAACTTAGAGAGAAAAAAACTCTCAATGCATGAGATTTGCAAACAGGAGAGAAACTTAAAACCAGTTCAGCAAAGGTCAGCGAGGTATTCCCATCATTTACAGGTCAAGAGGGGGTGTAATTAGAGGGAAGAGATAAGGCTGAGTATGTAATTTGGATGGAGATGAGAGAGTAGATAGGAGACTCTTATGTAGGTAGTGATTGTGTTGGAGCAAATTTTTCCATTTCAGGGAAATATTTTTATTTATTTTATTTAATGGGTTTTTATTTAGCTTATGCTGTGTGCACAAAACAATAGGTGCTGAGGGACGAGAGCAAGAATCTATCAGATTCACTCCTTATGTACTACATGCTTTTAATTTAACAGGAAGGATGAGGATAACATACTGAGTAGTCACGTAAAGCTTTTGAAAACATTGCGTGAGATCATGTCTTGTTCTAATAACAGTACAAAGAGACATATAGTAAATATCCTAGAATTAAAACTAAGAAACATAGAAAATAAAAGCAATATGGTTTATTTCATCATAGATTTGGTGAGACCAAGAAAGAGTCCTCGACGTGGTGGGACTCCCCAGATAAGGAAGAACTGAGCACCCAAAGTCAAAGAAGGAAGAGTTTTCCAAGTCAAAGAACAATATATTCTCACCCCAGTAACATTTTGATAAAAGTTTTTAAGTGCAAACCACCTGTTGGATATTTGTTTCAGAAGGAAGAGATATGGTATATTTCCTACTTTGAGAGAATGTGGATAAATCTTTAACCATGAACTTGTCTTCCTAGGGACAGTCTCCTCCCCTTGCCTTGTGTAGGTAGCAGCCAAGAGGTTTGGGAACGACTGACCACAGTTACAATCCCAGGGTAAACCTGGGTGATCCATCCCAGAAACAAAGAGTAATTCAGGAGTTGCAGAAGTAGAACACAGCTTAAGACATTTTTTCAAGGATTTGACAGAACAACCCTTTCTTTCTGCATGACTTAATATTCAGAAGTTAATACACAAATTTTCCAATATTACAGAAGCAAGTCTGAAAACAAGAAATAAACATAAGTGAGGGGAAAGCAAGAGAATCACACAGAAATGAAACCATGGTGAAACTTCACCTGACGCCCATCCTAACTTTGACCTTTCAATAACAAACTAATAAACCCTTTTATTATTCATGAATTATATCTTCTACTACTTGCAATAAAAAAAAACACAGTATTTATATGTGTTAAAAGTTCCTAGGATCCCAGTTTATAAATAAAACAGTTATATAATTACAAATACTACAGAATAATTTTTTAAATTTCTCTTCAAAATATTTATAAAGACAGTTGAAGATATTACTCCTCTCAAAAACATCGATAATGAAAATTGATGGGCAATTTAGAACGTAGAATGTAAAAAGGAATTGTCACTAACTGAAATGTTGATGAAGTTGGTTAGATGAAAGGAATAAGTGATCTGCTTACCTGAACAAAAGGTAGAAATAAATCCTACCCTGCCTTACCATTTGCACCTAGTTTAGAGATACCCAAGATTTCTTTACTGATAAGAAAGTTGGGCCACTCAATAGATAAAATGATCACCCATGTAAAGCATTTACCACAATGTCTAACACATAGCAAGTGCTCAGTGAATGTTGCTGTTGTTATTATTGTTGTTATTACATTGTTTCTGGTACTTAAGGAAGCTAGACTAAGTTTAGTACAACTCTTATATTTTTGCATTTATTTCTGGTTCCCAGCAAACAAAATAGAAGTTGGTATAAAGGAATGGATAAAAGGGGAAGGAAGGCAGAAAGATAATTCACAAAAGTAAGTTATTAGAGGCACTGGAAGGACTACATGCTGGGGTTATAAATTTTTTTTCTGTAGTCATAAAAGAGAGCAGTACAGCAAAGCCTAGACCCTGGGAAGAGGAAACAGAATACCTTGGCCTAGACCATGTATGGATAAACCTCTACCTTTGTGTCTGAGAATGGACAGTACCCAAATAGACAATAGGTAAAATCAAAGGAAAGCCACATTCCTTGTCTTTGGTAAAAGCAAACATTAATTGTGCCTATCAAGAATGAATAAAAGGAATAAACATGGTCTATGAAAATGACTGTGATAATAAATATTCGTGTTGAATCTAATGGAAATGTGGATATTTGACTATTTTGGTCTTAAAAATGATTATTTTGTATGATTCATACTAATAGAAAAGAAACATCAGACTGGAATTTCAAAAGATACTCTCCCTGAGAATTACTTACTATAAAAACTAAAATAGCATTTAAACAAAACTGGTGGCATCTCTACTAGATCAAAGAAAAGACTGTTAAAAAATGAGCAGAAGGGCTTCCCTGGTGGTGCAGTGGTTGAGAGTCCGCCTGCCGATGCAGGGGACACAGGTTCACGACCCGGTCCGGGAAGATCCCACATGCTGCAGAGCGGCTGGGCCCGTGAGCCATGGCCGCTGAGCCTGCGCGTCCGGAGCCTGTGCTCCGCAACGGGAGAGGCCACAATAGTGAGAGGCCCGCATACCACTCACACACACACACAAAAATAAATTAATTAAATTAAAAAAAAAAAAAGTGAGAGAAGACGAAGAATTTGGCAGACTGAATTCAAAGACTCTAGGATAGGATAAAAAGGGAGGGCATCGAGGTAAGGAACAATAGGAGGAAAATATTCCTAAAAAACTGAATAAGTAAAACTCACATTGGACGGCTAGAAAGAGTAAAGTACTGACTTGATGCTGTGAGAGACTGAGTTAGTAATATTCAGTTAGGGTATCCAGATTGCCTCAGATTCCCCTGGATTTTCCCAGTTTCAGCACTGAAAGTTCCATGTCTCAGGAACCTGTCAATCTAGGGCTAATTGGGACAACTGGTCACCCAAATGGAAGACAAATTTGCAGTTTACCTCAATGTGGAGGGCAAGAAGAAAAGGAAAGGAAAAATAAAGGAATGATGATCCAACCAATGACTTAAGTGTATTCTCAAAAGAAAAATTGGTAAAATTGTAACATAAGCAATCACAAAAAGCATTTAAAAAATGTGTAGATTTGGGGGAAAACTAAGCAAGTAAATTGAAACAATTCACCAAGTTTAGTGAAAAGAGACTGATACACAGACATACCTGGCAAACAAGTCAAACAAATGCCTAGACAGGAAGAAAAATTCAGGGAATGAATTTTAGTGAGCTAGAAAGTAGAAAAAAATTACAGAATTGATTTCTTTTTAATTCTAAGAACTCTTAATAAATGTTAAACCTTGAAGAAATGAACACATAGCTATAACTGAGACAGAATATTTTTACATTTAAAAGAGAAATCACATGGCCATATGTAAAATTTGAAAATATTTATATGACAAATAATGTGGGGGAAGATAAAAATGTTGGCAAATGAAGCACCAAAAATAAGAGTAAAATTGAGGAGTTATTAAAGATTTGCTTCTAACATGGGGTTCTGATTAGTTATTTTACTGTGAGTTCCACTAAACAATTATAGGAAAAGATAATTCCTACACTTATCCTCTAATCCAAAAATATGCAAAGCTAGCCAATTAATAGCATATTGTTAGCATAATGCTGATATCCAAATCAGACAAATATGGCCCCAAATAGGCCAATCTCACTTAAGAATAATACAGATTCAAAAACCCTAAAAAAAGTATTGGCTGACTGAAATCTACAGACAGGCAAAGTGTGGGATGTATGCCCAGCCTTGAGCCACCCCTTGCTTAGAAATTGAATCTCCTGGGGTGAAGTTCCATGCTGACACATTTGTATGACTACGGGTGATTGAATCAGAATGAAGGCTTGAAACAAATGCGATTCTCTCTCTTGAGAATCAGACTGACTGATGAGGCTCAGTGACTTAGAGTTTGGGGCTGACATTTATTCAGAGCAGGGTCCTCAAAAGAAGTTCCCTTTCTCTAAGGTCCTTGAACTTTGGTTGTTCAACTAGTCCTGGTATACTAGTCCTGGGCTTGTCTTCAGATCCATTCCTTATACTTGTTATGTTCTTTCTTTGCTCTGCATCATGGTGAGGCTGACTGCCTTGGAATCTGTATCCTAGCATTCCATATCAGCACTTTCCCTTCTGGGTTCAGACAACAGGAGGCACTGGTGGAAAAATGGAGGAGAGTGTGATGGAGAAACCAGAGTATCTCTCCCTTCTCATGCCCACTCCTCCTGCCCCAGGTGACATCTCTGGCAGTGGCTATATCTCCACTATGACCTCAGCCCCTATGAGGCAAGCGTACTATGGTTCTAGCTTCTACTGGGTGAACCTGGTCCCTGGGTTCTGATAATACTCTTTGTTCTTCCAGCCTTTGGGATGATAATGGCTTCCTGTTGTTGCTATTATCTGGGTTATTTCAATATCCAATGTTTAGCTTCTTGGCTTTTCCATGATCTGTGTGACTTGTTTTTTCACCGATATGTTAATCTGGATTATAAGCAATAGACAATGATGGGTGCAGGATTTTTTAAACTTCTAGAATAATGATGTCTTCCAAATGTCATAGGTTTTATGATATATGGACTCCTTAAGTATTAACTTATACACAGTTCATTATCCTGTCTTTCTCTTGCTTGAAACTCAAGTGGTTTTGATTTGACATTCTTTGTCAATGTACTTCTCTGTCAGCACAAGCTGCAGGTAAATATTCAGAACCAGCAGCTCACCTTAACAATGTCAATAAAATGTGTGCAATGCAAAGGTAATGCTTTGAGTAAGATATTTATAAAATCCAATAGCTGGAGTGGATATAATAAGAGGCAGACAGGAGAAAAGTGAGTAGGAAAGAGAGAGATTCCTAATTTTCTGAGCCATTTATATAAAATATTTGGGCTAGATGTTATCAATTTTTTTTTTTTATATATTTCCTGACAGTTTTTCTCCTTAGGGCCTATTATGTTGTAATTCATTTACCAGTTTCCATTCTTGACTTTCTGTTGTAAAATTTATGCATTAACTAAGTCATTATGTTGAAAGAAAGATTCCAACTTGAGGAAATATATTTGAAACATCCCAGACTTGCTCATGGAATCCAAGTGATTCAGTCACTTTGTATCGAGTTAGGAAAACAGAAACGACTTTAGTTATTTACAAAGGGGAGAATTTAATCTCTAGAATACCGCTCTTTTTTTTTGGCTGATATATTTTCATAATTTCTTTGCATTCATTCTAACTGAACTCAAATATTTGTTGCTCTCAGTAGCTGCCCTTGACCCTCCCTTTGCTCAGGAGAAATATTAATTATTCCTGCCACAATTAGGAGAGCACTTTGATACTACCTCTGTGCTAGAATGAGTACTACTACTTTGACTATTGCTACCACTACTACTAAAATATTCTCGTTGGGAGCCGATTCTGATGAGGCAGTGTGCGCAGTGCTTTTCCTTTAATCCTCAGCCCCTCTACATTAAGCATTAATATTCCCAAATTACAAATCAGGAAATTTTTTTACAAGGAGATCTAAACCTGTCTAACTCAAACATGTGATTGTTTTCACTGTACCTTGCTGCTTCTCACACACATATGCATTCAGATATTTACCCCGTGCATCTATATATTTATGATTCGTGCATTCATCACTTTGTATTTATAACTGCCTGCTTCTCCTGCCTCATTTCCTGTCATTCTCTCCTTGTTCTCCTCTAGCCACACGAGCCTGTAAGCTTATCTTCAAATATTTCAAGCATGTTTCCATTTCAGAGCCTTTGCATATACTCCTTTTAGCATCTGGAATGCTCTTCTCCCAGATATCTGCATAGCTCACTCCTGTACTTCATCGTGGTCCAATGTTCTTCCTTAGAGATATTGTCTGAGACATTCCAATATCCCCACCTCTGTGTATTTACCATCTCCTGTCCCTGCTTTATTTTTTATCATGGCATCTTTAACCTTCTGATTCTGCCAGAGACAGTCCCTCCTCTATGAAATACTGAGCACTTTCTTTGTACCAGACACTTTGCTAGATACTAGGGACAGAGCTGGGAAGGAAATACATCAAGTCCCTTCCCTCATTGAGCTTACATTCCTCACAGAAGACAAGGCAGCGTTAGAAGTGTTTGGAGCAAGGCTGCAGGGCTGTGTAGGAAGACAGGAGGAAGGCTCGTGTATGCCATAAATGTCGAAAAGTGTCAGTAAAGGATTCAAGTGCCTGTAGTTTTTATGGGAGATGATACTAGGAAACAATATAGAAAGTGAGAGAAGAAAGAGAAGAAAGTCAAAAAAGTATTGTTATTGAGTAATCTATCGCCGTGACCAAATAGAGCTTTATTCTCTGAAAAACACTCAGAGGTAGTAAATCCACCTCTGAGTTATTTCTTCTCAGTGGGAAGAGGGAGCGTTGGTGAGGATTTCTTGAGGGCAGCTTCCAGGGGTAGGTGAGGAGAAGCTTAAATCTTGGGTATTTCTAGGCTGCTCCACTGGGGACCTAGGTGGGCTCTGGCAGGGAAAAAAAAAAAAAAAAAAAGCCTTCAGGAAAACAGTTGCAGGTGTTTGCAATTGAAAACCCTGGTTTTGGCCATGCAAGAAAGCAGTGAGTGCCAGAGTATATGGGTGGGGCACCAACAACTGTCTGCTACAGAGTCTGACAATTGAAGACATACATTGACTGGTGTGAATGTAAATTGGTACAACTGCTTTGGAAAACACTTGGGTATTATCTAGTCTACTTCAAGATGTGCATACACATGACCCCACAATTCTACTCCTTTTTATGTAACCAAAATAAGGTAGCTTGTGTGAACCAGAATAAACACTAAAAGAACAGCCAAAACAGCCACAAACTAGAAGAAACTTAAAGGTACACCAATAATAAAATGGAGAAATATTTTGTGATACATTCATAGATCAGAAGAAGAATAAATAAATCAGACCTAGAAGGAAAATGTTGAACCTCAGAAAGCAGAATAAAGATCACTTTATAAAACGTAATGCAAGAAAGGGAGAAAATCTTAGAGGTCTTGAACTTGTAACCTAATTGGATCTCTAAGAGTAATATGCTCATTAGACAAGAATCAGTAGTCATGAAAAGGTATCACTCTGAAGACAGTAGAGGGTTCTTCAGGATCAGAAAAAGTCACTGAAAACAGTGAAGAGCAGGTTGTATATCATAGAAAATCAACTGACTGAATTAGAAAATAATCCTAAGACATTCTCCCATAACATTAAAGGAAGGATAAAGAAATGGAAATCATGAAAGAAAAATAGAAGGGAAAATAATAAGTCATTGTGAATGGCATAAATATTGAGCAATGACTATTTCTAAGGTATCTAGATGCTTTCTTCTCTGAACTCGAGTAGTCACATCAGATGGGTGATTTCCCTACTGGAAAAAATATTTCTATAAAATATTACACATCCAAAAGAAAAAAGAAAAAAAAAGAAGTAATCAAAAGTAGAAATATAAATACATAGCAAACATTTGGGTGAAGAGTATTTAAATTTTTAGTGCCTACTCTTTGCATTTATTAGGTTATTAGTCCACCCAAATGTCCACAAATCTACTTAATCCCAACTGTAAACTCAAATTATGTTTAGACAAAGAAATTTACTGAATTGGACATTAAAAAGGTGTTCTTTTTTGCATTTATTTCCTGCAAATTTCCCCAGAAGAATCATGGTAGCATAGATTTAAAATTGGTTTATAATTGCTACAGATTCTATTCAGTAACCAGCCAAAGTCCAATGGTAGGACATTTCATTTCCTAAAATCAAGAGAAATATTTTAAACGTCTATGAGAAACGTCTCTTCCCAGTAGCAAGACTTCATGTCTTTTGGTGGCTTTGCACACTGTGTTCATAACAAATCCCTTAGTAGTTTATGTTATTTGCAGTCAAAAACAGATATTTGTATTTTCCTTCCCTGTCCTAGATTGTGCTGAAATTCCACTATAAAAATGGTATTAGACTAAATTATATAGAGATTATATATCAGTTAGCTTAATGAACTTTATTTCACATATCCCTAAAATGATCTAGAAAAGATTTTTTTTAATTTATTAAGGTGTTATTGATAATGATAAACTACATATTTGCAGGCATAACTCTGAGTGAGTTCCATTCCAGACCACTAAAATAAAGTGTATATTGCAATAAAGCAAGTCACACATATTTTTCATTTCCCAATGCATATGAAAGTTATGTTTATACTATACTGTAGTCTATTAATGTACAATACCATTAGGTCTAAAAAAAGTCTAACACTATTTGATAGCCCTTTACCCACATTAGAACTTCTTTCAAGATTGGAGTCAATCCTCTCAAGCCCTGCCACTGCTTTATTAACTACGTTTATGTAATATTCTAAATCCTCTGGTGTCATTTCAACAATATTTACAGCATCTTCATCAGGAGTAGATTCTATCTCAAGAAATCACTTTCTTTGCTCATCCACAGGAAGCAACTCCTCATTCATTCAAGATTTGTCATGATATTGCAGCAATTCAGTCACATCTTCAGGCTCCACTTCTCATTCTAGTTCTCTTGCCATTTCTACCATATCTGCAGTGATTTTCTTCTCTGAAGTCTTGAAGCCCACAAAGTCATCCATGAGCATTGGAATCAACTTCTTCCAAACTCCTATGACAGCTATAGCCTTACAAAAATATTTCTTTAATAAGACTTGAAAGTTGAAATGACTCCTTGGTTCACTGGCTGTGGAATGGATGTTGTGTTAGCAGACATGAAAACAACATGAATCTCATTATACAGCTCCATCAGAGCTCCTGGGTGACCAGGTGCATTGCCAATGAGAAGTACTATTTTGAAAGAAATCCTTTTTTCTGAGCAATAGGTCTCAACTCTGGGCTTGAAGTATTCAAACAGATGTGCTGTCATCCAGGCTTTGCTGTTCCATTTGTAGAGCACAGGCAGAGTCAATTTAGCCTAATTCTTAAAGGGCTTAGGGTTTTCAGAACGTTAAATGAGCACTGGCTTCAACTTAGAGTCACCAGCTGCATTAACCCCTAACAAGAGAGTTGGCCTCTCTTTTGAAGCTTTAAAGCCAGGCATTGACTTCTCCTCTCTAGCTATGAAAGTCCTACGTGGCATCTTCTTCCAATAGAAGGCTGTTTCATTTAAATTGAAAATCTGTTGTTCAGTAGAGCCACCTACATTAATTATCTTAGCTAGATGTTCTGGATAACTTGCTGCAGCTTCTACATCAGCCCTTGCTTCTTCACCTTGCACTTTTATGTTATGGAGATGGCTTCTTTCCTTAAACTTCATGAACCAAACCCTGCTAGCTTTGGACTTTTCTTCTGCAGCTTCCTCACCTCTCTTAGCCTTCATAGAATTGAAGGGCCTTGCTCTGGATTAAGCTTTGGCTTAAGGGAATGTTGTAGCTGATTTGATCTTCCATCCAGACCTCTAAAACTTTCTGCGTATAAGCAATAAGGTTGTTTTGCTTTCTTATCATTTGTATGTTCACTGGAGTAGCACTGTTAATTTCCTTCAAGAACTTTTCCTTTGCTTTCACAACTTGGCTAATTGGTGCAAGAGGCCTAGCTTTCAGTCTGTCTTGGCTTTCGACCTGTCTTCCTCACTAAGCTTAATTATTTGTAGCTTTTGATTTAAAGTGAGAGACGTGCAACTCTTCCTTTCACTTGAACACTTAGAGGCTCTTGTAGGGTTATTAATTGGTCTAATTTCAATATTGTTTTGTCTCAAGGGAGTAAGGAGGCATGAGGAGAGGGAGAGAGACAGGAAACAGCCAGCTGGTGGAGCAGTCAGAACACACACAACATTTATCGATTAAATTTGCTGTCTTTTATGGTATGACTCCTGGTGCCCCCAAATAATTACAATAATAACATCAAAGATCATGGATCACAGATCACCATTACAAATATAACAATCATGAAAAAGTTTGAAATATTGCAAGAATTACCAAAATGTGACACAGAGACGCAAAGTGAGCAAGTGCTGTTGGAAAAGAGCGCCAAGAGACTTGCTTGATGCAGGGTTGCCATAAACCTATATATTGTAAAAAATGCAATATCTGTGAGATGTAATAAAGCACAATAAATCAAGGTATGCCCGTAACGTGTGCAATCTGATGATTTTTGACATACCTGTACATATGTGAAACCATTAGCACAGTCAATCAAGATACCAAATATGTCTACTGCTTCCCAGAATTTCTTCAAACGCAGTTCAATCCATCTCTCTTTCCACCCTTGTTCCCAGGTAACCACAATCAATTTCTTCACACTTTCCAGGATTTTATGTGAATGGGATCATACGTTTTGGTGTGGCTTATTTCACTCAGCACAATGATGCTGCGGTTCATCCAGGCTGTTACACGTGTTGCTGGCTTGTCCTTTTACTGCTGAATAGTACACCGTTCTATGTAGACACCTCAATAATCCCGACTTTAAACAATCACCTCATGAAACCAGAGCTAATGAAAACCCGTCCCTGAAAATTGAAATCTGTTGATCTTCAATGAAGACTTATCTCTTTAGATAATCAAATAAAGTTAAAACTTTAACATCACAGAGAGTGCCTGGTATTTAATGGGTACTCAATAAATATTTGTTAAATGAATAAAAAACATATTTTATTTAGACAATATGCATACTAGAGTCACTAACATGTTATCCCATTAGACCTTTCAGAAGCCTGAGCGGCTCCCAGAATTTGATGTCCAGACACATTTTATCAGTTTTATCAGCAAGATCTGATTTTAAAAGACAAAACCAATCTAGCTAACTTGGTTAATCTAATCACAGTAAAATAAGGGCACTATCAACCTCTGCTGAAGTTAGTTTCTCTCACTTTCATGAATAAATGCTGTTCCTCTGCATTGTCTATTGAGTTTGTGTCAGTTCAATTAAATTCCATTCATCATCACATTTAATTCTCACAAAATCCTGTGAGGGAAATATTATCTCACTGTAAACATAAAGGAGCTGTAGCCCAGAAGAGTTATGTGACTTTCTCAGAGTTACACAGCTAGTAAGTATTGGACATGGAATCCACTCCCAGGTTTGAGTTCATTGCACCTTTTCCCAAAACTCTTGGAGTGAACTCTTTTGTACTGGTTGGTGGTCAGTGATGTGCTCACAATCTAAGAGTGAATAAATAATTGGCTTAGTTTATAAAATGCCCATTTCTGAGAAATAATTTAGGAATATATGTCTTTGAAAGTATATCATTTGTATTACCTTGTATATTACTGTAACCTAGTCATCTATTGCTACATAACCATGTTATCACAAACACAACAACTTAGAACAACACATATTTATTATCTCAGTTTCTGGTGGTCAGAAATCCATGGCCTGACCAGGTCCTCCACAAGGTTGCAGTCCAAGTAGCAGCTAGGGCTGCATTCTCATCAAGGTTCAACTGGGGAAGGAACTGCTTCTAAATTCACATGGCTGTTGACAGAACAACCTTCTGTTTCTTGTGGGTTATCAAACTGAGGGCCTCAGTTTCTTGCTGGCTATTAGACAGTGGCTGTCCTCGGTTCCTTGCTATGTGGCCTTTTCCAACAGGGCATCTGACTTCATGATGCCAGAAAGGAAGAGAATCAATGGAGAAAGTCTGCAAACAAGATGGAAGTTACAATCTAATGTAACACAATCATTTAAGTGGCAAACAATCCTCTTTGCCATATTCTATTGGTTAGGAGCAAATCACAGTTCCTGCCTATACTCAAGGAGAGGAAATTACGTATCACATAAAGACCAGGAGGTGGAGATAATTGCCGGCCATTTTAGAATCTGTTCGCCACACCCAGTGTATGATGGCTAGGAATCAACCATCATATTTATCCTTCTAAAGATAATGTCTCACAGAACATATAGAGAAGAAATGTGTTCAACATGACCTGTCGTTATGAACATTTCCAGAGCCAAAGTGTTCCACTGAAGGACCTCCTTTAAAAAGATCAGGTCCTCACTGACTGCCAACTGGAAGGCAAAATCCACTCAAGGTTGTAAGGACGGCCATGACTCCTCTCATATTTCATGTTTGGTGTTTTGAGGTGCTTTGAGATACAGCGGCATTTCATTGATCTCCCCAATAACCATGCATATTAAACAACGTTTATTACTAATCCCCATTTTAACATAAGAAAGCAGAGAACCAAAGAGGATAAAATAACTTGCTCAAGGTCATACAGCTACCTGAGCCCTTGCCTGGGGATTGCTGTTGGTTGTAAAAACCTCCAGCCAAAGGTCTCAACCCCTCCCCAGGGCGGCCTGCATCCAACGACTGGTCCATGCAAAGGGTACAAGGCCCAGCTATATTTCCATAAAATACATTATTGGAAGTGAAATTACTAAGTAAAAATGTAAGAACTCTTTTCAGCCAGTCAAATATATGACTGGGAAGCTACACATATTTTCCCACTTGGAGAAGTTATCCACAGCAGTGCTCCTGAGCTTTCTTACTTGTTGGAAATTGTTATCTTTATGATGTCATAAAAGTAAAATAGGTGCAGGAAGTGTAAATTAGCTAAGAATATTTTTCAAATTGTCAGAGTTCTGAAAACCCAGATGGTAATATACACAGGATTCTCTTCATCTCATGAATGAGATGTGCTGGGCCTTTTATCATTCTGTTTAATAATTCATTCATTCATTCATTCATTTGGTCAGTTCCTTTCATAATTTCTAACCTCTCTAAAGTCAGTACTACCCCCAACATATAATATGTTGTGGCCTTAGGCAAATGACTATATTTCCTGGATCCTCAGTTTTCTCATCCATAAAATGGAAATAATGACAACTATCTAAGACAGTTACTATGATGAGTTAATAGATACAAAGTATATAGTATAGTTTCTAAACATTATAGAAAGAAAATAGTTCTATGATTTTCCTCCTTTCTTTTGAGTGAGTTTTTTAATTTACTGTCCAGTTAATAATTTGACAAATTTGTATGAGATAATGTCAGTTTATGCTGTCCTGGATAATTATCACTCTCAAAATGCCCTAGTTTCACTCTCAAAAATGCCCTAGTTTCAGTGATAAATTACAGAGTCACTCTACTAATGGCCCACCCAGTGTTGAGGCACAAAGCCAGAGGATTTTCTGTAAATGTGTTCCACACATAGATTATTTTGGATCCTTAGGTTGGGGCAGCTTTCAGGAAGTCAAGATTCAGGCAGTGGAAAGGCACATTGTCCCAAAAGTCAGCAGCCATTGGGAATTTCTCCCTGCCTTCTAAGAAAGAATGGCCCACAGGGGAGAGTCAGATGGGAAAGATTTTGGAGAAGACATCGGTTGGGGGAAGACATTATAAACTCCTAAAATCCTTTCATCTTACACTATATTTTTCTCTTTTCTTATGCATGTAAATGGTCTCTTCCTGAACTATCATTACTATAACTGGTTATCTCATGCCTAGTGATGTTTTGACACCTTCTTGATTACAAGTTTCTAGTTTTATGCTGTAGAAGGGAAAGCAAACCAGGAATAAAAGGCTCTTATTCTGAATTTTATTGTCGTATACCTCAAGTATTCCAATTAACTGATGAAATTGCCAAAGGCTATTGAAATAAGACAGAATCAATAATACTGGATTTACAGAGGACAAATTTCAAAATGGAGGCAACAAATGGAGCCATGATCCATAAAGAGAAAAAAACAATGTTTTAGATCAAAATTTAAAAGTTCACACATTAAAAAAGGGCTAGGAGATCATTCATCCACTTTTTATTATGTAAAAATTTCAAAGTTCCATGACATGGAAATCTGTGAATTTATTCACCCTGTTGCCTGGCAGAGAGGCACCTTAATCAAAGTTCATCTGTCTTAGAGAGATAAAGTAGAGCCTGGGTAGATGTGTTTCTTTAAAATCTGAGGGTTTAGTTTTTTTCTTTTCTTTCCTTCCTTTCCTTTTTTTTCTACCTTATTTAAGCTTTAAGTTAAGGAATGGCTCATATCCATCAGGATCATAAAGGGGACCAGAGAAAGCAGCACACTTGTTGATTTATGGCTCACTCTGAAACAAATCCCCACCCCAGGAAAACCTCATCATCCTGAGTACCATAAGCTTTCACATGAGCTTCCAAAAGGATCTTTAAAAACTTTTCCTAATGAGAAGAAGTCTAGAAAAATAGAATTGTGCTATTTTTAAGGGGTTTTTTGAAGGGTGAGCAGATGTCGGAGAGGCAAGTAAGCTAAAGCCAGCCGACTTCCATTCATTCCGTAACTAAAACTATTCCACCAAGCACATCAGCCTTTCTTCTCCTTCGTGATGACAACAATAATAAAATGTATATAAGCCTGAGAAAAAGCAGGAAAAAGACTATTTTAAAATCTCCAAAGTGGAACTCTGGGTCTTCGTAATGTGTGCTCTACAAGCAGGAGGGCTCTAAGCTACAAGCAAAATATCCTGATTTCAAGGGGAGGGTGGCATATGGGTACCAAATGACCTCAAATTGGAGGCCTTTAATTAGGTAAATCTTGCATAACCAAAAAACAATTTATTTCATGACTGCTTGAATTCACAAATAGGAGATTCCTAAGACACTTAGGGTATTTTAAGAGAAACGTGTATATTGTATACGTAAGTGTAAAAGCACACAGGCACTACCTTAAGGGCTTTATGTAGACTGATTTCTTTCATCCACATCCCTTGAGATGGGTGGAATTATTATCCCACTTTGTAGATGAGACAACTGGGGCTCAAGCAGTTTAAATAACTGGCCCTAGGTCATATAGCTAATAAGTGGCAGAGCAGGAATCTGAACTCAGGCAGTCGAGTTTCAAAGTCCATACTTTGACCACATTATCTACAGCCTGTACACCTGCTCAACGTACAGGCTGTAGATAATTTGCTGTTACACAAATTGAGGGGTAAATGATGAATTGAGGAAATGCTTCCTTTTTACTCTTTTGCTCTTCGTTGTATAACATGGATTCTGAAAGGCTGACTCTGAAACTTAATGTCTAGGGTGCTTTGTAGGTGGGCGAATGAATAGTGTCGGTGTGTAGGAGGTAAGGAAGGCAACTGAGTATGAAATGGTACACTATCTTGTGAGGGGGATGATAGCCTTACATTTAATTTTGCTTCCCATAGAGATCATGGAATGTTCAATATATACATATACAAAGAGAGAGTAAACTTAAGAAAGTATCTCTTCATATAAATTCCTATTTTGAAATCAATCATACTCAATTTAAAAAAAACAGAGTTTTTTTTTTTAATTGAAGTATAGTTGATTTACAATATTGTGTTAGTTTCAGGTGTACAGCAAAGTGAAACCGTTATTTTTTTTAACATACTGGTAGAAGAACTGAAAAGATTATACCTACTTTAGGCATTTGAGTTAAACTAGATCAGAATAAACATCACCAGAGTATATATCCATTTAATTGACTACTTAACTCTGCCTATTTAATTTGTTTTCCAACTGTTCATTCACTTGAGCTTTTACCCAAATCTCAGAATGAAACAGATGTTTAATCATCTTAGAAGTAAAATGCACCCCAAGCTGGAGACTTTCAAAATACCCATTTTTCATGGTTTCCATCCACAACATAACACAATTAGTGCACTTGAAAAGACTCACATACTCAGGGGTTTTAATCAGCTTGGGCTGAGTTTCAAGGTCTTGGTGAAGTTTAAAGCCAGGCTCCTCTTGCCCAGTCCCAGGTCAAATTACAAAAGTTTCACATACACTTCTCACCCCTACCCCCCATGTAAGAACTGGGGGAAAATATCAGCTCTTGAGTGGTAGAACTGGCATTCCCTCCCAGCGGCCGGGAAACAGTTCTCCTAAACCACCCTTGATTTTCAAGGGGAATAGAGCAGGAATTCTGTGACAAGGGTGGATTTGTACAGCTGTCATTCTCCTAAATGAATGAATACTGTTCATTCTATTGACAGTACCATTGTGTTCAGATAGATAATGCAGCCAGGTCCTCCAATCCACAATTTGTAACTAAACCAAATCTTCATTTTATGAAGACAATAGCAAATTCAGTTAGAAACTCTTAAGTTCTCTATGGATCAATCAGGTCATATACAATTAACTTTAATTGGTACCTCTCCAGAGAGGTACATTCTTTACCTGCAGTCAAGGGCTACTCAGAGAGGTGTAAAATTCTTTCTTGACTTTGAAAAACATCAAAGCAATTCCTTCTAATCTAAGCCTTATAGCCAGCCCTGAGCAGTAGCTAAAGCTCCAACAACCAATAAAGAAGAACCAAGGATTTGAAAGAAAGAAATTCCATCTAAATTTTCTAAAAGAGCAAATGGGATATTGATCAAGAAATAGACACTTAACTTGCAGACTTTAATTTCCAACTGCTAAATGTCCCTCAAGAAATACTAAGCTTACACCCCAGATGGCAAAGATGATATTGTAGGCATTTTAAGCAAGAGACCATGAGGAATTACCAAATATAACCTTTCAATCATTGTCTTTCAGAGCATTATTTTGTAAAGATAATTAACTACAAGCAAATTAATGCAGCTGGAATGAAAATGTGGCTGTATGGTCCTTTTGGATAATCAGGTACGTAATTTAGACTCTTTAAGAAACAGTAGGACTTAATAATAACTTATTATAATAACGATAATAATAAATAGACTTATTGTGCTGATCTTTGCACACACACAAAAAAAAGGAGATGAAGAGACAATTTTTAAAGAAACTATGTATATTCGAGAAAGACCGAAGTTGTAAATTGAAGTCCTTTCAGTAGCAGAATGTCGAGTGAAGCAGCACTCGACTATGATCTGGGCATCAGATCTCGGTTCTAATTCCAGGTAGGTAGCTGAGCAGGACGTGAACAATCATTAATTACACCAAGACTTGGTGTTTGCATCTGTAAATGAAGACACTGAAGTAAGAGCAATCTCCACAGCCCCTCCAGACTGATGTTAGGCTATTAGAAAGCACCATAGGAAGTTTGCACAGGGTCAAGCTTTGTACAGTACCTCTTCCTTGCAATGCCAGAAACAAAATATGAAATTGAATGTTTCTACTTTTATGCCAACATGGAAACAGAGGTACTGTAGGAAGGATAAAAGGATAGGAAGGATAAAAGGAATCCATCATGCAAAAGAAACAGTTTTTGTTTTAAATTTCGAACCCAATAGAAATTCTAGCCCTCCAAGGATGTTATGAGGTGGTAATCTTAGCCCTCTACTTACCTGACCTTTAGCAGCAGGGAGTAGGCAGCAGCAAATAGGGCTTGGAAGTCTACTTCCTAAATCAGTCTCACTCCCTCCATCTCCTGCCCTTTTTGTGAGTTATTACACCAGCTGGCACCAGGAATATTATTGACTCTGGAGCAGGTAGCTTAATTTTGCAATAAATTTTACAGACTGCGAACTGAAAAACAAGAACAAAAATGAACTACTAGGTAGTTGAAACCACTGACTCTCACTGCTCTTTCCTGCCCCTGGGTAATTTATGGCAGCAGAGCTGGGCTCCCACACTGCGGCTGCCACTTGGGCTTGGCTGCTCTGCTTGCCGCGCGTGGGGCAGTAGGCCAAGGAAGGAAGCCATGCTCCCTTGTCTGTGGATTTCAAACCACAGTGTGCCTGCTGGAATTCCCACAGCTGCCCCTACAGTCTTAGCTCCTGAGATCTCAGAGGGAAAAGTAAGTGAGAAAATTGGGGCAGTCATGATGTTTGGTAGAAAGAGAGGAAAGAAAAAACACTTTGCAATAGATTGGAATTTTCCTTCCATTTCTTCTACGCTTTTCAGTTCAACATATATTTACAGACCACTCACTATATGTTAAGTACCTTGCTAATGTGCTAGAGTAAAAAGTTGCATAGGACGTAATTTTTAATATCAGATATTGCTGTGTAACAAATCACCCCAAAACAGTGTTTGGGAAGTCAGCCATTGGGCCAGCTAGGGGCTGGATGGTAGAGGATGGCTTTAGTTAGGACAACTTGGTTCTGCTCCAAGCAATCTTTTTTGCTCCAGCAGGCTGGCCTGGACTTGTCACCCTGTAGTAGCAGGAATCTAAAAGAGAAAGTAAAAATGCACAAGAACTTTTCAGGTCTCTGCTTACATCAAGTTTGGTACTATCCCATTGGCCTGAATAAAATGCAATGGAGACACACAGTCAAGTCCAAGTGTGGGAGGCCACTACCAAAGGGAATGAATACAGAGAAGCGTGAAAAAGTGGGGTCCTTAGAGCAAATCAGTTTACCACAATAACGTTGTAGAGCTTGCAGTCTAGAGAGGAAGTAAGCATGTAGGTATTGTGTGTTCAGTGAGAGAGGTCAAATAGAGAAGCACCTCCTGTAGCTTAGATGGGTAGAAAGTTTGCCTGCCTACAGGGGCAATGCCTCTAAATTGAATTTTGAAGAATGCATGGGAGAATACACAGTGGTACAGCATGGTGAGGAGTCAAAGAGAGAGAGGAACAGTGAAGAGAGGGGTTAGATGCTCATCACGTGTATATATCTACAGGACAGCCTCAGTCTCTACTACCTTCTATGTTTACTGTGTTGACCTTCTAAAAACTACCTCTTTCTTTTCCATGATATGATACTCTTGTTGATCCTCCTTCCCCCTGACCCTATTCTTTCTCTATGTCCTTCACAGGCTCCTTTTTATTTGATTTCTTTTATAAGTTGATGATTCTAGCCCATTACTGCCCATACATGGGTAACTTGCCAGAACTTTGATTATTCTTAAATCTCTCTTTCCTACAAGGACATCTTCTCTAACCTCGACTTGCGTGTATCACGGCCTTCTGGATAGTTTCCTGAGGATATATTTCAAGAGCTCTTCAAGCCCATTATCTTTCCCTCAATCTGGTTTATGCCCCACAGTTCACAGATCAGTCATTAGCACCAGTATCTGCCCAGTCACCCAAATTAGAACACAGAATCCCATTTTTATCTCTGCTTTTCCTCCCATTGCCCTCACATCCAGTCAGTCCACAAGTCCTGCTAACTTTGACTCATAAAAATCTCCCAGCTTCCCCTCTTGCTTCCCATCACAACCGCAGCTTCTTCAACCCCACTCTTCATCGCTTCTTACACTTCTGCACTGATCACAGCAGCCCCCTTCCTCACATTCATCACCAACCCAGCTTTTAGTGTGATTTACCTGAAATCCAAATCAGACATTCAGCTCCTTTACTTAAAGCACTTCATGGCTTCCCATTAACTGTGAGCATCTTAGCAAGGTCCACAACACCCTCCAGAAATTACCCCCACTGATCTTGAAGTTCTGTTTCCCACCTCTCCCTGCAGTGCTCTCTACATTCTGGCAGTATTGAACTTATTCCTTGCAAAGTATTTCTTATCTTTGTTCTATGCTCTTGAGGTTTCCTCTGTCTTAAATGCCTTCCTCCTACCCCATTTCCCTTTGTAAGTTCTTAACCATCCTGAGAAACTCAATAGAGACATTCTTTTCTCCAGGGTCTCTCTGATCTGTGTTCCCTGTTTTCACCTCCTCTTGTGCCACCTACCTCCCCACTCTCTTCCTCTCATTTCTGTGCATGTCTTTGTTGTCATATTTAACATTTTTGATCATACGTATGTTTATTCTTCTCATGGACTGTGTCTTCTATTAGAATACTTCATGTTTTTAGGGCCTAGAATGAATGATATATCAGGAAGGAAGGTGAGGGGCATAATTAGTAGTGTGACCTGAAACTAGTGGGTCCTGCACCCACCATCTGAATGACTCTGAGCAGGTTTCTTAACCCCTGAGCCTTGGTCTCCTTACCTGAAACATGCAGACACTTAGACTGTATCTCACACGATAGTTCTCCAAAAGAAATGAGCCAATACAGGTACAGTGCTTAGCACAGTGCCTTGGACATGGTAAGTAATCAAAACCAACAGGCTCTCTTTAGAGTATGTAGCACATTGGGGTTACTAGCTGAATGGATGGATGGATTGAAACAGACTGATCAATGCCAGTGAGAGATGAAACAGCATAATACATGCAAGGAAACACAGCAAGGCTGTTATTATAATAGAGTAAAAAACTAAGAAGGAGGGAAAATAATATATCTGATTTGATCATTTAGGGACCCACAACCATAAGTTGTAGCCTCTTATGTATCTTTCCATTCTCTCTGTGGTTCACATTGATGTTCAGACTTTTAACTTATAGGCATCCCTGGTGGTCACGTCTGTCTCCAGCTTCAGAGAAGCTCAAATTCAGCAATGAGTGGAGTTAAGGATGCTGTAAGTCTTTCCCGCTGTGAAGGGGAGTCCTTCCAAACTAGAAAGCTAACTCTATGGTTTGACAGGCTGTGCCAGGCTACAGTTCTGTTGAATATTGTCAAGTGAAAAATATAAGACAGTTTCTAGAACCTGAAGGCCAATGCTTATTGCCTTAAAAATCCAATGGGGGGCTTCCCTGGTGGCGCAGTGGTTGAGAATCTGCCTGCCAATGCAGGGGACACGGGTTCGTGCCCCGGTCTGGGAAGATCCCACGTGCCGCAGAGCGGCTGGGCCCGTGAGCCATGGCCGCTGAGCCTGCGCGTCTGGAGCCTGTACTCCACAACAGGAGAGGCCACAGCAGTGAGAGGCCTGCGTACCGCCAAAAAAAAAAAAAAAAAAAAATCCAATGGGTATAACCTCTGCATTTTGCTGAAGCAAAGAAAAAGAGGCAGCACAAATGGTGGCAGAAATTGTTCAGAGGGGAAGAGGTCAAGCTGTAACAAATGAAACATAGAATGGGGAAAATATTTTATATATTTGAGAGAGCTGCTAATTAGTATTCCCTGAAACCAAACAAATGCATTTTTGTTATTTTTGTCACTAGAGAAAAGGCTGGAGGAAGATTTTCATGTCAGTAATGCTGCTGAAAAGCCATATCAAGGGTTTGCCTTGTAAATGGGTACAAAGCAATAGGGCCACTGGTGCCGGGAAGATGCCACCCCTGGAACCAGGGGCCCATTCCAAAGGCAAGTGGACTGAGTCTCCCTGAAGCTGCACGGAGGCACCGATCAGGCCTGACACCACTAAGGTTCCAAGTGAGAAGAAAACTGGAGTCCTGATAAGTGCTTTCCTTAATATATAAACGAGTACCTGCACTGCTTCTGAATAGACACAAGAAGAGAGTTCTTCCTGTGAGGTTCTATGATATCAGTTACATGGCAACAATGAGCAGGAACCTAGATCATGCCAAGAAAAAGGCAGGCGATGGAGAAGGACCAGTTTCTTCAAAACGCTCAACAGCGCTCAAAGGTTTCTCCTTCTTGGGCTCTTCTTGATGACTCCTGGGGAGCTGGTCTCTAACAAGAGTTTGTTATGGTGACCTTCTAGTGTAGTTACATTTATAGAACAGGGATCGACAAAATTTTTCTGTGAAGAATCAAATAGTAACTATTTTAGGCTTTTCAGGCCATATGGTCTTAGTCACAATTACTCAACTTAGCCACAGACAACACATTAACAAATGAACATGTCTGTGTTTCAATTAAACTTTATTTATAAAAGCAAAGTGTGGGTTCAACATGGCCATAGTTTGCCATAGTTACCAAACCTTGCTTCAGAGCATCAAGTAATATCTAGAATTTGGTATCTTATAATTGTGGAATCATCAAACTGAACAAAGTCCTGGGAGAGAACACACTCTCTTGTCTCCAGATGGATGAGCCAGCTGAGTGACAAGACGGTCTGCTCTATCTGGGGCTGCTGGGATGAAGGCTGTGAGTGGCAGACCACCTGCTTGGCTCCAGCAGTACAGCCAGTCCATCTAAGAATTCCCACCCCTGGCCTACTCCGAAGGAAAGGAGCATGGGAAACAATACCTTAGCCCACTGCTCCTCAAAGTTCCCTGTGCATATGAACCTCCTTGGGATCTCGCTAAAATGAAGATTCTAACTCATTGGTTCTGGACTGGGATCTAAGATCCTGTATTTCTAACAAGCTCCCAGGTAATGCTGAGGTGGCTAGTCTGTGACCACACTTTAAACAGCAAGGTCCTAGAGGACAATGATAGTGATCAAACAGCGTTAGCATAAAAAGAAACACCTTTATAGCTTTTTAAGTCAATCACTGGATCTTACAGAAGAGGGATCTGAGGCCCAGGAATATGAAGCTGTAAGTCCAAGGTCCCCCAGAAGTGAATGGCAGCACTGATCTCAAGTATGACCAGGGGCCATTAACAGGAAACCCGACAAGACTCTTCTTTGGACTTTTGGACACTTCTCTTCCCATGTAGCAAATGATGCTGTTTCTCCACCTATATTCTTCAGCTTTATCAAGTCATTGTGCACCTTCTTATTTTTAACTGCAGTATTTGCATCTCTTTGCTTACAGGCATTTCCCAAAGCCATGGAAGACCACTCTGCTCATTATTTGCCTTTAATTGTGGTGATTGGAAATTAACAGACTGGGAAGAAGTGCTCAGCATTGATGAGCAAGAGTTGGCTGATAAATATATTGGCTTCCTCACTCCTCAGATGGGACAACTTTGAGGCATATTCTACACAGTTTCCCAGATGGCCCAGCAGGAGGGAGCTCCAGTTGCCCGCAGTGGGTACCTGCTCATCACCTTGCCTGGTATCCACTTTCTTTCCGTCGTGGCTTCCCCACTTCCCTCCCACTGATTCCTGCACCTCCCAAATAAACGACTTTCATCCAAACCCCAGCCATTACCTAACATTTAAAATTATGTGGTCAATTATTTTTTTTCATGTATTCCTGCTACATTATTATTCCTAAAAGAATATTAAAGAAGGCATTAAATTTGTTTAGTAAATTTAAAATATTAAAGATAGATAGATACTCACATTATTAAATACATGCCTGGAGAACTGAAGAATGAAGAAACTTGTCACACAGCTAAGAAGTCACATACAAAGCCCAGTGTTTTTGATACATACATACATACCTTGGAAATGGTGTTTGAACAATGATTACCCCCAAAAGAAGAGCATGTCCATATGACAAAGTAGGTTCATGAATAAAATCAGTTCCCAAGAAGTTAATCTTAATTTACTGCATGCCAATTTTCTCAGAGTCATTTGATATCTCTTAATCTCTATGTCTCGGTATTACCTTTTATCATATTATGTCCCTTACAGAAAAATCATGACACAGATCATGCTCCTTGGTTACTGCTAGTTTATATGTTTAAAAATCCCTCATTTAGAAATAGAAGGTTACTTTTGGTGATCACACACAAACAAAAGCTTAGCTCTTCACAGAGCTGTGGAGAAAAGCCAACTGCAAAAATTTTTCTGAGAACAATTTCATGCACTTACCCCATCTCTCCGTGATTTAAAAGAAGACCAGTGTAAAACACCAAAACATAAAAGAAAGATGCCTCCACCATAAACCTTCTTACATAAGCTTTCTATTGAGGTAGTCTGGAAGAAATACAAGAGGCTTCCTAATTAACATCTGACCTGATATAAGGTCACATCAGAATAACTTAAATGTGTTTCAAAGAGGAAGAAAATCCTAAAGATCTAAGTGATAGATTTATTTATCAAATTGTGCATTTTTGTTTGAACATTTTAAAAAGTGGTATTAGAGCTTCTTTTTGTCTGTAATCAAGGACTTTCCCTAAAGCCACTAGGGTCCTATGAAATCTTACCTAAGTTAAATTCTGGAAAATGTAAATATTTACTTGAATTTTTTTTCACCTGTGATGTTATTTAGGAAGCTCTGGTTAGTGATGTTTTCCCCAAGTCAATCCTCACTGGGAAAATCATTTAAGCTCTAGCCTAGGGCTGCACTGGCCAAAGCAGCATCCACTAGCCACACGTACCTATCTAATGTAAGTTAACATTTCATAAAATTTAAAAGGCAGTTTTCTAATCACACTAGGCACATTTCAAGTGCTCAATAGCCACACGTGGCCACTGGCTACCATATTAGGGCAGATTTAGAACAATTCCATCATGGCAAATAGCTCTGCCCTAGGACAAATGTCTGAAAAAATGGAAACGGAAATGAAGGAAATGGATTATCTTCTTTACCTCTATCCCAAGTTTACAAGTACATACTCTCTTTACCAAATACATCCTAGACAGCAAAGGTTGTCGCTGCTGGCCATATCCTGAAAACAAACCGGGTTTCAGCACCTCATTTCTATTCAATGTAAAAATCCCTTTCATTGCTCTGCATTTTTGTAAATACCTTATTAGGGAAATAATGGCCAAGATACATCGCTGCCTTCCTCTATGCTTTTCTTCCACCTGTAATTATTATTATCGGCACCACTGAATATTATGGTGCTAATTAATTCACCCTGAATACTTGCAAAGGAAGCAAACAGGTTTCAGAAATAAAATATTTAAGTCTGCTCAGTGACCAACAGAACCTGGATTTTCAAGATTTAAAAATGTTAGAATTTCATTGATTCATAACATTGTTTAGTTTTCTAAAGTGTACAAAATTTTAAAATCACTGGGTAGTATATCTTTGACCACAGTTATGCATGAGAGATATCAGTTTTGGTCAAAATCGTCAGAAACAAAGCACAAATTGTAACCATTGTTTCACTTGATTGCAAGCAAAGGAAGGAAAAGAAAAAAGATGTAAATAATGATAATATGCATCATAATTTTTAGAATATGTTTCTTGTAAAATCTGTATGTGGGAGAATTGTCCATGTATTTTTGTCCCCAGAAGAATCCATTTCAGTTTAAATCATCTCTCTCTTTCCTTAAACTTCCCAGTTATTCATTTTTCCCCCACTGGGTATCCCTCTCTCTCTCTCTCATTTTGTTTTCAATTCTTAATGAAAAGTTAAATATGTTCTAGTTTCTGGGCCCATCAGCAATGACAACATCTTGAAATTTGAAAGGAAACAGCACCCTAGGCGTGCATATCAGAAGATTACCCTGGGATGCTTGTGACAAGCCTTCTACAGAGCATGCTGCACTCTGGTGAAACTTTCTCCTCCCTACCCCAGGCAAGCACTCTTCAAGTTCTCATAGGATTCAGAAATCCAGCCATCAGAGAGGAGAGGCAAACCAGAGAACCTGCAGTTGTCACCAGGGATTCAATGACCCTTTGCTGCCAGGCACTTCTGGCCAAGGTCCCCAGCAAGCTCTGCAGCTCCCAAGCTTATGTCTCAGTCATAAGTGACAGAAACCACTCCAGGAGCAGAAGCCAGCTTGCATCCATACTTAACCCAGACTTCCTAATAGTATCACATCACAAAACCATACCATAGTGCATCTGGCACACATTTAAGGCCAAGTTGGCAGTATTTGATACGAAAAAGAAACCCAAGACTGAATTAGCATCCCACAAGGTTGTTTTTGCAAGTCATAGATGTAGTGCAGAGGCACATGGATTGAAGCCCACAAACGCCCACGAACCTTTCCTTAAATGAAAGCTGGGCTGCCTACATCCAATAAGCTCCTGGGGAAACACAGCCAGTAAGCAAACAAAATGCACAGAAACAACCCCCACCCCCACCCCCCTGACTTTATCTCCTGAACTTTTGCTTGCCCCAGGGAAGGTCTTGTTACCTGGACACTTTTTTTTTGGCTTATATGGAACAAGTATCTGAGCCATCTTTCAGTTGGGAACCTAAATTAGGAACGACTCAAACCCCTTCCTTAACCAGTAATTCCAAGTCACTCTTACCTCCAGTTTCCAGAGTAAGCTAGGTTTCATCTCTTCAAGTCTGGAGTGCCAAGGGGAAGCCTGGCTTTCAGGAACCACTGCGCTGTATCAGAATACAAATTCATCATTTATAGGTCGGATTCAAGCTGTGTTCTTATTCCAGAGAGTCACCTTCCAAAACACTGAAATAGTGATTGGAAAGTTGATATGGAAACATGAATCAGGAAGGAGTGGGAAGAAAAACAGTAGAAACAGTTTTGAGGGATGCTTAATTAATTCAGACCATGACACAGCTATGTTGTAGTAACTAGAATTATTGGCAATAGTTATGCTTTTTTCTAAATTGAATTCTGGTGGAATAGTCTGATACTAAGATGGAATATTTATAATCAGAACTTTCCTAGGAAAGAGACATATGTAAACAAGGAAATCCTAGAGCTCTTAGAAGAAAACAGGGATGAACTTTTAATAATTTTGGAGCAGGAAAGTCATTCTGACAAAGAATACAGAAGCCATAAAGGAAAAAATATTGTTAAATCTTAAACAAGTAAAAATTGTTTACAGAATTAATAAAATTTTTATTAAATTAAAAAATTAAAATCAAACGGCAAAAGGAAAAAATCTTATATGTAAGCTGTGACATAGTCTCAAAATTCCTGTCACCATGTTAACATTTTATTCACACTCCTCAGTTTCATTCAATATTGCAAAACATGTGACAAATAGCTAACTTCTTGAACTTCATTCTCCCACAAATCAATAGGAATGAGTCAAACAATGATCTTTAAAAGATACAAAGAAAGGGCTTCCCTGGTGGCGCAGTGGTTGGGAGTCCACCTGCCGATGCAGGGGACATGGGTTCGTGCCCTGGTCCGGGAGGATCCCACGTGCCGTGGAGCGGCTGGGCCCATGGGCCATGGAAAAGAAAGATACAAAGAAGGCAACTTTTGTAGAAAAATAAATACAAAGAGCAAATAAAGCTGTAAGAAGATGCTCAAAATCACTTATTTTTAAAAAAGTCAATGAAGACAATAAACTAAAAGCTAAGATTTTTACTATAAGTTTAGCAAAAATTAAAATTCCTGTCCTACACTGCTGGGGTCTATGTAAGGGGTACAACATTTTTTGGGGAAATTTAACAAATTCCTTCTAAATGTGCATTTTTTTTCAACCTAGAAATTCTCTTACTAAGAACTTATCAAACAGATAAAGTCACAAAAGTATCCATATATACATACCTATTAATATGTATGTTCGTTTTAACATTGTATATAATAGCAAAAAAATGTAGCCAAATCGAATGTCCAGTAACTGGGACTGACTAGATAACATTTCTGTGTATCTGTTGCATTAAGGCCATGGCAGCACTGGTCTGAAAAATGAGCTACATTTACATCCTGAGATATTAGGTCAAACCTAATTTCATATAGTTCAATGTAATAGAAAAGATGTCCCAGGTGTATTATTGGATGGGGGAATAGATATATTAAATATATTAGATACATTAGATATTAGATATAGATATATATTAATAATAATAGATATATATTAATAATAATAATAGATATATTATTATAGAGAAAAATGTAAAGTACTATATATAAAGAATCATTTGTATTCTTTTAAAGAGCATGCATAGGTGTGTGCGTGTATATTCTCTTCCCCCAGAAGTATACAAGAAATGGTTCGTGATGACTATGGGGTTAGGGGCAAAAGGAGTGGGTATGATTGTTATTTTTCATCTTGTTCTTTTCTGTACAGCTTGATGTTTTTAACGTTTGTATGTAGTATTTGTACTGAAAAAATAACAAAAATAAAATTCCCCTGGCAACCTTGCTGAAATGCTATTCAGTGAGAAAGAATTAAATCAGCCTTCAGCTTGAAAGACCTGTCTTCTGGTGAATGGCAGGGCCACAAAAGAAGCTCATTACCAGCTCCTTCAAACCCAATAAAAGGGGTAAATTTGGTTCTTGAGCATAAACAGTAATTATCCATGCATTTCCCTTGCAACTTCTATAAAATTTCAAGAGAATGAATTACAGTGGATCGAGTTTCATGTAGCAGTGTTTGCCCAATGCAGATGACATTCTGAGCCATCTCTGATCCAAGTGGCATAGGACACAAAAACCACAACAGCTAGGCTACATATCTCATTAGTTCCTAAACCTGCCAAAATAAGGAATTTACCAAGGGAGGTAAAATTTCCAGGTGGTAAAATTCCCTTTCTTTTCCATGTGTGGCTTAGGAGAATAATTCCTTGACTTTAAAAAGAGATGTTATGAAACCAAATGCATATTCAGGTCTTCTGATTTTTAAACTTAGTCTCATGGTCGTGCCTTTTTAAAAAATATATTTTAGGATATTTTAAAACTTTTATTTAAAAATAAGTGTAAGCTCATGGAAAAGTTGCAGGAAGAGTTTTTAAAAACCCATATAATCTTTATCCAGTTTATGTATTGTTACTATTTTGTCTCACTTGCTTTATCATTTGCTTTTTTATAGACATGATTTTTAGTCCCCCTCTTTTCTTTCTTGCATCAGTAAGTTGCATACATCCTGGCCCTTTACTCCTAAATACTACTTCAATGTGTATTTCCTAAGAATAAAAATATTCTCTGACATAAGCACAGTCAATTACCAACTTCAGTGAATTTAATATCGATACCGTACTCTTCCTCTTCCACTGTTTCTATTCCAGTTTTTGTCAACTGACCTAGTCATGGCCTTTGTAGCATATTTTCCCCTCCAGTTCAGGATTCAGTCTCAGATCCCATATTGTGCTTAGTTGTCAAGCCTTCAGTGTTGTACTGGTAAATGTTTAACAACCAGTGTTCTGGTGGATAAATTCCTCCATTTGTAACAACTGTCACTGCTGTGATGTGAACACTCTCACTGTAACCAATTTCAAGTTATCAAAATGGTATCACTGAATGTACAGGTGGAAAGAGCTGTGCAAGGTTGGCTCTTTCAGACGAGCACCAGCTGACTGAAAGCCCTGTTAATTTGCTTTAATCTGAAACAGCTCCTCAGTCTTTATCTTTTAGGACTGACATTTTTAAAGAATATAGTCCTGAAAAAAAATTTACTGTTCCTCCTTTGGGGCTTCTCTTGTTTTCCTTCACATTTAGATTCAGTTTATGCAGCCCCAGCTGGAATATTGCAGACGATGTATGTCTTTTTCAGGAT
This sequence comes from Monodon monoceros, assembly GCF_005190385.1. NCBI lineage: Eukaryota > Metazoa > Chordata > Mammalia > Artiodactyla > Monodontidae > Monodon > Monodon monoceros. The sequence continues at coordinate 33,096,699 of NW_021703769.1, read as the reverse complement.
ATCACACCTGCCCACCTGCCTACATTTACGATATTATTTTTGATCCCTTCACCAAGGTGGTAACTGAGTTCTCCACTCTGTACTTAATATTTTTCTCTTTACCTAAAGAAAAGACACTTTAAGACTACATTACTATCCTTCTCCTCCTCATTAACTTTCCCCAATAGTTTTTAGGCTTAAATATTTAAACAGAAAGATCTTGGAATCCAAAAGAAATTTTTTTATCAGAATTGTTTAAAGTATAAAAACTGGTAAGGTTCTACTCCGAAAAGAAATGTGTGGATATAGATTAATATCCTAATGGGAATCAGAGTTTAAAAGTGGCAAAACCCAAAGCAGTAGATTTTCAGTATGTTTGTGTTTTCCTTTAAATACTAAGCTACAATATTGTTTTTAAAAGTGGTGTCAACAATACCTAACTTTTGGGGGCGGAGTCAAGATGCCTTACTAATAGGACGCGGATTCGCGTCTCCTCACAACTAGGGCACCTACCAGGCACAAGTGGGGGACCATGGACAGGTAAGGAGCTGGGAGGAAACCTCAGTGACCCGGTAGGACGTGGGGTGTGGGGGGAGTGAAGGGGGAGGAGAAGTGGAGGTAGGACGTGACTGGCCCCCTGAGGGGCGGCTGGGGGAGGGGAAGGGATTCCCATGCCCAAAGGGGGAAATTAGGGAACCACTGGTAGAGCAGAGGATCAAAAGGGAGAGTGGCAAGGTTTCCCCTGCCCACTTGGACCCCCAGGAACCTGTTGAGATCTCGGGCCTGATCCTCTGCACACCGAGGCCCCCTCCAGCCACGTGGGTCCTGAGGGAGCAGGAGGGAGGGAAGGGGGAGCAAAAGTAAAGGCTGGACATCCAGGACCAGCACCCCTGAGGGGTGGCTGGGGGAGGGAAGGAGTTCCTACACCCAGTGGGACCCACCCATGGTTAGGGCGTTAGGGGTCCAGAGTGGATGGGGGAAATCCTGGAGGAGATGGTGGGGGAGGGGCATTAGGGAATGGAAGGGAACAGGGCCAGTGCATTCCCTGTCCACTTAGGCACCGGAGAGCCTGCTGAGCTCCCAGGCTTAATCCTCTGCCCTTAGAGCCTTCCTCCTGCCCTGCCGAATCCAAGCCCCACCCCTACACCTCCACCCAGGGCCCTACCTGTACACTCGGAGACCCCCTCCAATGCGCTGGGCCTAAACCCCATCTACACACCCTCACTCAGGGCCCTACCTCCAAACTCCCGAACTCCACACTCCAGAGGCCCTCCCTTCCACGTGCTGCCTCTCCCCTTCCACAAGCAGAGGCCCCATCCCATGCTTGAACATCGCCCCACCTAGGCACCGCCGCATGCTCCAATGTCACTCCACACCTGCCTAGGTCCCAACCCACCCTAAACCCCGCACTTGTCTAAGTTCCAATGCCTGCCTAAACTCCGCCCCCATAGCCGAGGTCTTTTTCCTTTCTTTTTTTTTTAATTTTCCTCTTTTAGATTGACGTTCTGTTTTACCTCGATTCATTGTTGTTGATTCTTTATTTTTTATTTTTCTTAATAAATTTTTTATTTTGCTAAGTTTATTTTATTCCTTATACTTTGTTAGTGATTTCTTCTTTTGGCTTGTTGCCCACCCCCCCTCCTTTTTTTCTTTTCTCTGCTGTAGTTTTATTTTACCTCATTGCTGTTGTTTCAATTACACTTTTATTTTTCCTAATGTATTTTTTATCTTTCTAATTTTATTTTGTTTTTTGTTCTTTGATATTGTACTGCTCCATTTTTTCTTTCTTTCTTTCTTCTTTTTTTTTACTGTGCCATGAAGCTTGCGGGATCTTTCTTCCCAGGCCAGAGGTTGGGCCCAAGCTTCTGTGGTGGGAGCTCCAAATCCAAACCACTGGACTAAAAGAGAACCTCAGACCCCAGGGAATATCAATCAGAGTGAGGCCTCCCAGAGGTCCTCTTCTCAGCACTAAGACCCAGCTCTATCTAACTGCCTGCAAAATCCAGTGCACAAACAACCAGTAAGACAGGAATACAGCACCAACTACCAAACAAAAAAGGAAACAACTAAAAAATATGTTACAGATGAAGGAGCAAGGTAAAAACCTTACAAGACCAAATAAATGAAGATGAAATAGGCAACCTCCCTGAAAAAGAATTCAGAGTAATGGTAGTAAAGATGATCCAAAATCTCAGAAACAAAATAGAGAAAATACAAGAAACATTAAACAAGGATCTAGAAGAACTAAAGAGCAAACAAACAGCAATGAACAACACAATTACTGAAATTAAAAATACTCTAGAAGGAATCAGTAACAGAATAACTGAGGCAGAAGGACGGATAAGTGACCTAGAAGATAAAATTGTAGAAATAACTACCGCAGAGCAGAACTAAGAAAAAAGAATGAAAAGAATTGTGGACAGTCTCAGAGACCTCGGGGACAACATTAAATGCACCAACATTCAAATTATAGGGGTCCCAGAAGAAGAAGAGAAAAAGAAAGGGTCTGAGAAAATATTTGAATAGATTATAGTCAAAAACTTCCCTAACATGGGAAAGGAAATAGTCAATCAACTCCAGGAAGCACAGAGAGTACAATACAGGATAAACCCAAAGAGAAACATGCCGAGACACATATTAATCAAACTATCAAAAATTAAATACAAAGAAAAATATTAAAAGCAGCAAGGGAAAAGAAACAAATAACATACAAGGGAATCCCCATGAGGTTAACAGCTGATATTTCAGCAGGAACTCTGCAAGCCAGAAGGGAGTGTCAGGACATATTTAAAGTGAAGAAAGGGAAAAACCTACAACCAAGATTATTCTGTCCAGCAAGGATCTCATTCAGATTATATGGACAAATTAAAACCTTTACAGATAAGCAAAAGTTAAGAGAATTCAGCACCAACAAGCTAGCTTTACAACAAATGCTAAAGGAACTTCTCTAGGCAGGAAACACAAGAGAAGGAAAAGACCTAAAATAACAAACCCAAAACAATTAAGAAAATGGTAATAGGAACATACATATCAATAATTACCTTAAATGTAAATGGATTAAATGCTCCAACCTAAAGACATAGACTGGCTGAATGGACACAAAAATAAGACCCGTACCTATGCTGTCTACAAGAGACCCACTTCAGACCTAGGGACACATACAGACTGAAAGTGAGGGGATGGAAAAACATATTCCATGCAAATCAAAAGACAGCTAGAGTAGCAATTCTCACATCAGACAAAATAGACTTTAAAATAAAGACTATTACAAGAGACAAAGAAGTACACTACATAATGATCAAGGGATCAATCCAAGAAGAAGATATAACAATTTTAAATATTTATGCACCCAACATAGGAGCACCTCAATAAATAAGGCAAATGCTAACAGCCATAAAAGGGGAAATGGACAGTAACACAATAACAGTAGGGGACTTTAACACCCCCGTTTCACCAATGGACAGATCATCCAAAATGAAAATAAATCAGGAAACACAAGCTTTAAATGACACATTAAGCAAGATGGATTTATTGGATATCTATAGGACATTCCTTCCAAAAACAACAGAATACATTTTCTTCTCAAGTGCTCATGGAACATTCTGCAGGATAGATCATATCTTGCGTCACAGATCAATCCTTGGTAAATTTAAGAAAATTGAAATCGTATCAGGTACCTTTTCTGACCACAATGTTATGAGACTAGATATCAATTACAGAAAAAAATTGTAAAAAATACAAACACATGGAGGCTAAACAATATAGTACTTAATAACCAAGAGATCACTGAAGAAATCAAAGAGGAAATCAAAAAATACCTAGAAAAAATGACAATGAAAAGACGAAGCCCCGGGGCTTCCCTGGTGGTGCAGTGGTTGAGAGTCCACCTGCTGATGCAGGGGACACAGGTTTGTGCCCTGGTCCAGGAGGATCCCACATGCTGCAGAGCGGCTGGGCCCATAAGCCATGGCTGCTGAACCTGTGTGTCCAGAGCCTGTGCTTCACAATGGTAGAGGCCACCGCAACAGTGAGAGGCCTGCATACTGCAAAAAAAAAAAAAAAAAGACGAAGCCCCAAAATCTATGGGATGCAGCAAAAGCAGTTCTAAGAGGGAAGTTTATAGCAATACAATCCTACCTCAAGAAACAAGACACATCTCAAATAAAAAAACCTAACCTTACACCTAAAGCAATTAGAGAAAGAAGAAGAAGAACAACAACAAAAAAAACCAAAGTTAGCAGAGGAAAGACACCATAAAAATCAGATCAGAAATAAATGAAAAAGAAATGAAGGAAACAAGAGCAAAGATCAGTAAAACTAAAAGCTGGTTCTTTGAGAAGGTAAACAAAATTGGAAAACCATTAGCCAGACTCATCAAGAAAAGAAGGAAGAAAACTCAAATCAACAGAATTAGAAATGAAAATGGACAAGTAACAACTGACACTGCAGAAATACAAAGGATCATGTGAGGTTACTACAAGCAACTGTATGCCAATAAAATGGACAACCTGGAAGAAATGGACAAATTCTTAGAAAAGCACAACCTTATGAGACTGAACCAAGAAGAAATAGAAAATATAAACAGACCAATCACAAGCACTGAAATCGAAACTGTGATTAAATGTCTTCCAACAAACAAAAGCCCAGGACCAGATGGCTTCACAGGTGAATTCTATCAAACATTTAGAGAAGAGCTAACATCTATCTTTCTCAAACTCTTCCAAAATATAGCAGAGGGAGGAATACTTCCAAACTCATTCTATGAGGCCACTATCACCCTGATACCAAAACCAGACAAAGATGTCACAAAAAAAGAAAACTACAGGCCACTATCTCTGATGAACATAGATGCAAAAATCCTCAACAAATATTAGCAAACAGAATCCAACAGCACATTAAAAGTATCATACACCATGATCGAGTGGGGTTTATCCCAGGAATGCAAGGATTCTTCAATATACGCAAATCAATCAATGTGATACACCATATTAACAAAGTGAAGGAGAAAAACCATATGATAATATCAATAGATGCAGAAAAAAATTTGACAAAATTCAACGCAGATTTATGATAAAAACTCTCCAGAAAGTAGGCACAGAGGGAACCTACCTCAACATATTAAAAGCCACATATGCAAACCCACAGCTAACATCATTCTCAATGGTGAAAAACTGAAACCATTTCCTCTAAGATCAGGAGCAAGACAAGCTTGCCACTCTCACTGCTATTATTCAACATAGTTTTGGAAGTTTTTCTTGTTGTTGTTGTTGTTGTTGTTGTTGTTTTTGCGGTACACGGACCTCTCACTGTTGTGGCCTCTCCCATTGCGGCGCACAGGCTCTGGACACACAGGCTCAGCAGCCATGTCTCACGGGCCCAGCCGCTCAGTGGCATGTGGGATCTTCCTGGACCAGGGCACGAACCCATGTCCCCTGCATCGGCAGGCGGACTTTCAACCACTGCGCCACCAGGGAAGCCCCTAGTGTTGGAAGTTTTAGCCACAGCAATCAGAGAAGAAAAATAAAAGGAATCCAAATCAGAAAAGAAATAAAACTGTCACTGTTTGCAGGTGACATGATACTACACATAGAGAATCCTAAAGATGCTATCAGAAAACTACTAGAGCTAATCAATGAATTTGGTAGAGTAGCAGGATACAAAATTAATGCACAGAAATCTGTTGCATTCTTATATACTAATGATGAACAACCTGAAAGAGAAATTAAGGAAACACTCCCATTTACCATTACAACAAAAAGAATAAAATACCTAGGAAGACCTGTATTCAGAAACTATAAGACACTGATGAAGAAAATTAAAGATGATACAAACAGATGGAGAGATATACCATGTTCTTGGACTGGAAGAATCAACATTGTGAAAATGACTATATTACCCAAAGCAATCTACAGATTCAATGCAATCCCTATCAAATTACCACTGGCATTTTTCACAGAACTAGAAAAAAAATTTTCACAATTTTTATGGAAACACAAAAGACCCTGAATAGCCAAACACCACTGAAAAAGAAAAACGGAGCTGTAGGAATCAGGCTCCCAGACTTCAGACTACACTACAAAGCTACAGTAACTAAGACAGTATGGTACTGGCACCAAAACAGAAATATAGATCAATGGAACAGGATAGAAAGCCCAGAGATAAACCCACGCACTTATGGTCACCTTATCTTTGATAAAGGAGACAAGAGTATACAATGGAGAAAAGACAGCCTCTTCAATAATGGTGCTGGGAAAACTGGACAGCTACATGTAAAAGAATGAAATTAGAACACTTCCTAACATCATACACAAAAATAAACTCAAAATGGATTAAAGACCTAAATGTAAGACTAGACACTATAAAACTCTTGGAGGAAAACATAGGCAGAAAACTCTGTGACGTAAATCACAGCAAGATCCTTTATGACCCACCTCCTAGAGAAATGGAAATAAACAGTAAAATAAACAAATGGGACCTAATGAAACTTAAAAGCTTTTGCACAGCAAAGGAAACCATAAACAAGACAAAAAGACAACCCTCAGAATGGGAGAAAATATTTGCAAACATAGCAACTGACAAAGAATTAATCTCCAAAATATACAAGCAGCTCATGAAGCTCAATATCAAAAAAATGAACAACCCAGTCCAAAAATGGGCAGAAGACCTAAATAGACATTTCTCCAAAGAAGATATACAGATTGCCAACAAACACATGAAAAGATGCTCAACATCACTAATCATTAGAGAAATGCAAATCAAAACTACAACGAGGTATCACCTCACAAGTGTCAGAGTGGCCATCATCAAAAAATCTACAGATAATATATGCTGGAGAGGGTGTGGAGAAAAGGGAACCCTCTCGCACTGTTGTTGGGAATGTAAATTGATACAGACACTATGGAGAACAGTATGGAGGTCCCCTCAAAAACTAAAAATAGAACTACCGTATGACCCAGCAATGCCACTATTGGGCATATACCCTGAGAAAACCATAATTCAAAAAGAGTCATGTACCACAGTGTTCATTGCAGCACCATTTACAATAGCCAGGACATGGAAGCAACCTAAGTGTCCACTGACAGATGAATGGATAAAGAAGATGTGGCACGTATATATAATGGAATAGTACTCAGCCATAAAAAGAAACGAAATTGCATTATTTGTAGTGAGGTGGATGGACCTAGAGACTGTCATACAGAGTGAAGTAAGTCAGAAAGAGAAAAACAGTTACCGTATGCTAACACATATATATGGAATCTAAAAAAAAAAAGGTTCTGATGGACCTAGGGGCAGGACAGGAATAATGATGCAGATGTAGAGAATGGACTTGAGGACATGGAGAGGGGGAAGGGTAAGCTTGGACGAAATCAGGGAGTGGCATGGACATATATATACTACCAAATGTAAAATAGATAGCTAGCAGGAAGCAGCCACATAGCAAAGGGAGAGAAGCTCGGTGATTTCCAACCACCTAGAGGGTTGGGATAAGGAGGTTGGGAGGGAGATGCAAGAGGGAGGGGATATGGGGATATTCATATGCATATAGCTGATTCACTTTGTTATACAGCAGAAACTAACACAGCACTCACTGTAAAGCAATTATACTCCAGTAAAGATGTTAAAAAAAAAAACAAAAAACTAACTTTGTGAAAATTAGAGCTATATTATGTTCCCCGGAGAGTACATTACAAGTCTCAGTAAATTGGAGCTAACGAAAATATGTATTGAAGATACTTTACTTTCCATTAGAATTAAACATCCCATTATAAAACTATACAGGAAGGTAATTGTTAAGGGAAAATGGATCAAAATCAGTTTAATAAAATAAGGATGAATAGTTCTGTGTATAGGGAAGCCTTGGACCATAAATGTGGGTAAGATATTTAGGATCCCTGGTTAAACAGTGAGTTGATACATTTTAATTGTTCTTGGGAAATACTGGGAGCTGAAGGACAAATCTTAACAATTTTGGAAAAGTCCAAAATCCCCTGGAAGAGGGAATCTAATGTATCAATAAGAGATAAGTTCCCAAGAACAAAATAAGGAGCACTAAAGACGAAATTTAAAAATGATAAATTGGACTTCATCTGAATTTAAAACTGCTGCTCATCAAAAGACACCATTAAGAAAGTAAAAAGCCAAACCAAAGATTGCAAGAACGTATTCATAGTGGATTTATTTGACAAAGGACTTGAGACTTGCATTAGTTTTCTATTGACGCTTTAACAAATTACCACAAACTTAGCTTGTTAAAACAACATGAATGTATCATCTCACAGCTCTGTGAGTTGGATGTCCAGGTGGGCTGGACTAGTTCCTCTCCTCTGGCTCTCACAAGCCCCAAATCAAGGTGACAGCCATCCAGGGCTCTTACTGGCAGCTCTCAGGGAGAATCCACTTCCAAACTCATTCAGGTCACTGGCAACTCTCAGTTCCTTGAGACTATTAAGCTGAAGTCCTCATTTCCTGGCTGGCTGTCACCTGGGAGCCTCTTTCAGCTCTGTCAGACTGCCTCTATTCTCTGTCACATCGTCCCCTTTATCTGTAAGCCATCAAGGAGGTGTCAAATCCTTCTCAGGCTTCAAATCTCTCTGACTTTTCCTTCTGCTTCATCTCTTCTGCCTCCAGCCAGAGAAAGTTCTCTGCTTTTAAGGGCTCCTGTGATGAGATTGGCCCACCCAAATAATCTAAAGTAATCTCCCTATTTTCAGGCCCCTAACCTTAATTCTATCCACAAAACCCCTTTTGCCATATCATGTAACATATGCATAGAATCCAGGGATTTAGAGCATGGACATCCTGGGGGTGGGGCATTCTGCCTACCATAGACTTATATCCAGGATATATAAAAATCACATACTACTTAATAAAACAACAAGCCAGGCTATTTAAAAGGGCAAAAGGCTCAAGTCCTTTGAAATAAACACATGGAAGCATCATCAGAATCATGACGATTAGAGAAATGTAAAGTGTAGCTACACTGAGATACTACTCTGCATGCCACTTCACATCCACTATAATGATTAATACAAGACTGGTGAGAAGGTAGAACAATACAACCCTCATATATTGCTGGTCAAAATGTAAAATAATGAAATCACTTTGAAACACAGTTTGGCAGTTCCTTACAATGTTAAACTTACACTTGTCCTATGATCTAGCAGCTCCAGAAGAAATAAAAGCCTCTGTCTACAAAAAAAACTTGTATGTACGTGTTCATAGAGACTTTATTCATAATAACCAAGACCTAGAAACAATCCAAATGTTGATCAGCAAGTGAGAAAACAAAAGAACTATGGTAAATCCATACTAGTCCACTTAGCCATGAAAAAGAATGAACTACTGATATGTTCAGCATCAGTGAATCTCAAAAACAGTATACTTAGTGAAAGAAGCCAAACTGATAAAAAATATATAAACTATGAGTTCATTTATTGAAGTTCAAGAACAGAAAAAACTAATTTCTAGTGCTAGAAATCTGATTGGGGTTGCCTTGGAGGGTGGGGTTTGGGAGGTGACTGGAAGAAGTCACAAGAGAACCTTCTGGTAATGGAAATGCTCTAATCTGTTACATGGGATGGGTGCCTACATTTGTCAAAGTGCATCAAACAGTACTGTTAAGATATATGCATTTTACTCTGAGTATCCTTCAATAAAGTCTATTTAAAGGAAAAGAATAACAGAGGAGAAACAGCAGCCAAGTTGGAGGGTAAAGCCAATATCAAACTTCTTGTTGAAAATGTTGTATCTATAATCATCTTTTGTTGGCTTGATTTGTCAGTTTCTGAAAGAAGTGTGTAAAAATATCCTTTTATGATTATGGGTTTGTCCATTTTCTCCTTGTAGTCTCCAGGGGATGTTTTCTCATCTCTTAGTTTTTCTACCTGTTTCATCATTTCACTTTGTTTGTCTATCTTATAGAGACAAGATGTATTACTAACTTGGCTGGTTTTTATTGTTGTTTTATACTCATTTTGAATAGTCAAGCTAATAATTTTATATAGGATAGTTTAACCTACTTGCATTTATTCTGGACCTTTAGTTCCTTCACTTGTCAAAAAGGAGAGCATAATATAACCTACCTCAAAATTATGGGAGGATATTAGATAATCCTTAAACAGTGTTTTCCTGGAACATTGCACACAATAAACTTTATTTTGTTTATTTATTCAACATATATTATGTTTCTTTAAGTGGCAGGCCTGGGTATATAAAAATAACAAAACGGCTAAGGTTCTATCTTCATGGAAATTCTTTTCTAATGTGGAAAACTGAAAAATGAGTGAACACACCTAAATAAAATAAATGCAAGCATTATAAAGGAAAAAGTCACGATTGGGACAGAGAAAAATAGGTGGGGAAATCCTCAGAAATGTTCTGGGAAGAATAAAAATTGAGTAGGAGTTCCAGTAATTTATATATAAAAAATTGTCAGAAATATATTATATATAGATATATAGATCTATATAGAGAGATATAGATATAGATATAGATATATTGGCTGAGGTTAACATTAAAGAAAAGCTCTGAAAATCTAAAAGCATTTGTAAAATTTCAATCAAATAGCTAAAGTGGTGAATCTTGGGCCGAGAGTGAAGGTTGTCTGAGGAAGAGGGGTCCAAAATTAATTGGGTTTTCTGCCCTTTTTGTTATCCACTCACAGGGATACCCAGGAACTATCATTCACTTGGAGAAGGCTCCAAAAAGACCTATTGGTACCATATTTATGTGGTACTAATGAGTAACTTCTATTTTTCTGATTCACCCTGTGAGATTAAAATTTGAAATAGAAGAACATTTTAAAGAATATGTGCTTCAACCCTCTCGTTTTTACAGATGAAGTGACTGAGATTCAGGGAGGCAAAGAATTTGCCCACAGCCACACAGCAAAAAACTCAGGACCTCTCAGTAGTCTCTCTGCTCAACTCACTGGCAAATGGAAGAAACAACGTAAGATTTCCACAAACTTGCCATTTATGTAGTTTATGCGAACCTCCAAGAGACAAAACTCAGTATTTATAAATTGATCAACACACATTTGATAGCAGAAGATGTGAATGAGTAACTACAAAGCACATTACATTCCTTAAAATGGTACTGGGCAGGGCAAGCTTGTAAAGCACGATTTATTTTCCCATTCAACACTAATGTAGTAAGGGGTCTGAGGTCAAAGGCCAAATGCCAATAATCATAAATATGGTACTTACATGCTCTAAGTGTAAGTATTCTAAGATGCATCTAAACTGATGAAGGCATACCTCATTCTAAAATTTTTTCTTTGCAAAGAACTTATCATCCTTTGATAACACATTTTATTACTTCCTAGTATCAAAACCCCCCCGAAATTTCATTTAATTGGTGATCAAATTCCAAGAAAAGTAAATGCACTTGATTATGTAAATCTAAATACAAATAATTTGTCATCTCAACTATAACCTAGAAGGGGATTATGGGTACATGTATGTATATATCCTTAAGATTCAGTAGGAGTGATTCTTACATGAAGATGCCAGCAAAAGGATGTCCAAGCAAACAGTGATTGCTTGATGAAACAAGTCTGTTAATTGATAGATGTCAATGCTTAACGGTGACAGGTAATGGCATTTAATAAGAATTGTATGCATTTCTAAACATGGATTTACTCAATCTTTAAAGGTAAGTTAGAGAGTAGCATTGACATATATATACAACCAAATGTAAAAAAGATGGCTAGTGGGAAGCTGCTGCATAGCACAGGGAGATCAGCTCAATGCTTTGTGATGACCTAGAAGGGTGGGATAGGGAGGGTGGGAGGGAAGTTCAACAGGGAGGGGATATGGGGATAACTGTATACATATAGCTGATTCACTTTGTTGTACAGCAGAAACTAATACAGCATTGTAAAGCAATTATACTCTAATAAAGATGGAAAAAATAAGTAAGTTAGAATTTCTAATGTTGTCTAATAGCAAACTTAGGTCTCTCATTTGAAATTTTATGTAGCACATAAAATGTTTTTAAGAATCCTATGAGTTTCTAATCATTTATTTACTTGATCAAATAATTATATGTGTTTCTGAGACTTTAGCAAAGTTTTAAATGTTTTAGTATGTATTAAAATGGTTAAAAGTTGGAAAAGAACCCAGAGAAATAATGGAAGACATGCTTCGGAAAGATGAGAAGGAAAAATCATATGGATCATAAAAACTGAAATTAACCAGTGATTAGGACACAAACTTTTGAAGGAAGGCAACACTTGAAGCTAAAAACAAGACTGCCATAGGAATTAAATAATAAAAGTACCAGGGATGAATAATCAAGACAATTCAAAACATAAATACATACACTAAATATCGCCATGATGTACAGCTTTCATCTGACCTACTGCCTATAAAGACCCCTGAGTTTATAAAAGTAGCTTATGAGAACAAAATTGCTGAAGACAAGCCATTGAGCATGTAATTGAAAGTACAGTCCAGTAAGGCTTGGCCATCAGTGGACCTCACCCCCTGAATCCAGTCATGGCCATCTCTACCTTGTTTTCTGAAAATTACAGCATGGTAAACAAATGAATACATATATAGTTAACCTTTTAGTAACAACTACTACAAATTAGTGAATCAAAACCATCACTGTAGCACTGTTTATTTATTGGCCTTTCACAGTGACTATGCTATGGAGCCATATAGTAATAAGACAAATCTTACAAGCTACCATTATTAAATATAAATATGCAAGGGAGTGCTGTCTTTCCAATTAGCACCTTGGAATTATATAAAATTAGTATTAATTATATGTTATTTAATATTAAATAAAATATATTATTATTCTAATATTAATTATCTCCCCACTTCAAATCCTTTAAAGACACTATCTTTTAAAATTATCAGAACAACCCTAAAATATAGTAACTACCACGGTGGGAGTGCATAAAATGAACTAAATATAGTAGCAATAAATTATTGTTATCATTTTGGCCACATTAATTGTAACATATATTTTGTGCCTATTTTACACAAAATCCCATAGTAAGGACTTTAGCAACACTATTTTAGTTAATTATTAACACAACCCTGCACAATAGTAATTATTACCATATCTTACAGTTGAAAAAACCGAGACTCAGAAAAATAAACCTACCCACCAAAACCTCATAATTTATAAGTGATGGGACTAAAATTTTTCTTATTGTTTGATACAACCACTCTAATGTATTTCAGTGATACTGCTTCTGATTCAAATAGTTTTGGTATTGCCTGAACCTGTTGCAGAATAAAATTAACCTTGTTATTGTCAAACTCTCCTTTGGGCCTCTCTTTCTTCTTTCTCTTACACGTTCACTCTTCACAAGTGTGCCATGGTAACCCCTCTACCACCTATTTCATGCCTCCCTTCATGTGAATGTGGTTCCAGAGGCACAGACTGAGGGTAGAGAAGATACACCCTCTCTATTGCTCTGACAACATGATTGATCTGGGGGGTGGGGGTGTCAATCAAATCATAGTGACTTCTGGGAATTCTCTGAGAATTCTGGGATAGTTTCTCTTATGCTCTGGGTGATGATGCAGGATGTGAATGTGGTGCCATGGTAGCTCTTTTGGTACCATGAATACAAAAACAACACACAGAAGAAGACTGAGAATCACTGAGAAGAAGAGCTTGAGCAGTGAACAAACCAGGCTTGAAGCTTATAAACTTTCCAGATGTGAAAACCAATACCATATTGTTAAGGCCAGTTTGGGGTGGGTCTTCTCTCTTAATTGTAATGAAAAGCATCCTGATAAACTCTCTTGCTCTTTTGTTCAGCATATCGTCATCCTCCCCCTTCCTTCTTTTTTATAAAGATGAGCTTAAATCACATTCCAAGCACCACCTAGAAAAAAGTTACACTAAAGTTGTGGTCCCAGGAAGGCGGGACTGTGCTGTGTGATAGCCAGGCATACACCATTAAAGGTGCAGGGTGTTGTATGCTCTATAAGCAACACTGATTTAAACTCAAATAGAATTTTCAGCTGCCAGGAGTCCAATGACCTTCAAGTAAGAGATCACTGGCATTAGTTCATTTCTCTATCTTTCAAAAAATTCTTACTGAAAGCAACACTTCCTCCACCTCACCCTACCCCAAAATTCTCACTATTGGAAAGCAATACTAAAGATTAAAATCCAAGTCTTGGTCTTTATAATTTCTCTGAAAACTTTTGACCAAAGATCAAAAAGTAAAATGAGGTCAAAATCTAGGTCAGGGTAGAATACTGCTCCCAGTCCCATATTCTAAAACATGGGGCTTTCCACGGGTCAGCAGTCAAGAATTAAAAAAATAAAATCAAGAATATTTCCTTCAAAATTTTAATATGTTGGAAAGAAAGCATTGCTAGAAACCCTATTGTTCCATTCCAGAAGTATCTATGGCAACCTTTTTGAGCCGCTAACTTTACGGATAGTTATTTGTGTCACCAACTGACGGCATTGTCCAGCCACTCCTTAATATTGTCTAGACACCTTTCCCTTGGATTTCCTTCAGAATGTTCCCTGGCATACTTGTCTCATAAATTTCCACTCTTCCAACTTCGATTGTGGTACTTTCATTAGTTAAAGTACAGCTTTCCCAGTAAACAGATCAGCGTTGCATTTGATTCCACGTTCCCTGATCATTCCAAACAGCCCAAGTGCTATTAGTATTTCATATTGCCACCTAACTTTATTGCAGCCTAGTTATTTATGGCTTCAGTTGGCTCTTCATTTTGTGAAAATGTACTCTAATGCCAACACAGTGAATCTTGTGAGGCTCAAATGAGTATTCAGACCCTACTAGAACCAGACTGGAAGCGTCTCAAGGGAACAGGTGGCTTTGCCAATGGATTGCCTGAGTAGGAGATTGGAAAGGAGGAGAGAGCTGCCAAAGTAATTATCCCTACAGCCTCCTGGTGAGTTATTGTGGGCTAGCTATGTTTTCTTCAAACTTTCAACTCCTGTCCACTGACCCTTTCTGCACAGCCATCTCTGTCCTCCATTCTGATAGCTGCATCTTCCCGTTGCCCCTTCAGGCCAAGGATTAATAACATAGACCCAAGAGTATTACACAAATCCTACTTTCTTTATACCCTGTCTACTCCTTTGTAAATAGCTCTTTCACTATCCTCACCTCAAATTATCCCAATGTGAGTGTGTCACCTGTTTCCCTCTGGGGAAATCGCAACTGCTTTTTATGCAACATGATTACACAAAGGCAGTCCCAAATAGTGACTTACATTCTGAATATAGGTATCTGGGTAAAATATGCATTTTTAATGCTTAAAATAAATAAAGCAATATACATTACAGTGTGTTAGGGCAGCGGTCCCCAACCTTTTTGGCACCAGGGACTGGTTTCATGGAAGACAATTTTTCCACTGACCGGGGTTGGGGGTGGGGGATGGTTTCAGGATGATTCAAGTACATTACATTATTATTATTATTATTTTGCATATTCTTTTTGTCTATAGCTAATTTTTTTTTTTTTTTTGCGATACGCGGGACTCTCACTGCTGTGGCCTCTCCCGTTGCGGAGCACAGGCTGCGGACGCGCAGGCTCAGCGGCCATGTCTCACGGGCCCAGCCGCTCCGCCGCGGCATGTGGGATCTTCCCGGACCGGGGCACAAACCCATGCCCCCTGCATCGGCAGGCGGACTCTCAACCACTGCGCCGCCAGGGAAGCCCGTACATTACATTTATAGTGCACTTTATTTCTGTTATTATTACACTGTAATATATAATGAAATAATTATACAACTCACCATAATGCATAATCAGTGGGAGCCCAGAGCTTATTTTCACCACCACTCACTGATAGGGTTTTGATATGAGTCTGCAAGCAATTGATTTATTATGGTTTCTGTGCAGTCAAACCTCTCTGCTAATGATAATCTGTATTTGCAGCCACTCCCCAGCGTTAGCATCACTGCCTCAGCTCCACCTCAGCCCATCAGGCATTAGATCCTCATAAGGAGCACACAACCTAAATCACTTGCATGCGCAGTTCACAGTAGTGTTCATGCTCCTATGAGAATCTAATGCCGCCACTGATCTAACAGGAGGCAGAGCTCAGGCAGTAATGTGAGCGATGGGGGGGTGGCTGTAAATATAGATGAAGCTTCGCTCGCTCACCTGCATGCTGTGCAGCCCGGTTCCTAACAGGCCACAGACAAGTACTGGGGGTTGGGGACCCTGGTGTTAGGGCATCTAACAGAAAACAAAACATTAATAGTATCCACACTCTTAATTGATATTTCTTGATGGTGGTCAGTTATGTGAATTGTATTGATCTGGGCTCTGGCAGGAATGTGCTGGAGCCAGCTTGCCTCCAGAGAGCTGATGGTGCCCATCTCATGCCACTCTAAGTTTACTTGTATCATGTTGGTAGGTTGAAATTGGCCACAGTGGAAATATTTACACCACAGAAATTGGCAAGTGCTACAAATCAGGAGTTTTCCTTGGAAGAGCTGATAACCAGCACACTACTGCCTGTGTGGTTCATATAAAAGTTGCAATACTATCCGTGCCCTCACATGTGACGGTTTGCTTTGTTTGGGTTCTTCCAAAAGTATAACCTGAGATAGGATTTGGGTGCAGTTATTTATTTGAGAAAATAGGAAAATAAGAATGATCCCAGGAAAATGAAATAAGGAATGAGGGAAGCCACTTACCAGGTGAATTAATCTGTTTACACTGTGGGCAATGGGGTTCCATCTTGTGGGGACCCGCTAATGAATGTCATAGAACAGGCTGTGGCTGAAATCCAAGGTCTTCTGAGGGAATGTGTGACACAAAACTAATCCCTACACATTAGAATCTTCCTGGACCTGGTATAAAATGTACTTGAAAAGTGGATGCTCTTATTCCTGGAATATGGAACTACAAAGCCAGGGCCATTTCATTCAAGAAGATGATCTATGAATATTACATGTGAAAGAACCCGAAGTGTGGAATGTTCTTCTTCATTTTAATACCTTGCTCTCTGTCCTGAAATTGTGTCCTTGGAATTTCATGATATATCTGCTAGACAAAAGAGGAAACCCACCTCCCAGGGCCTCAAATGAGAAAGGAAAAGTGGTAAGTAGAAGTCACCAAGGTCAACCATCTGCTTATTAAAGAGAGAGTCCGGTTTCCTCTGTCCCCGGGAAGCTGTAACCTGGCCGTGTCCACAGATCTCCCCAGTGAATTAACTTCTGTTTTTTCTTTATTTAAGGGGGTGAGGGGTGGGGCAGGTCTCTAGTCTGGACATTTGAAACAAGAGGAAGAAACCTCTCCAGCAGAGGCTAAGGATCCCACCAAACTAATAGCACCTGATTATAACCAGTATTACTTTGAGCAGGAAGTAAAAGGGGCTTTATGGGAGAGTCAGGGGACTGGGAACATTCTGTTTGATTTTTATGCCTTAGAATGTATAGTTTTGAGCCCACTGCTCAAATTATCAATTGATTAATCAATTGATAATTAATCAGTTAGAGGCTGGCCAAAAGAATTTATTCCTCCCTGATAGTCACAAGAATTTCTGATGAAGAGGACTCATGCTCTTCTATCATCACTAATAATTTTAAAGAAAGAAGTAAAAGAGACTTTAGAAGATGGTTGCAGGGACTGAAAACAGAGATGTACTAGGGACGCTATAGGGTTTTATGTGTTCCTTTCTTCCAGTAAATAATTTTGAATATTTACTACCTGCCAGGCATTGCCCTGATTTCTGGAGATGCAACAGTAAAGAACATAGACACATATGTGAACTTTTTCTTCACTTTTCATTTTCTTCTACAGGATACCAAACTGTGCCAAATTGCTCGTAGGGCTGTTTCAGCATTAACCTGGGGTTCTCAGGCCCCCCTTCTGTGCCTCTTCCTGCCTAGAATCACCAGGTAATCCTCTTCACAGCTCACCTGCATCTAGCCTGCTTCCTCCCCTCCACCACCTCTGCAAACTGGCAGAAGGACCCATTTACCCAAGAGATGGCCCCTCTCAAGTTTTTGTGGCTCTGTAATTAAGGTGGGCCCATGCAATTTTCAAGGACAAATAGATGAGTGATTGAGAACTTATGTTGTCATCAGAAGAACATTAAGAAAAAAATGACAGTCAATGCAAACACCTTGGGAAATAGCTAACAGTGCTCGGACAAGTGTATTTTCTGTTTTGCTTTTTAGAACCTGAGAAATATCCTGAAGAATATTATGCAACAAATAGACCTACAGTAATAACACAAATTACCCCCCTTGGGGAGAGGGAGTTCTAGCTGGCTTCCTCACTGGCTGGCGATCCACTTCAGATGGAGAGTGCTGTTCTGAACCACAGCTCAGACAGGCTCCTGATCCTGACTTATCTCTGCCCACAAAAGGCTGGATTGCAGACACTGGGAGGGCTTTACCTCTACATGTATGGACTTTGCTTATGGTTGCCTGCCATTGAGCACTGCCTCTGCCCAGAGGTCCCTAAAACAACACCCTCTCCTAGCACATTGGATCCCTGGGCTACTGAGGACTGTCAAGATGGTTAATATACCACCCTTCTCTCGACTTAATTGCTCTCCAAGTTCTTTGTGGGCCAGCCCTGGAGAGCAGCTCAGTCCTGCTAGCCTCAATCTTACCCCTTGCTGAAGACTCATTCCCTTTTTACATCATGTCTTATTTAAAGAACTTCCTCCCTCTTGACAAAATTAAAGCTTCCCAGGTGATGGTTGTGATTGAGCTTGAAATTGACACTTGCTACTTTCATTCCTGATGTGAAGCCTCTCAGGGGTCATCTATCATTGCTTCTAGGAGGCTGAAACAGGCCTGAGCACAGTACTGCATCATTTCCCAACGTGGTAAGTTCTTAGAAAATTAAACTAATCCTGGGCAGAGTTCCAGAGATTTTTGCACTCAAATTATGGCCCTGGGAAAAAGTAAATGCTTCAGAAAAGGTGAAAAAAAAAATTGACTATTCTTTGTGGGGTCCCAGTTTTAAAATAAGTGGGTTGCACTATTTGATCAAGTGTTTTTTGAACTCTTTGGCTAAATCCAAAGAAGATGAATTTCTAATATATATCATATATATCTATATCTATATCTATATTACTCATTCCTGATAAGTCACCCTAAAATTTAGCAGCTTAAGACAATAACAATTATTTATTTTGTTCATGAAGATACAACTTGAGATGGGGTTTGTTGGGGACTGCTTATCTCTGCTCAGTGAGACTCAGCTGGGGTATGGAAGAGGCATTTTGGGGATGCTGACTCCCATGGCTAGCTCAGTTTGGGCTGGATATTGACTGTGAGCCTAGCTGGGGCTGGGACCTGGGGGCCATGGTTCATCTCAACGTGGCCTCCCAATGGCTGCTTGGGCTTCCTTACAGTGTGAACATCCCAGATGCTCTGAAGTACACATTTTTCTGACCTAGGCTCAGAAGTCACATAGTACATGCTATTATTTTATTTATTCCCTGAGACAATTACAAAGCCCCATCCAGGTTCAGGGAGTGGGGATGTAGACTTCACTTCTTGATGACAGATTTTCAAGATTCCAGAACATATGGGAAGGGAAATATCAGTGCTGTCATCTATGAAAAATACAATCTGTACAAATATCAAATGATTTTTATGAAATCTGATTGCAAATGGTTTGGCCCATGATAGCGGTCAGGTATTTCCAGGCGAAATAAATGAGTAGCATTGCTCAAATGAGGTTGAAGATTCAGAGCAGAGATGTAGGTTTTCCTCTTTTGAGATCCATTAAATTGCTACAGAAAACTTCTTGCTCTTTGAGTGCTAGGGAATATATGTAAAGAAATATGAGCAGTAACTCAATTTATCATTAACATGAGAAAAGGAATATGAAGACATTTGAATATAGTCAGCAATTCACGATATGCTTCAGTTCTCAGAGGAAACTTAGGAAGGTGTGAAGGAAAACAGAGAAGAAAAAGGAAAAGAAAGAAAGAAAGAAAGAAAGAAAGGAAAAAGAAAGAGAAAGAAAGAAAGTGAGAGAGAGAGGGAGGGAGGGAGGAAGGAATGAAGGAACGAAGGAAGCAAGGAAGGGAAGAAGGAAAATGTCAAATGTCTATATGTGTAAAACTGAGTCACTTTGCTGTACAGCAGAGATTGGCACAACATTGTAAATTAACTATACTTCAATTTAAAAAAAGAAAAAGAGAAGGAAGGAAAACGAGAAGGAAGAAAAATTATATAGCAAGAGGGAAGGAGACAAAGGCAGCAAGAGGGAAGGGCAAGAAGTGCAATTTTATCAGCATCACACAGGTTTCCCCAGCTAGTTTTTTTTTTAAAAAAAAAAAAAACACAGACATTTATTTTTCACAGTTCTGGAGGCTGGAAGTCCAAGATTAGGGTGCCAGCATGATCTGGTTCTTTTTTTTTTTTTTACATCTTTATTGGAGTATCATTGTTTTACAATGGCGTGTTAGTTTCTGCTGTATAACAAAGTGAATCAGCTATATGTATACATATATCCCCATATCCCCTCCCTCTTGCTTCTCCCTCCCACCCTTCCTATCCCACCCCTCTATGTGGTCACAAAGCACCGAGCTGATCTCCCTGTGCTATGCGCCCCAGCTAGTTTTTTGAACAACTACCGAAATCCAGGCTCCACACAGCCAACACATACTCTTTAAGCATGCCACCTTCTGTCCCACAAGGCTGATTTCCTAGAATTTTGAGCAAGGAGAACTGGGCAGCCAGTAGCAATCCCTTCCCTTGTTCAGTGAAGGAAACTCAGTGACACAAACCCTAGTGGTTTCAAAGATTTGAGGAGTAAAAAGTACCTCTGTATTAAAATATGACTTGGGATGTGGACACCATGTGATGCCCAATATCCACCCACTCCAGGAAGAATTCACATGATTCGCAGAGTGCTCATTAGTGTGAAATGTTAGAGCATATGCTCTCAGAGTGGCATGAGGAGCCATGAGAAGTTGTTAGGCAGAGAGGAATAGATCTAATTCAGGTTTTAAAAGAATTATTCTGCAGAGTGGAGAATCGATTGTGATCAAGTGGTGAAGTTAGAGGGAGGAGCAGGAATAAGGCAGAAAAAGGAAGAGTACTTAAAATGTTCTTGCAATAATCTAGGCAAGAGGTGATAGGGGCTTGGGAAAAGATGGTAGGATGGTCCTGGTGAGATATGGTCGGATTCAGGATTTTTTTGATGTTGCTGGAGATCCACATTTTATTGGCTTTTGTTAGAATTGTTTGATTTGACCTCTTTAGAAATTTTGCCCCAAAATATCAACAATGGGAGTGGAATTTAATATCAGCTTAAGGAGAATGAACTAAGTAGTGTTTCTCAAATTTCACTGTATCTACAGATCATCTGAGGGTCTTGTTAAAATGTAGGTTCAAATTGAGTAGACTTGGGGTGGGGCCTGAGACTCTACATTTCTACGTTCCCAGGTGATGTGATGGTCCAGAGACCACAAAATAAAAGAGGAACTTACTAAATGGCAATTGGCCACATAAAATCTTGAAACTCTGGTGCAGATGCTAAAAATCTCATGTTCACTTGTGACTTCATCTAAACTTTCTGAGGATAAATCATGAGGACATTGTGTTGCTGCTCTTTACATTTTGGTAAGTAGGTTGATGTGTAGATAGGTTGCTGTGGATTTCTATTTTGCTCCTTTAAAAGTCAAGGCTGATTTTTAATTTACAGGTGCTTATCTATACAAAGGCTTCTTGCACAAATTAGTATCAATAAGTTACATGAGTTGAGTGTGCAGGTAATTTTACAACATGGCAAATTCAAAACTATGCATACGTATTTAACTCTTAAAGATCGCAACACAAATGTGAAGTCAGAGCTCATTAAATTAGAGACTGATTTAACCAAATGATCTGTGCAGCCATTACACAGGTGTTCCATTTCAGAAAGTGTTAGAGCATAGTGCCGGGGGCCTCAAAGCTAATTTCTAACCTAGACTAATCATGCCAGAAATAATGACCTGCAGTTACTGCCTTGTGAATCAGACCCTATGATATTTAAAATAATTAAGATCAAAGCCTAAGTAGAAGGTCACCGAATTCACCAGTCATAAAATGTTAGTACAAAACTGTAGGCTGTACTTGTTTGCTTAACAATCTTTAACGCTGAAGTTATAAAATGGCATTAAGAGGGAAACAAATATCATCTTCAAAAATGTTGCTATCCCCAAAGGAACTGCCAGCGAGCCCAGGAAGCCTCTCCATGAAATGGTTACTCAAAAGCCACTATAAGCATGAAAAGACCTGGTAACTGAAGAGATGGGCTGATGGGATCTATCAGCTTGCTGGCTGCAATCCCAATAGATGAAGTGTAATGAAGATTTGCTTCCCAGTTGTAGTAAGTTGGAAAAAAGTGTGAAATGAATTGGTTTGTCTGGGCTGAGTTCCCAGGAAAAGGGTGCCTTTCATACCAAAAGCTCCCACCCAAACTGGCAGGGTGCTTCAAGCCAAAGATTTAGATAGTCAAATAAGTGCTAATTGAGTTAGAGGTTTGGTTAGGAAGTGGGTTGACAATTAACTTCAACTCAGGCCCTTTAATGGCCCAACCACTAGTCTTGGGAGGCTTTGGTATAGTGCACCAATGCGGAAGGCGGCTTCCTAATCCACTATTAATGCTTTGATTGAAATCCCTAATCTTTGGCTGGAACAAGTGTGAGACAGCAAAGAGATAGTGGCCCATGGTGGCCGAGGTAGAGGAGGTTATGAAGCTGATACGGAGGGATGGATCTATTCACAAGATTCTACTGGAGATATACCAGTCTGCAGAACCACAATGGGGAGCTCTGAGAAAAAGAATTGCATCTTTGAAAGAGGACAACACTAGTCAATAGCTTTATGCTTTACGTTGCTGTTCCCAGCAAGTTTTACTACTAAAAAATTACTCCCAGAAAGCACCCCATCCCCACACAGTATTTTTATTTAACAAACACGTTTCATCAGGCTTATTATTGCCAAACACTATTCTTACTGCTTTGCAAACGTCACCTCACTTATACCTCATAACAACCCTCTGAAGTAGATAACACTATCATGAATTTACAAATGAGGAAACAGGCTCAGAGAAGCTCAAGAACTAATCAGTGGCACACCTGGTGCTCAGAAATGGTGGTGGGGGCATCTGGGTTAAAATGAATGAAGAGCATGTTACAGGAGAAGAAAGGAAGCACATTTTTATTCTATTTGGAAGGAAGGAAGATATATAAAAACCAAGAGAAAATTTAATAGGTCTCTTACCTGCCCTTTTCCCACAAGGGCCAAAATGAAAGCCAATTAATAAAGCTTAAAACTGAAATTTAGTACAGATAAAAGCAAACTTCATTACCCAACATGTAATTACTAGAGAATTCGCAGCTGGGGGACATTACTGGGGAAGGACGAGGCTTGCCGTTTCAGGCTGCTGATTTTCAAAGAAGGTGTTAAAACCAAGCCACCGAATCTCTTCCTTTGCAGGTTGAAGCATCGGCCACTCCGCCATACATGATGGCAAGAAAATTAAATGTGGAAAACAGATCCTAAGAGTCTTAAGAATTAAGGAAACGAGATCAAGCATGTGTCTCCCTGCTAAGCAAAAGCTGCCGTTTTACAAGTTCACTCCTTTCAAACCCTTTGTCACTTTCCTAAGGCAAGACTGTTCCATCTCCAGCCACTCATGGGTGAGTTCAACATCAACTGCCTCTGTGCTTCTCACCGCCTACCAACCTCCTACAAAACTCCCCCTCCATCAAGCCTATGACACCTAACTCCATCACTTCCTGTCCCTCCTCATGGTTGATACCTACTGGCTCCTAGAATACTCCCTCCATCCACTGAAGACTTTGGTACCTGGATCACAGTCTTCTTAAATCAATTAGCAACATGCAAGTAAATGACACTGCCGCTATCAGATACCCATGATGCTCTGTCTGCTTGAACCCCATGACTTAAATTTCTACTGCCTTTGCTAATCTACTTCCATGACGATACTCTGAATTTCAGGATTGTTCCACTTCTGAAATTTTAGTTCCACACACCCTTCCTTCGGAACACATTCTTCCATCTTCTCCATCTTTCCTCCTGTCCTAGCTGCTCCCCTTTCCCTCCATTCCAAGAGCCTCTTCCTTCTGGCTTCCTTTTCCAAGCAGCCTAGCCATCCTGGGTTGTCCTTTCAGCTTCCACTTTACCTATTAATTCCTTTTTGTCTCTGCTTTTACTGCACCTCCAACCCTAGATCAACCATAAATTTCTCTCCTTTTATACCCAGGCAGTCAAATACTGGGGGGAAAATACCATGTAACTTTGCAGATGGGTGACACTGTTGAGAGTTACAGGACTTTGAAAACAGATCTATAGAATTATACAGTTTCCAGGAAACATGATTTAATCCCTGGCCTCCGGCAAGAAGTGACTAATTAGCTCAAGCCCTCCTACCTCAGTGCCAAAGCTCATGGGAAGTTAGGCTCAACCCAGGTGGATAACAATATTACACTTCAGATCACTTGGGCACAGTCCAAGTTCTCTTATACAATAAAATCTCAGGTTTAACCAAGTTACTTTATAGTTCTAAAATTTTATTGTATGCAATTCCATGTAAAATTAGTGACATTTGGGAATATTTTTGCATTTTAGTGGCATTTGTTTGAAAAGAATTTGACCTATAGTGCTAAATAATATGCTTAATGATGGGGTCCAGAGATGGTAATGAAATGGAGGTAAAAGGCATGCATCACATAGACACAAGCCGAAATCACAGCTTCAAAGGGTTGGGGACCATTCTCAAGGCTTATGTGCAAACATCCTCTTACTTAACAATATTACTTTAAAAAAAAAAACCCTCCTGAGCCTTATTAATCTCTTTCCAAAATTGTTTTCAATTTCAAACCCAACATTTTTTGTGCTAAACAACTCATAGTAATAGCTCATGTATCCAAAATCATTCTACATTAGTCATTTTCCCACATAACTGAAGACTTCCATCTTTTAGTATTATTAAAATGTATATCGGTTAGCCACCTTTCTAAGTTGATTAAATTATTCTCTGCCATCTTAAGGATAACATATAAACATTTAGCTATTTCTAGATTTTGCAAAATCCTCTTGTTAAAACTCAATTATAGAACTTGTAACATGTTTGGCTGCTCAAAGAATTTTTATGATTCTCTCTAGGTTTTTGTCTTTTTTCCCAAAGCTGAGGTGGCTAGAAAAATATCCTACAGATAAATTTGTTGCTAAATTATAATAAATATGTACTATTAACTCCGAGGTATCAGGAAGTTTAATAATGGCCTCAAAGCATTTCCCTGAGAGGTTTCTCTCTCTAGTTAACACCAGAAATAGTCTCTCAGATGTACCGAGAGTAACATATTTCACTCAAAAATATGAATAATAACTCATTTGTCACTTTTAAACCTTCTCACATCACTTTTGGCTTCAGTCACCAAGTTGTTAGCAGAGCCTGGTGAACAGGGTGGGATAAGGTCAAATGATTTTACCTGGGTTTAAGGTACCTCAGCTATCAACTGAAAGTGAGATTCCCATCATCTCTGCTCCTCCAGATTCCAGAGTCCGAGGTTCAAATGCCATAGTGCACGTGGAAGCCCTCTAAATGGAATAATGAGCTGTATCAATGGCAGAGCAAAGGCAACTGAAACCCAGAGGGCTTTTGGTGACTGACAGGAACATGATTCTCTTTCACCACTTCTCACCCAGTATATATCAGGCACTCAGGGAATGTTTAATGAACAGTTGAATGAAGGAGCTTGCTTTTTTTTTTTTTTTTCTGTACGTGGGCCTCTCACTGTTGTACCCTCTCCCGTTGCGGAGCACAGGCTCCGGACGCGCAGGCTCAGCGGCCATGGCTCACGGGCCCAGCCACTCCACGGCATGTGGGATCTTCCCGGACCGGGACACGAACCCGCGTCCCCTGCATCGGCAGACGGACTCTCAACCACTGCGCCACCAGGGAAGCCCAAGGAGCTTGCTTTGATGTTAATACAAAACAATTTTGCCCCCAAAGCTAGAAACTCCTTTTTATAAAATTTGATGTATGTTTAAATCTGACTTGGTCACCAGAAACCTCTTTGGAAAACAGAGTGGCAAACTCCCAAAATTATGCCAAAGCGTTTTCCTTAAGAAATTGGTCCAATAAATTGAAATTATCAGCTCCACAAGTCAACATGTTAACTTTCAGAAGGAAACTAATTTTAAAAATTAGTTGCTCATCTATGTGAAACCCTAGCATACTTAACAAGATAAGTTATTCTGAAGATATAATACTATACTGTTAATTACTGATAGCACAGACTTCAAGTACTAGAAGGAGGAAATATATAAAAGTCTTGACCATGTCACATGAGAATTTGTTGAAGAGACTGGGGTAGGTTTAGCTTGTAAAAGGGGGAAAAAAAAAGGAAAGATAGAGAAACATGATAGCCTCCAAATTAATCTCTCTTCACAACCAATAATGCTGGAGAGGGTGTGGAGAAAAGGGAACCCTCCTCCACTGTTGGTGGGAATGTAAATTGGTGCAGCCACTATGGAAAACAGTCTGGAGGTTCCTTAAAATACTAAAAATAGGGCTTCCCTGGTGGCGCAGTGGTTGAGAGTCCACAACAGTGAGAGGCCCGTGTACCACAAAAAACAAACAAGCAAAAAACAAACAAACAAAGAAAAACAAACAAAAAATACTAAAAATAGAGTTGCCATATGATCCAGCAATCCCACTCCTGAGCATATATCTGGACAAAACCATAATTCAAAAAGATACATGCACCACCTATGTTCCTAGCATCACTATTTACAATAGCCAAGACATGAAAACATCCTAAGTGTCCATCAACAGATGAATGGATAAAGGAGTAGTAATCTATTATATATAATGGAATACTACTCAACCATAAAAAATAGTGAAAAATGCCATTTGTAGCAACATGGATGGGCCTAGGGATTACCATACTAAGTGAAGTTAAGTCAGAAAGAGAAAGACAAATACCATATGATATCACTTATATGTAGAATCTAAAATATGACACTAAAGAACTTATCTATGAAACAGAAATAGACTCACAGACATAGAGAACAGACTTGTGGTTGCCAAGGGGGAGGTGGGGGTAGGGGAGGGATGGATTGGGGGTTTGGGATTAGCAGATGTGAACTAGTATATATAGAATGGATAAACAACAAGGTCCTACTGTATAACCCAGGGAACTATAGTCAGTATCCTGTAATAAACCATAATGGAAAAGAATATGAAAAGAATATATATACATACACATAACTGAATCACTTTGCTGTACAGCAGAAATTAACACAACATTGTAAATCAACTATACTTCAATAAAATAAATTTTTAAAATATGTCTCTTAATACAGAAAAGGGAAGAGATTTATTCTAATTAGCTCCAGGAGGAACAAGTAAATGTTAGCTAGATGCAGATTTTAAGAAACAGCATGTTAACAACTGAAACTGCCTAGGAATGAATCCTTCCCTTTGGAGCAGTGACCTCCCTTTCATGGAATAAAATTACAAGGGATAAGAAGCAGCCAGGTGGGGATTCATAATATACTCAACCTAAGGACTTTTCTTGAAAGCATTTGAAAAACCAAATACTTTTCCCCAGTTATGACCCAGAAAATGAAGAGGACCAGTGTGAGATACCAGATGAACAATGTTCTCAGAGTCCATAGCATAGACGTTTCTTCATTTTTTGAAAACTGACCAGGTGAGAACCAGTTGGCAGACACAACAGGAACTAAATCTCCAGACGGCTCCAGATTTGCGGTTCCCTAGCACACAAAACTAAAGCCCTTCTTTGCTCTAAGCACAATAAATACTTACTGAATTAAAACATAATCAGAAATCAAAGGCAGGCAAAGTGAAATGGTAAGAACTGCCCTCCCTGACATTTCTAAATAATACCAGAGAAACTTTCAACTGCATGTTATAACTTTATAAATTGTGTGTAAACATGACCTCTGAAAAAATGCCGAGGTCGATGATGCTGAGGGTGGCTTCTTCAGTGAATCATAGCTGCAAAAGTCATGTTCGAATTCTGCATTCAATTTTCCACATCTTTTCCAAAATAAGCAGTGTAACGAGTACACGCACGGTCCAGGTGTCCTCCTGCTGGCTTCCCATCCCCCCATCACACATCATTTTCCTGGTAATAATTCTCAGCCTTGGCTCAGAATGTCCCACCTAGCATTCCTGGCCTTTCTTTTTACTCTCTTTCCTTCACTACCGGAACTTCTATAAACCATCCATGGAATTCTATAGGTAATTTAAAAATGGGAAAGCAAGGCAAAATCCTACCCACTATTTCATGTTAATTTTGATTTCTGCCACCGATATATTGACTCCAGCAAATGGAAGAGACTTGGGGAGTTTAGTGAGACTATCTAGGCTTTCTTGACTGAGATATTTTCCTAATAATGCAAACTTTTGGGAGCACAGATTTGTTTTGACAACTCTATAATATGGGTTCTATTAGGATTTCTATTTGAAAAATAAGGAAACTTTCCCAAAGTTTCAATCCTAGGAAGTGAGGAAAATGAGATTCAAACTATATGTAGTCATTCTACAGATCAGCATCTAATCATTATATTACCTTTCAATCAACCCACAACAGTTTAAAACCTCAATTCCTCCCTTTTTTCTTCCTTTGCATTGTCTCTTCCATATAAATGATTGGAAAGTCTTGTTTTTCCTCTGAATTTCTTGGGGACTGTCTCATCTTTGACTTCCACCACGATGCCCACTCAAAACATTTTAATAATTCCCTGTGGACTCCAGAATGGAAATCCTTTTTTTTTTTTTTTTTCAACTGTTACTCAAGATGCTCAATGCTACAGTTGCACCACAATTTGAGAGTTACTGCCCATCATTTTTCTTGGATTGGGTGAACAAACTTTGTCGGTCCAGGGTGGAGACACATGGCGTAACAAGGGGTTTTTCTTTTTACTGATTCGTAAATTTATTTGGATGAAAAGACAACAAAACGGAATATGTGAAATTAGATTGGCCCCACATGTCTGGGGTCCAAACCACTCTATTCACTCTCTCTAGAACATTTCTCACACTCAAGCTTCACACTCATCATTGCTTCTTAAGAAGGCTTCCTCTCACTGAAGATGTTGGAATCATACCCATCGTTCAAAGCCCAGCCCCTTTCTCTGCCCACGTGGGCTTGTTGCAGATCTTCCAAGCAAAAGTTAATCCTTCTTCTTCTCACACTTACTTAGGGTTAGTGGCACTTGCTCAGAGCTTTCTATCTATTAAAATTATTATCAAATATTGTATTTCCGATTCTGGATGGTAAACTTAGAGGGGAGTTAGATCTTAGACATTTGTAGCCCATTTTTCACATACCATGAAGGTATTACAGAATTAATAATTCTGTAGGTATTACATAATTAATAATTTAAAATATAATAAATTGCTTTCTGGTATGGTATCATATATGAAATAGCTAGAATTTTTTAAAAAACACAACTAGACTGCCTATTTCCTCTTCATTTGTTAGGTCTGGTGCATTTTTATCTTGCTCCTTCATCTGCTGTGTGTTTTTCTGTCTTCTCATTTTGCTTATCTTACTGTGTTTGGGGTCTCCTTTTTGCAGGCTGCAGGTTCGTAGTTCCCGTTGTTTTTGATGTCTGTCCTCAGTGGCTAAGGTTGGTTCAGTGGGTTGTGTAGGCTTCCTGGTGGAGGGGACTAGTGCCTGTGTTCTGGTGGATGAGGCTGGATCTTGTCTCTCTAGTGGGCAGGTCCACGTCTGGTGGTGTGTTTTGGGGTGTCTGTGGACTTATTATGATTTTAGGCAGCCTCTCTGCTAATGGGTGGGGTTGTGTTCCTGTTTTGCTAGTTGTTTGGCATAGGTTGTTCAGCACTGTAGCTTGCTGGTTGTTGAGTGAAGCTGGGTGCTGGTGTTGAGATGGAGGTCTCTGGGAGATTTTCGCCATTTGATATTATGTGGAGCTGGGAAGTCTCTTGTTGACCAGTGTCCTGAAGTTGGCTCTCCCACCTCAGAGGGAGAGCACTGACTCCTGGCTGCAGCACCAAGAGCCTTTCATCCACACGGCTCAGAATAAAAGGGAGGAAAAGTAGAGAGAAAGAATTAGTAGAAGTAGGAAGAAAGAAAGAAAGAAAGAAAGAAAGAAAGAAAGAAAGAAAGAAAGAAAGAAGGGAAGGAAGGAAGGAAGGCAGGAAGAAAGAAAGAAAGAAAGAAAGAAAGAAAGAAAGAAAGAAAGAAGAAAAGAAGGAAAGAAGGAAAGAAAGGAGGGAGGGAGGGAGGCAGGGAGGAATGAAGGAAGGAAGGAGGGAAGGAAGGAAAAAAGAAAGAAAGAAAGAAGATACAGTAAAATAAAATAAAGTATAATAAAGTTATTAAATTAAAAAATAATTATTTAGAAAAAAAAAAGGGATGGATAGAACCTTAGGACAAATGGTAGAAGCAAAGCTATACAGACAAAATCTTACACAGAAGCATACACATACACCCTCACAAAAAGAGGTAAAGGGGAAAAAATCATAAAGCTTGCTCTCAAAGTCCACCTCCTCAATTTGGGATGATTCGTTGTCTAAAGGAGGGAAGGAAGGAAGGAAGGAAGGAAGGAAGGAAAGAAGGAAGGAAGGAAGGAAGGAAGGAAAGAAAGAAAGAAAGAAAGAAAGAAAGTAAAGTATAATAAAGTTATTAAAATTAAAATTAATTAATAAGAAAAAAAAAGGACGGATAGAACCCTAGGACAAATGGTGGAAGTAAAGCTATACAGACAAAATCTCACACAGAAGCATACACACTCACAAAAAGAGGAAAAGGGTAAAGAACACTCTTGCACTGCTGGTGGGAATGTGAATTGGTTCAGCCACTATGGAGAACAGTATGGAGGTTCCTTAAAAAACTACAAATAGAACTGCCATATGACCCAGCAATCCCACTACTGGGCATATACCCTGAGAAAACCAAAATTCAAAAAGAGTCATGTACCAAAATATTCATTGCAGCTCTATTTACAATAGCCCGGAGATGGAAACAACCTAAGTGCCCATCATAGGATGAATGGATAAAGAAGATGTGGCACATATATACAATGGAATATTACTCAGCCATAGAAAGAAACGAAATTGAGCTATTTGTAATGAGGTGGATAGACCTAGAGTCTGTCATGCAGAGTGAAGTAAGTCAGAAAGAGAAAGACAAATACCGTATGCTAACACATATATATGGAATTTAAGAAAAAAAAATGTCATGAAGAACCTAGGGATAAGACAGGAATAAAAACACAGACCTACTGGAGAACGGACTTGAGGATATGGGGAGGGGGAAGGGTGAGCTGTGACAGGGCGAGAGAGAAGCATGGACATATATACACTAACAAACGTAAGGTAGATAGCTAGTGGGAAGCAGCCGCATGGCACAGGGATATCGACTCGGTGCTTTGTGACCGCCTGGAGGGGTGGGATAGGGAGGGTGGGAGGGAGGGAGACGCAAGAGGGAAGAGATATGGGAACATATGTATATGTATAACTGATTCACTTTGTTATAAAGCAGAAACTAACACACCATTGTAAAGCAATTATACCCCAATAAAAATGTTAAAATAATACCCAAAATAGCCAAAAAAAACCCACCACAACTAATTTTCAATTCTTTTTTTCAGAAAGTGCACTTTATTGATTTTTCAAGTCAATACCATCTTTCATTAAAATAGTCTCTTCCACAAATCCCATGAAATAGTGAAAAGATATTGGAAATTTCAATATTTGGCATTAGTCACAGCAGCTAATAAAAACTCCCTTGTCAGAATACACGCCCTGACTCTTGGTTCATGAATAAGGGTCGATGTAGCAGGGCATGTTTAACAGGTGGTCATCCAGCTTATAAACCATATGTCCTGCTTCAGAATAGAACAAAAGTCTCTACCCAAAAGAAAAAACTAGCATGTGTCCATACAGACTTGTGCAGGAATAGCAGCTTTATTTTTAATAGCCAAAAACTGGAAACAATCCAAATACCTATTAATAGATGAAAAAATAAACAAATTGTTGTACATCCATTCAATGGAATACTAATCAGAAATAAAAATAACAGTAATAAAAAGGAATAAACTGTTGATACATACAAGAATAAAAAATAATAAAAAAAAAAAGAATAGAACAAAAGCCCCCAGACAAACAACCGAAAATCCTCATGATTTTCCAGGGCTTTATCCAATATAACCAGCATTCTACATAACTAGACATTGCCCAGCATGAGACCAGGAGCTGTACTATCAGGGCATTCGCAATTTATTAACCTATCATAAGAATTCTCATCTGAGTCCCATTTCAGCTGGGACTAGAGTAGAACAATTGAGCTGTCACCTGGCTGCCACTGGCCTAGGGAGTCCTGGAGGAGAATGCTGCCGTTTCAAAGATAGAGATCAAGCACCCATTCCTCTGCCTACTACCTTCCCGTCCCCCTTACTCCCTCTCTCCCCAAAGATGTTCCCAGCTTCCCTTAAGGAATAATTTTTGGCAAATGAGTAGAAAAAACAGCATGGGATAGGATGAGGGTCAGAGAAACCATCATCAGAGGGAGCATATAATGTACTTGAGGTACAGTCTACAGACTGCCTAAACAAAGGATTTTAAATCAAATCTGAAGATAAATGTGCTACTTGAATATTTAATAGTAACAGCTTCTTTTTTATTTTTAAATATGGAAAAGGAGGAAATAACACTTGAATAAATTTAATATGCCAAGATGGTAGCTTCCACTCAAAAGGTTTGTGCTTGTAGAGAACAAGGTTCTATAATAACCTGCGTTTTATTTCATTTCATTTTTTCTTGCACATTTACAGAGAGAGGGATCAGAAGGAACCTTCTGTTTGGGGGCACTACATTCTGTGGTTTGGCATTAAGGGAATGTTTGCACCTGCTTTATATCTCACCTAATTACCATCAAATTTTGTAGAATTCTACAATCCATCCAGGAATATACATAATGAATCAATATTCCTGGCTATTGCTCTGAAAGTCTGATAATTAATCTGTAACATTCTAATAATAAAAACTATCATTCATTGAATGCTTTGTCTAGGGCAGGCAGAAGTTAAGCCTATTATGTGCAGCATTTGTCTAATCACTCAATCAACCCTATAATGAAACAGAATCATTAGCATCCATATTTTACAGATGAGGAAACTGAGACCCTGGGAGGCAAAAGTGAACTGCCTGAGTCACTGAGCAGAAAGTGGTAGGGCTAGAACTCTCCCCCAATCAGGATTCAGAGCCGACGTAAGTAACTAGTATGTTATGTGTCCTTCTCAAACAAAAATTACCAAGTGTTTAAAAATACCAACTGTTGGGCTTCCCTGGTGGTGCAGTGGTTGAGAGTCCATCTGCCGATGCAGGGGACACGGGTTCGTGCCCCGGTCCGGGAAGATCCCACATGCCGCGGAGCGGCTGGGCCCGTGAGCCATGGCCACTGAGCCTGCGCGTCCGGAGCCTGTGCTCCGCAACGGGAGAGGCCACAACAGTGAGAGGCCCACGTACCGCAAAAAAAAAACCAAAAAACAAAAACAAAACCAACTGTTAAAAAAAAAAAACTTGGTCCTGGTGAGGATCAGTACCAAAAAAAGTACTCACATATGGCTCATGGCCATGTCACTTGATGTAGCTATCTTTAAAAGCCATATGACAATACTTATTAAAATTAATAGTGCACATAGCCTTTGATCTTGCAGCCCTACTTTTAGGACTTAATCCTGTAAATGTAAAAGCATATTATGCACAAGGGTATAATGTGAATTCTACTCCACAAGGGGAAATGTTGAATAAACTGTGGCATAGTCATACTGTGGAAAACAGCATGTCTATTGAAGGGAATGAAGAGGCTCCACCCAGCCAGTTGACTTGAAGCTACTGAGAGAAAAGCAAGATGCAACGTATATCCAATTTTTGTAAAAACATGATTAGAAATTTTAGGTCAGTGAGACTCTTCTGTTTGACGCCATTATGGTGGATACATGTCATTTCATATTTGTCAAACCCCATAGGATGTACAACACAAGAGAGAACCCTAACTATGGATTTTAGTTAATAATAATGTATAATAATATATCAACATTGGCCCATCAATTGTAACAAATGTACTACACTAATATAAGATATTACCAATAGGGGAAAGGAGTTGAAGGGTATATGGAATCTCTCTGTACTTTCCACTCAATATTTACTCAAAAAAATCTATTAATTAAAAGATGATTAGAGACCATTATTTATTTAAATATAAATTTAAATATAATAATGAGCATAGAGAAAACCATAGGTTGTCAGCCTCAGTTGCAGGGGCAGAAGAGAAATGGATAAGGGAGTCAAGCCAAAGAAGTGTTGGTTTTTTAAAAATTTTTAAACTTACAAGAGGAAAACAATAGGTACTCTATTCTATGATCTAATTCTTATAAAATTGTGGGTGTGGGTGTGTGTGTGTGTAGAAGGAAAAATATATAGTTGGACAAACCCAGGTGAAATTTTTTTCCAAATGCCTTTAGAATCCTTACTTCTATCACTTCATAAATGTTCCTTTCTTCAACTCACCTTCAATCCATGAAATAGAAATAATAATTGGTAAGAAACTATCATTAAATGAGGAAGTGAATCTTTAGACTGTGCTTTGCATCAAACAAAATCAAACGTGAATTTGAAGTTGGTAGTGGTAGAAACTTTAGTCATTTTTTTTTTTTCTTTTTCTTCCTCACTCCAAAGTCAACACAAAATAACAGTGAGTACAACACAGCCTCAGAACTTCTACTGGTGTTTAAGTCAGCATAGAGTTCTTTGCTTTTGATTTATTTTAAATAAGATTTTAAGATCTTGTTGGGGGAGTCTACGTCACACACACACAAGCACGTGTGCGTGGACCACCAATGCACTAAAAAAAATCCCCACCAAAATAAAAACCTCAGGTGTATAGATATGTAGTAATTTAATTCACATGTTTAGAGAGTGAAATCCTGAACTCTTTTAGCTGAATCGTCTTGAATAATCATGGCCCCTAAGTGTAGCGTTCTCACCTAGAGCTGTGGCAGGAGGTTTCACATACCTCAAGGGACAATTTCCAACCATATCCTTCAAGGAACATTTTCCTCTAATTAAACTTAATCCCTATTACCTCCTGGTGGTCTCTAAGGGCTCAGTTTTCAAGAGCCACTGTGTTGTCTGGTTTGCCTTCTGAGATAGTTACAAATGCTGCAGGTCCCACCCATGCTCGACCTGCTGAACCCTGAAAAAAACGTGAGCAGGAAACAGCCAGGGCCTCCTCTGCAGGCTTTACGTGATGAAATGCAGCTCACAATTAGTTGCCCCTGCAATTTTCACACCTGGGGCTCTCAGGCTTTGAGGGTGCAGGTGGCCTAATGCAGGAGTAATTAGTTCCATGTCATTAATTATTTATATGGAGCTTATCACCCTGGGCTGGTGATTTTTGTTGACTCAGAACTGCAGGTGCACAAAGGAAAAGTGCATTTTGAATGCTTGGCCTCTTAAAAGGCAGAAAGAAAGTTCGGTGTCTTAAAAGGTAGACAGAAAACGATGCCCTTTGGGGCTATCTTTGGGGCACGCTCCAGGAAGGGCAGTTTCATTCATAGTGACCACAGGGTTCTAAGAGTTGACAAGTAATTTAAAACGGTGACTCATCATTGCTGCAGGTGATTCTACTTGACTCACACAAAATTCTGTTTTTAGTATGTATTTTCCCATTTTGTTGTTGAAGAAAAGTAGGGAATGAGAACCCACTGTCTTATTTGGATCTAATTATTCCTGGAAAACTCAAAGTAATTGAAAGAACACTACCGGAAGTTCTTATTAACTCCACCTTCTGAAGGTCCTGGTGAATCTCATTTCAATGACGCTTATCAATACATAACTTCATTCTTACCAACTAGATACCTCTAACCTTGGCTTAAGCAATTGTTGAGACAAACTTTCCTGACTGACATGATGTATTCCTTATGATTTTAATCTCATTAACCTTCCTCTATTTTCTCACCCTGTTGTTGGTTTCCCATCTATTTCCAGTTATGTATTTCTCAAAGTGAAAGAGAGTGTACAGGTCATCCCTCCCACACCGCGGAAGATTTCTGGTTCAGGATTTTATCGTGTGCTTAGAACACAGAACTGAACACAGTTCAGATCAATTTATGGTACACTTTAATCTTCCTTTGTAATGGCTTAAAAGCAGAGACTCTCTGAAGCTAATATCTCAATAGGAAATAATTTTTTGATGCCTCCTCCATATCAAAGTAAACTTTAGTGCTGCCTCCACTTCAGTGACTCAGTTTCTTCTGCAATCACTGACTGTAGCAAGTTGACCAGGATCGAGTTAGGAGGCTCTCACAGGAGCCCTTGCATCTCCTAACTCTGCATTTCCAACAATCTCCAGACTACACTCAAGGTTCATGGGCACACTTTGAGCAGCAAGGTTCTCAGCATAAATGGAGAGGCAATTTCTCCCTTCCAAATGGATAACCTTCCAGTTTTGCTGTCAGAGTGATCTCCTGCCCCCTGATGGGAAAAATGACCAACCCAACCACATCACAGTACCTTCTGTGAATTTTGTATTTCAAACAAATTTTCTACTCCACCCCTCTTTTACTATGAGAAACTCTGGCATAAATAAAATAAATTATATATTAAGAACATAAAGTGAATGGTTGCAGCTGGGGAGGTGCACTCTCCCATCTCTGTCTTCCAGTATGAAAACGTCATTTTAAAACTTTGAGTGTCAGAGGTTCTTAAAGTGAGAGCATCACTAACATCACGAAGCATGCACTGCTTAGTCAAAAATCTAGCGGTTTTTATGTTTGTTTCACTCCTCTGAAATCATGAATAGCTTCAGTATAATAAATTTAACCCTGGCTTGGAAGTTAGAAGTGTTCATCTCTAAACTCTGCCATAAGCTTACTTTGATCTACTTAAAGCCCCCTGTGCAGCTCTTTCAAAACTTGAGGTTATGTTCTCTCGTTAGTAAGGTAGCTCTATAATTTATCCTTTAAACCAGAAACTCTTGAGAGTAAGAGGAGATGCTGTTATAATTACATAGAGACAACAGGCATACATTGGGACTGACTTAGGCAAACTGAAACAAGGTCCTAAGCAAACTGAGACTTTACTCTTTGGAAAATAAAGATTGGTTTGGACAAGACAGAATTGGCTCAAGTGTCTTCCAGGTCGAATGTTTACATCAGGAACCCTACAATTTCCAAGCAGGAACTCATGACCTGTGTCTTTTTTCATAACTCTGAGTAAAAGGAATTAATGCACATCTCAATGTGTCAATACCTTTTCAATTGTCTCAAAGTGAATTTGAGGCTTTAGGATATCAACCTAGGGGACAGAGTGGTCGGGGTAAAATCTGCAAATCCAAGTCTCAAATTCCTGGATGCAAAAAATTGCTACCTCAGCAGCTAAAACACTTTACTAACCATGTGTTACTTTGACTTATTCAGAAATAGCAAAGATAAATATTCCATCTAAGATTGTTGTGCTGTGTTTCATTAGAGGGTTTTATATTTTTGTTTTGTTTTGTTTTCCCTATTAAAAAGCAAGGGTTATGTAATATCTTGAAAGGTGAGGGTACTGGTGTGCTCAAAGGTCTTCAGCCTAATTTAAAAGTTTCAACAGACTGGAAAATTGTACTAATAGTTCCCCCACCTGACCCCCACAAAGAAAATTAAATCAGAATGCAAATGATTATCATAGAGATAAACATAGAGAAATTCAGAAAATAGCATCTTTCTTTTCTAAATATTTCTAACTCATAAACTGCAATGTATGTGTGTGTTCCAGATATTGGGGATATTTTCTATTTCACTTAACATCATACTACAAAAAATAGTCCTTAGAAGTTTATCATTCTCAGCCTACCTTCAGGCCTAACATTAATTTAGGAGAACCTAAAATACATAACTTTTCTCCAGGAGATCCATGAATTTCTGTGACTTCTTAGGGATTTTATTTTCCAGTAGGCCTCCTGGTCTGAAAAACAACTTTCAAAACTTTACTCCCAATA
The DNA here is from genome assembly GCF_005190385.1 of Monodon monoceros. Classification (NCBI taxonomy): domain Eukaryota; kingdom Metazoa; phylum Chordata; class Mammalia; order Artiodactyla; family Monodontidae; genus Monodon; species Monodon monoceros. The sequence goes on along the minus strand of NW_021703769.1, from coordinate 33,058,723 downwards.
TCTAAATGATAGTTTTAAAGAACTGTCCCAAGAGTGCTGGAGAATCAAGAAGCAAAGAGGCATTTTATAAGCACTTAATATGTTCGTAGTAGTGATCAATAAAAATGAAGTTTACTTTTAGGTTTCATGTTTTTTTCATCATTAAAGTATGTTTTTCCTAAACAATATTTTTTTAAATGTAAAAATGTTTGGTAATTTATGCTATTAATTATCCATTCTGACTGAATATTACAGCAAGATATACTTAGGAAGAACTCATAATGTGCAAAACAAAATGTGAATCTCATGATATGCAAATTAAAAATATGAAGTAAAAAATCAACCACAAAATGATATATAATATGTAAAATGTAGAAATAGAAGAAAAAATATTAATAGTGTTTTTTTTTTTTTTTTTCCAGTATGCAGGCCTCTCACTGCCGTGGCCTCTCCCGTTGCGGAGCAACAGGCTCCGGACGCTCAGGCTCAGCGGCCATGGCTCACGGGCCCAGCCGCTCCGTGGCATGTGGGATCCTCCCGGACCGGGGCACGAACCCGTGTCCCCTGCATCGGCATGCGGACTCCCAACCACTGCGCCACCAGGGAAGCCCAATAGTGTTAATTTTTGAGAAACAGGATCAGTGTTTCTCTTTTTTATACTTTTTATAAATTTACCTGTTTTCCATAATAGGGCATATATTATTTGAAAGTGGAAAAAAATCATAAATATTGTTTTCAAATTGTATGGTACAGGGAGATGAGGAACTGCCCAGCAAAGATGTCATATATCTTTCATCTTCTATTTAACAAGTGCCTTTGATCAAATCATCAGAGGCCATTAAGAAATGGAAAACACACACAAAAAAGTTACAGTCTTTGTAATAATGTGGTACATTTCATAACTTTAATGTTTACCAGTTCCTGGAACCTCAAATAGGCAAACACAGAAAAACTTGGTGAATATGCATAATTCTCTCTTTTGCATAATAGTATCGGCTGCTATATATTTCATATACAATTTGAATATAAATTCAGCTACTCTTCATCTACAATTAAACCTTCAATTAAGACCTTACTAATTAAACATTTATCCAAGGGCACAAATTTTGTTTGCTCTGATTAAATATTCACAATAAATCACTTTGTTGTAACCATATTCTTCCACATTGATTTTCCCTCTAAAGTTCAAAAACCATTTCATCAACTTTGAAACTGAACTCATTTATTCCCCAAATTCTGGAAATACGTTCATAAGTGGCAAGAAGCAGAAGTCTGAGCTCAACAAAGAAATCCAAATGTTCAGATACTTTTAATAGGAATTCAATGACAGTTGTGAATAACCATTTGTTTACGAGCCCATTCCCTCTTGCCCCACCCCCATGAGTAATTCTATAGAATAGTTTGAATATTTTCAAAAGCCCAGGGGCCCTCTCTTCATTTGCTAGTAGACCAAACTACTACAGAGATAAAGCAGAATATGTGGTTTTGAAAATGATGATTGTAATGACTAAACAATTCTACACTCTGCAACAATCCTCTTTAATGTTAAATGTCACCATAATCAGTTTTAAGTCAGAGGTAATTTTCCTTCATAATTCTTTTTACCCTGTTTTATTCTATTTCATCTCCTTCAGATAATTCTGTTATCTGGGTCTGAGAAAAAAAAAAAATATATAGGATTTTGCTAATCATTGCTATGTGTTTCACTAGTCCTCAAAGCAATCCAGAATCTGGAGGTCAAATGAAGATCTAAGACATGACCAAGGTTAGCAAACTTCCTCTGTGTCCCTTGCTTCCGATCTATTTGAAAAAGTTAAGGCATCACAACTAAGAGTTCAAGTCATCATTATTTACAGTAGTGCAGTCCCCTGGTGTAGATACACACACTCAATTTGCCTTCCCTCGCAGCTGTTCATGTGTGTCCAAAGATTTGTGCTTGATTCTTGGCTAGATTTGCACACTATTTGGATGGGTTCTTGGTCAATCTATACTTCAGAATTGTCCTCCCTAGAATAGCAGAAGCTGTGATCAAGCTCAGGGATGTTTTGAAGTCTAGCAATCAGCACATAAAGAAGTAATAGCCATAATTAGTTACTACTATGTATTCTGTAGTGTCTCCTAGGCAGAATCATTATCCTATTTAACAGATGACTGAATGGAAATGCAAAAATTTTGTGACTTACAAGAAGTTTAAATCTCAGTCACAGGCAAAGCCAAAGCCATAGCTCGACCTCCTACAATGAGCTTTTTTAGGTGCAGAGGTAAAGACAGCTTCCACCCTCTTAAAAATATGACAAGTCGTTGGTCTTTGAGAGCAAGTGAAGTGGGAAGGGTCCTCCTGGGTGACTGGAATTGCAGCTCAGGAAGATACTAACAGTTTGGATTCTAAGTAGGATGGAGGCAAGAAGTTCTACAAAATTCTCACACTCCTGCTTTCAGACGAGTATGAAGGGATCATGGTTTAGATCCCTTAGCACTGCTAAGGCTGTGCCTACAATCGTGACCTCACATTTTTGTATTATATTTATCTCCCTTGGTGCAATGTGATGGTTGATGTCTCACTAACTTATTAAGTCTATAACAGAATTTGGAGCTCAAAGTAGACCCAAGCACAGGGCAAACTCATCCTTACTCATTATGGCTTGTCGCATCCATAGCCTACAAAGGATGCCCTTCCAAGGGTCTGCATGTTTATGGAGCAGATGTTCCCTCAAGAACACGTGCTCCCAGTTGACCTTTTCTCAAATAAACTTCCTCCTTGAACTTGAAAGAGAGCTTGAGAGCCTCACTGTGTGTGTGACAAATCCAAGCATGTCCATTCTGCCATATTGTCTGTCACAACTGTAGCTCTGAAATCACAGAAGCCACTGCCGGGTTACAATTCCCTCTCTTTGAGATGGTACCCATCAAGAAATGGGACTCCTTATCAACCAGCTGGGAGTCAGGGCCAGTGAACCCCTCTGACCACAGCTGCTGTCAGCTTTCAACACCATGGATTCTGTTGTTCTTGCATGTTGGCAAATAATCCAGTCACCCCTTCCCAGCTTTCCAGTTCTCTACTTATCAGGTCAAATTAGTTAGCGCTTGCTAAGTCTTCTAAGTAATAAAGTATTCCTTGCCACTTGCTTTCAGAGTTGTTTAAAGAGTCTCACAGGCAAGTCAGAAAATAACTCTTTAACAAACGCTGGGAAACCACCCTTCCCTTGATGTAAAGGAAAAGATCTGCAGGCTGTTAAAAGAACTTCCTCTGATTAATAGAGTACTGAACTGTGGTGCAAATCAATGTTGATGGCAGAAAGAAAATGACTTTTGGAGAGGTGAAGTAGAGTGGTAAAATACATTTCTTTTTAAATAAGTGGAAGTCTTTTCTCTTTTGCATACAATGGCCTGCCACCCTCCTACTTATCTGCAGAGATCTTGACCTCACGTTTTTTTGTTCTATTGCACTCGCTGTTGCCACCTGCTGGTGACATAGCATGATTGAAGTACAGGGTGTGGGTGTTCATTTGGGAAGTACAAACTGTAAGCTTAAGGCCAAATCAAGAGTCCACGTACACTGGAGACTCAGTCTTCCTTGAGATAGGAAAAGAACCGTCCTGAAAGCAGAGGGAAAAAATCCAATTCACACTCAACTTTCAAGAAGTTCTGCTATGTTTCCGTCCTAATTTGTCACCAATGCAAGAGACTCAGTTGCTTGCCATTATCCTTCTCTCTATAGGATAACGTGGGACATGCCTCCTTCTGATCACTGGAGATATCATTTGTATCTTGCTATATCAATTTTGTATTTTGAAGACTAAAAGTTTTCAACGTAATGGAACTTGATCTCAAATGAAAGATGGCTTTTAGTTTTCCCTAAGCAAACTCTCAAGGCAAAGGATAACTTCTTCTGTTCCCAAGGAGCCTAAGCGTGATAAGGTTCTGGCACACTACATCATTTATAAAAGAGCCCTCAGAAGTATGTATACGCACCAACACACCCAGAGGACTCAGGATAAACAAGTTGTTTGAAGTAAAGTAAGTCTAGTTTTTAAAGACCCATACTGAGCTATAATTTGTGAAGGAATATGAAATGGAAATACCTTTCCTTAGGTTTCTCCACACTCATAAATAGCCAATGCCATGGTACATATTTCCTTGGAAATTCAGACACATTGGAAGCTACTGTGCAGAGCTATACATGTGTAACCTACAAATTTATGGTCATACAATAAGAAGGTTTCAAATGAAAGTATGCCAAGTATCAGGAAGTTCAAGAGTTAAGATCCTTTCGCAATCTTAACACACACCCACAGTGCACAAATGCCACATCATAAAGAGATTTAAAAGCTTTCTTCAGTAGGAATGCCTAATATTGAATAGGCCCAGCATGGACAACTTAACACTTATATGTATTTTGTGTTTTAATTTGTAATTTGAGTTGTGTTTTAATATAGATATTTATTTTTCATTCCCTGGTCAAGTTCACAGTAATAACAGCAATGATGAGGGGCCCAAGGCCATGCCGGCACCCTTCTCTTCTGTATACACTCCAAGTTACCTTGTCTAATTCCACAGCCTTTAAATGCCACCTATATTCTAGAGATTCTTACATCTCTTTCCCCATTCCTGATTTCTCCCCAGAGCTCCAGATTCATAGCCAATCGCCCATCTGAGAAGTAACCAGCACCTCAAACCTAACATGCCCCAAGCAAAACTCTTAATTATGTTACTCCAAACCTGCTCTTTTCTCTAAATTTCCTCTTCTCAGTAAATGACATTAAAATCTCCCTAGATACTCACATAAAGGTTCTGGGAGCTAACTTTGATCAGACTCTTTACTCTCACTGCTTATGTAGGAATTCTTGCTAAATCCCTAGGCATCAAATTCTCTAAAATCCTAATTCTCTCTATCTCCACTGATCCCACCTATATTAGTCATCTATTTGACATAATGAATGATCCCAGCGCAGAGTACTATAAAACAACAAGCACTGATTATCTCACAGGGTTTCTGAGGGTCAGAAATCTGGGAAGGGCTTTGCTGGGTGGTTCTGGCTTCAGGTCTCTCATGAGGTTGCAAACTGTCAGCCAGGCTGCAATCATGTCAGCTGGGGAAGGATCCATGTCTGAGGTCACTCAGGTGGTTGTTGTCCTGCCTCAGGTCTTTGCTGGCTACTGGCTGGAGGTTTAAGTCCATGGCTACATGGGTTTCTCCTTAGAAACACATGGGAGTTTATTTCTCTCAGAGAGAGAGATCCAAGGAAGAGAGACGAAGATGGAAGCCATAGTCTTTTATAACCTAATCTCAGAAGCAACAGAATATCACTTATGCTGTATTCTGTTGGTCACATTGACTAATCCTGGTAAAATGTAGGAGGTGACCACAAAAGGATGTAAGTACAGGCATACCTGGGAGATTTTGTGGGTTCCATTCCAGACCACTGTAATAAAGCAAATATCACAATAAAGCAAGTCACACAAAATTTTTGGTTTCCCAGTGTATGTAAAAGTTATGTTTACACTATCCTGTAGTCTATTAAGTGTGCAATAGCATTAGGTCTAAAAATAAAATACAAATACTTTAGTTTAAAAATACTCTATTGCTGAAAAATGCTAACCATCATCTGAGCCTTCAGTGAGTTGTAATTTTTTATTGGTGGAGGGTCTTGCCTCGATGTTGACTGCTAACTGATAGGGGGGTGGTTGCTGAAGGCTGGGGTAGCTGAGGCAATTTCTTAAAAGAAGACAATGAAATTTGCCACATGGATTGACTTTTCCTTTCACCAATGATTTCTCTGTAGCAAGCAGTGCTGTTTGATAGCCATTTACCCACAGTAGAACTTCTTTCAAAATTGCAGTCAATCTTCCCAAACCCTGTTGCTGCTTTATCAACTACATTATATCATATTCTAAATCCTTTGTTGTCATTTCAACAATCTTCACAGCATCTTCACCAGGAGTAGATTCCATCTCAAGAAATCATTTTCTTTGTTCATCCATAAGAAGCAACTCCTTATATGTCCAAGCTTTATCATGATATTGCAGGAATTCAGTCACATCTTCAGGCTCCACTTCTAATTCTAGTTCTCTTGCCATTTCTACCACATCTGCAGTGACTTCTTTCACTGAAGTCTTGAAGCCCACAAAGTCATCCATGAGGGTTGGAATCAACTTCTTCCAAACTCCTGTTAATGTTGATATTTTGACCTCTTCCCATGAAACACAAATGTTCTTCATGGTATCTAGAATGGTGAATCCTTTCCAGAAGGTTTTTCAATTGACTTTGCCCAGATCCATCAGAGAAATCACCATCTATGGCAGCTATAGCCTTACAAAATATATTTCTCAAATAATAAGATTTGAAAGTTGAACTAACTCCTTGATCCACTGGCTGTGGAATGGATATTGTGTTAGCAGACATGAAAACAACACGAATCTCATTGTACAGCTTCATCAGAGCTCACCTGGGTGACCAGGTGCATTCAATGAGAAGTACTATTTTGAAAGAAATCCTTTTTTCTGAGCAATAGGTTTCAACTGTGGGTTTGAAGTATTCAGTAAACCATGTTGTAAACAGATGTGCTGTCATCCAGGCTTCGTCGTTCCACTTGTAGAGCACAGGCAGAGTCAATTTATCCTAATTCTTAAAGGGCTTAGGGTTTTTGGAATGTTAAATAAGTGTTGACTTCAACTTAGAGTCACCAGCTGTATTAGCCCCAAACAAGAGAGTCACCCTGTCCCTTTGAAGCTTTGAAGCCAGGCATTGACTTCTCTTCTCTAACTATGAGTCCTACATGGCATCTTCTTCCAATAGAAGGCTGTTTTGTCTTCATTAATTATCTCAGCTAGATCTTCTGGATAACTTGCTGCAGCTTTAACATCAGTCCTTGCTGCTTCACCTTGCACTTTTATGTTATGGAGATGGCTTCTTTCCTGAAACCTCATGAACCAAGCCCTGCTAGCTTTGGACTTTCTTCTGCAGCTTCCTCACCTCTCTCAGCCTTCATAGAATTGAAGAGATTTAGGGCCTTGCTCTGGATTAGGCTTTGGTTTAAGGGAATGTTGTGGTTGATTTGATCTTCTATCCAGACCTCTAAAACTTTTTCCATGTCAGCAATAAGGCTGTTTTGCTTTCTTATCATTTGTGTGTTCACTGGAGTAGCACTGTTACTTTTCTTCAAGAACTTTTCTTTTGCATTCACAGCTTGGCTAACTGTTTGGGGCAAGAGGCCTAGTTTTTGGCCTATCTTGGCTTTCAACATGCCTTCTTCACTAAGCTTAATCATTGCTAGATTTTGATTTAAAGTGAGAAGTGTACTACCCTTCCTTTCACTTGAACGCTAGAGGCCATTGTAGAGTTATTAATTGGCCTAATCTCAATACTATTGTGTCTCAGGGAATAGGGACATCCGAGGAGAGGGATAGATTTGGGGAACAGTTGGCTGGTGGAGCAGCCAAACATATTCAATTAAGTTCGCTGTCTTATACAGGTGCAGTTCATGTTGCCCCAAAACAATGACAATAGTAATATCAAAGACCACTGATCACAGATCACCATAATAAATGTAATAATAATGAAAAGCTTGAAATATTGCAAGAATTACCAAAATGTAACACAGAGACACAGAATGAGCAAAAGCTGTTGGAAAAATGGTGCCGATAGACTTGCTTGACACAGAGTTGCCACAAACCTTGAGTCTGTAAAAACGCAATCTCTGCAAAGGGCAATAAAGTGAGTGCAGTAAAATGAGATATACCTGTATGAAGAAGAGAGAATCATTGGGGGCAAATGTGGAGGCTGGCTACCATATCATACTAGCCCACGCGTCTACCCTCGACTACCTAGTCGCCTGGAATAGCTTCCAAATCCATCTCCCTGCTTCTCTTCCTGCCATCTCCATTTATTAAGCACTCAGAAGCTAGAACTATCTTTTTGAAAACATAAATCAGATCTTGTTATTCATGTACTTCAAACCCTCCAGTGGCTTTCCATTTTATTTAGAGTGAGATTTAAACTCTTAACTTGGCCCTGCCTACATGTCAACCTCAATGACCATCACACCCAGCCACCATGGATATGTTCCTGTTCCTCCAACACACCAGGTTGGAAGGATTCAGATCACAGCTTAAATGTCATTTCTAGAAAAGCCAGCCAACACTACCTTATCTGAAGTACTCATTCAGATACTCTCCTGCCCAACTGTCATCCCTGCCCCAGCCCCACACACGAACACAAATGTACTTCTTACCTGCTAAAAGAATCCTGATTTTGTGTTTAAGAGCAAACAAAGAGATCTTGGTTTCAGGGAACACGGACTCCTCTCATCTACATGGATGACACATGGCTGCTCTGTAGCAGGCATGGTAACCATTTCTTTCAAGGATGAAGCAAAAGGGTCTAGAAATGTCACATTGTCCTAAACTGAGTAATGAGAGGTGAGGGGATGTCTACTGGGGGCTTCCTTTCCCTTGGTGAAGACAGCATCGTTTTCTCCACTGCTTTTCTGAATGTGATTACCATGACGATGTAAGTCCAGAGCTATGAGATGAGCAATCATCTTGTGACTATGACATAAGCAGCAAAATAAGGAAAACCCAACACCACCCCAGAATCACAAAATAGGAAGATACAAATTGCCCAGGACTCTGATCTTTGAACCACTACACCGTTCCTGGTCTACAAATCTTTAGACTCCCTGGCATGTAAAATAATTATGTATCCTTATCACTAAGACCCTGCTGGCTGGGTCTTTCTGTTACACACAGAGGAAAGCATTCCTAATTGATAAATTTACTCGCAAAGAACCTTCCTGCTAAGTGAGATGGCTCACACATTAAAAATTTTAGACTCTATAACATAGCGTACACTGATGACAAAGTGCGGTATTTTGATGACAAGATACCTGATGACAAAGAATCAACAGAAAGACTGAGGCCTATAATTTTCTTGCTAAACTTTCTTGAAGATCTTAAGCAGTAACAAATGAAGGCTGAATTATAAAAATAACTTGTTTTATAAGCATTTCCATGGAAAAGCTTTCTTTAATAAATTTAAGAATTATGAAAATGAATTTTTAATGAGTCTGACTACTACTGAAAAATAGTAGTAAGTGTTTCACCTCAATGATCTGAGATTGTAAATGATCCGACCTAATGAAAGAGCCAGTATTATTAACCCCATTTCACAGATGAGGAAACCGAGGTTCTGGGAGGTGAATTTGCCCAAGGCCATCCAGCTTGCAAGACAGAGCTGGAATTTGAACCCAGGTTCATTGACCTTGTATCCACAAGCTTAACTCCAGTACCAGCCTCCAACCTCCAGCAGCAATGCTCAGCCCGTCATCAGCTCCCTTCCTTCACTTCTCTTTTGATCTACAGAGTCAGAATGTGTAGACTCTGGAATGTGTCTCATCTGATCGAACCGTACTTCCATGCCTGAGGTGCATATTTCCCCCCGCCCCCGCCGTTGCCTTTTGTCGTCTATATCTTTTTTGTGTGTGTGTGTGGTGCGCGGGCCTCTCACTGTAGTGGCCTCTCCCATTGCGGAGCACAGGCTCCGGATGCACAGGCTCAACGGCCATGGCTCACAGGCCTAGCCACTCCGTGGCATGTGGGATCTTCCCGGACCGGGGCACGAAGCCGTGTCCCCTGCATTGGCAGGCGGACTCTCAACCACTGTGCCACCAGGGAAGCCCCCTGTTGTCTATATCTTAAAAAGCACACATTGAAGAAAGTTTAGATACAGTTGCTGTTACTCACCCAGAGGAATATTTTAAACCTTCTAAAGCTTATTAAATACCCATCATGACAAGGAGAAAGGCTTATGCCCTGAAGTTGAGATTTAGTGCCATAGCTGTTTAGTTTGTGGTAGCTTTTCCTATTCCCTGCCATTTGTCTTGGTCAATATTCAATTTTAGCATAACCCTTGACTACTTAGCTGACCTCCCTACTTGCACACTTCCATCACATACTCCTGACTCTTCTCCACATAACAGCCAGAGTGATCCTTCTCAAATGTAAGTCAGAGTGCCTCATCCCCCTGCCCAAATCATTTCCTGGCTTCATATGTCAGCCAGGTTAAGTCTTTACAGTGTCTGACCAGGTCCTCTGAAATGCTTCCGCTTTTGCATTCTAACCTCATTGCCTAAGACTCTTCCCTTTGCTGGCTTCTCTTGGGTAAATTTGCCTCTTCACTGTTCCTTAAATAAGCCAAGCACTCTTGTACCTTAGGGCTTTTGCATATGTTGTTCCCTTTGCTTGGAAAGCTGTTCCTCCAGCTACCTGCATGTCTTGCTCCCACAATCCATATCTCTGCTCAAATGTCTTAATATCAATGAGAACTTCATTGCATGCCATATATAAAACAGGAACAGCTTCCCTCCAACACACACACACTTCCTCTCCCTTGTGTGGCATTTTTATGCTTATTACAACCTGATACAGTCTACTTGCTTACTGACTTTCTTCTTTCCACTGTCATATAAGCTCCTCAAGAACAGGGACTTTGTCTTGCTCAGTGTGTTTCCAGAATTCAAGCATGCTTATCATGTGAGAGTTGCTCCGTGAATCCTTGTTAAATGAATAAATGATGAGTGAATGAATGAATGGACAAATGCATCTTGGGCAGTGAAGTCTCACTACTGCTCTGTGACTTAGTTTCCTCATCTACAAAACAAAGGAGTGAAGATTCGAGGATTTCCATGCTTTATCCTTGCTCTCTTGTACCATATAAACCAGAACACAGGCCTGTCTCCATCTTGAGAACCAAGGGGATGAGCATTGGCCCAGAGCCAAGAACTCTGGGCCTTCCATCTCTTGGTTTCCTGGGTGGCCCTGGGCAAGTCACTTAACTCTATTCTTTAAGTTCTCCATTTATAAAACAAGGCTAACACTTAACTTCCCGCACTGTAGAGTTGGGAGCATTAATTAATGCTTATAAAGCACTCTGGTATTTCTCAATTAAAAGATTCAATTAGAGTAAATTGTTACTATTAGGCAAATGGAAACGAAATAATGAGACTGTTCCAGGCACTATAATTCGTGCATGAATTCCAGCTTTAAAAAATAAGAAGAACCACTGCCTTCATTCTAAAACAATCCACGAAATGTTTTACTCAAAAGACAGTTTTTCCAAAATTTAATAGTCTAAAAAGAAATTCAGTTCCAAAGAAGTAACATGCTGACTCTTCCTAATCTAGAATGTTCTTGGTTGTCAAATCTAGTTCTGTATATATGATTAAGATTACAGTTCAAAAATGTATCATTAAAGAAAAAAAAATGAACATATTTTAGCCCATTGCCCACCTTATGTATCTTATCTTTATAGCCAAAAGGAAAATAAATATTTTAAAGCACAAAATCTTACAAAGAAAATGTATTATAGCTGTTCGTATTTGTGACAACGTCCAAGATCATTCAAGAAAAAGAGAATACAAGGAGCTATATTTTTAAACACCAACACTATGAAATAGAGCTGGAGCTCTCCTAACTGGGTAACTTCAGGCAAGCTGAGGCTTTTTATTTAAAGAACTTTATTAAATTCAACTTCAAATCATTTTTAATTCACCCTGCCCAAAGAGAAAGCTTGCCCATGTCTCAGCTGCATTTTAAGCAAACATTTTGTTTTTCAGTATTATTGCCTTGGTATTCTCCAAGCAAGAGACTATCATGGCATTGCATGTCCTTCCTTCACCCCTTCCTTCTGAGCTAACTTCCTTCTTTCCCTCTCTCCTTTTCTTCATGGTCATGAAGGTCTGCCTGCCCACTGCAGGAAACCGGGCAAACTTGTTTAAGAAAACAGTTGGCCTCCTGGGATATTGGGGTGATTGGTGCTGCCCAGCAGGGACTGAGATTTAGGAGCCAGAAACACTCCAGGTATGCTCATGAACATGGCAGATGCGGTGTTTGGAGGAGAAGGCCCCTCAAGATTTTATGGGCTCAAAAGGCAAGGAATCATGATGGAGTGTGAAGCTAAGCTAAATCCCTTACATTTTCTTCAGACCTCATCTCTGAATCTCCAGTTTACCCATTCTTTTGAGATGCTAAGAAGAACACATGTGAAGAATTTGCTAAGTAGTAAAAATATCTATAAACCTTCAAAATTATTATCTACTTTCTGGGAAATGGCTTTCTTTGGTATGCAAATTAATATTATGGTCTCTCTTCCCAGAAAAATGCACATAGATGAAGAATTTTATATATGATTTTGGAGTTTTGGGATGTCTCTAAGATTCATGAATCCCAGACACTGCAGCCAAAGGGAACCAGGTTAAGAAAACTATCTGAGGAGATCTGCAGCTGGGCTCCAGGGGTACCATGAATTCCCCACATTAAAAGAAAAATTTTCATAGAATATTTAGTTATCTAGTAAGCTTTTTTCCAACAATTCATGAGTCGGGCAGCATCCAATCTAGAGATAATAAGGCGCTCCAAATAGCTGTACAGGTAAGAGATTTTTATAGAAAGTGAGCAGGATAAAGGAAATTATACTAGGCATTTGCTAGCTGGTCAAAGCAGGGTTACTTTTCTCATACGGAGTAAAGGGAAGTGTTGGAACCAGGTCGGGAGACTTGTGCTAAGCAGGCAAGTGCTGGCTGGTTGATCTGGGCCTTTCTTTTCTGGGGAGTAGGGCATAGAAACGTAGGGAAGTTTTGGTTTGCTGACCCAAGCTTTAGCATGAGCAACTCCATCTCCATGCTAATCTGGTTACTTTAACATCCAAAATTGTGAACATTTTCCTGAGGAATTTTTCTTAACTTCCATAATGCTATCAATGGGGCCGGTGACCCACTTGAAGTTAAGAACATCTGAGTTAAGGCTACTTGAAACACTAATTTTGCTCCCCTGGTCAGAGTCTGAATTTCTCAAGGAGAAGGACATGTCTTCATCATCTTTTTATTATGTTTGGTACATAGAGTGTTTAATATATATTTATGAAATGAATAAGTCAATTAACCAATCAAAAGCCAAGCTGATTCAGTAGAATAGGTGTTGGCATAAAATAGAAGAAAAAGAAACATCAAGCAGAGAATGGAAATATAAGCAGATAATCTTATTCATTTTATTTCCTGGATAGTTCCAAATATTTCCCAGAGTAGGCACTTAAGTCATGTGAGGTATATTTTAAGCTTTATCAGCTTCATAATAAACATTTCCATGTGAAGAAGTATTATAAGATTCTCAGATGTTAATGTGCATACACTGCACCCAAGTATCTTTTTTAAATGTTGGTTCTGTTTAGGGTGAGGGCTTGAAATTTACATTTCAAACAAGCTCCCAGGTGATGCTGATGTGAGCAGCTTGCAGATCACACTTGGAGGAGCAAACACATGGTAAATCGAAGAAGTAGCTGTTAAGGGTTCTGTTCTTCCCCACCCATTCAATATCTTTGGGACCAGGATATAATGGCCACTTATGGATGGATTTAAGGTAGAGAAAAGGCCCATAACTGGGTAACTGAATAGACTCGCATGCAGAAATACCAAGAATCTCCTCTACAATCCAGCTGAAACCAAGATTGGATTGAATGTAAAGTGAGACACTGATTTTCCACTCTCCACCTATTTATATTGATATAGAATAAGCAAAGATATTTCACTTGTATTTGTATTTAGGTTTTCATTGACCAGAAACACAAAAATCAGTCATTTTAACATTTTATCAAACTGTTCATTCTGATCAGATTGTCAGAGAATGTAAAAATTCTTACCCCAAAGGAGAATTTCAGGGCAGAATTTTTTCTACATAATTTAACAATGATTTGCCCTTTTTTCTCTCAATCCTTTTAGTCCTGGGCCATTTAGCCCCATCTTCTCACCCTAGAAAATTACTAGGTGAGGTCCTATTACCCTCAACTTTCTCTTTATGGTTTCTCAGCGCTCCTGAAATCCACTTACCGAGGAAAGGTGTTCATTTTCATCTTATGTACTTGTAACTCCCTACATAACTGTTCAAAGTTCTTGAAAGGGAAGATTTTAAGAGCTTTCATACTCTTACTTCAAGTTCACGTGTTAATGGGCGTCAATAAAACCAGAGTTTCAGGGGTTTTCTTCTATTTGCAGGATCGTTTATTGAAAATAAATTCCAAAGGTTCTCCTTCCTCCTCTCCTATGGTGAATTACTTTTCTATTGTACTTTAAACTGACAAAAGTTTATTTCAAGCAGAAGACTAATTTTAATTTCCCTGTTGACAATGTTAACCCAGTGGCATTCTTATGTCTTGACATGTTTTCTTCCAAAGGAGGTTTGGAATAGGTCAAGTCTTCGTGTTAGAGAAGGGAGATAGAGTGACAGAGCAGTAGACAAGAAAGAGACTAGAAAAGAGTCAGAAATTCTAAGATCTTGTCTCAGCCCTACCTCGGAGTAGTCACACACATATGGGTAGGAAGCTGCTACCCTTGTAAGTCTCTGTAAATGGTGGCAGCAGTTTGGAGTTAACATGAACTCGATAAGACCTTGGTTCTAGCTCCTACGTTGGCCCATGTTACTCTGAGAGGATTTGTTTCTCTGTAACTTCAGCTTCTTCTGCTGTGCAAAGAGGGAATTGTATTAGTTGTTGTCTACTGGTGATTACAGCTCTAAATGTTGCTTCTATTAGAATCTACCTGGGGGCAGTTAGAGAATCTAGATCAGCAAGGCCAAGTTAGTTCTCAATGGGTGCCCACCCATAACAAAGGCATGGGGAGCTTTAGCTTTGCCAACTTCTTTTATCAATTATTTGATGACAGTGTGGCAAGTAAAATTTGCACTATGTGTTCCAATGTTTTTCCAACAGTTACAGAAAATTAAAAACAAACAAAAAAAACACTCTTGCATCTAGCTTAAACTGAGTTTTCATAAAGGTAGAGGTTAAAGATTGTTCAGAATTTATGCTGATGCTTTATCTCTGGCAGACCACGCCAGAGGTCTGTTGTTTTTCTCTGCAGCCAAGTATAAATGCCTGGTAGCAGCACATCAAGAATGAAAAGTTACCACCTTGATGTAATTGTCTGACTTGGGTCCATTTTGTCTCAAAAAAAAAAGTATCTTTATTTATAATAAGATAAACTATAAGGTAGATTATAAGATAAACAGTAATAAAATGATGCTCATAGTTTTTCATGGTTTGGTTCAGTGCAAAAAAAAAAATTACTCAATTTTTCAGTCCATCAGAGGGACTCTGATCTACACTCCCTTTAATAAAGATTAGTTTGATATCCACACAAACTAAATAAGCATTTTATTTCCACAAAACCCTCTCAAATTTCAAATGATCAAATTTGCTTGTAAATTATAACCCAAGTTCATAGTTTGGTAGGTTGAAGGTGATTTAACAGATATTAAAAAAATATATAATAGTACTGGGCATAAATTTAAACTAAATGTAATTAAAACATATTATTTTGACAAGAAAACCTCTTATCAAAATAAAATAAGTCTGAACATTGTGACTTTTTGTTCCAATGTCATGAACATATATATTTTTTCTTTTTGATTTTCTGATAGCCAAAACCACATATTGCTACACTGTAACTGTAATGAAGGAAGCTTTTCAACTAGTCTCTTTCTACAGTATTTAATTTTATTTTCCTGTTACAGTATATTGGGCACAAGGGGGCACTGAAGGAGTGAACAATCCCATCTACCATACTGCAACCGACACACCTAAGTGTTTGTTCACCTTTCACTCTGCCACATTGTAGTAGTTACTTTCTTTCTTCTTTTTCTTTCTTTTTTAAAATAGCTGTAAGGAGTTTGTCCAGCTTCTCTGGTCATGTGAGGGAAAACGTAGACATGGACATTTTCCAGCCCATGGATAACACCATCGTGAATGGCCTTTTCTGAGAATATACATCTCGTGTCATCATGAAATAGCATGATGTTTCACTAAAATGCCAAACATTGTGTCAAGAGTCTACCAGTTACATCCTTCCTTCTTACTACTTCTTACTATTCTTGGAGGCAGCTACAAACTGCATTTCCCAGCTTCCCTAAAAGATCATTGTGGATAATGAGATGGAAGAGGAAGTTGCTGTTGTTGCCGTGTGTAGGACATCTGGGAGAGTTACCCAAAGGCGGCTGAACTGGTAGGAGTCTTTTTCCTCTTCCTTCTTCTTCCTGCCTAGAGAGTCAATTCCATTGCTGGTGATGCAGCAGCCATGTTTCAATTCTAAAAAATGACAAAACAGAAAGAAAGAATACGCTTATGACCTTGGTAGGGCTTTTCCACTTCACCCCTGCACTGCTTCCTTCCAAATTGCATGTTATATGAAAGATAAAAAAAAACAAAAACACAAAACTCTTATCTAGTTTAATTCCCTATGATTTGAGTCCCTATGATTTGAGTCCCTACAGATTTTAAAATAAAAGTATATGAAAACTACAATTTCCAAATGATGCATCCTAAAAATATCATGGTTGGCAATGGAGATTCTTTAAGTATATATAGCAAAGGAATTGAACCAAAGGAAATATTTCACTGAGCTTCTATATAGTCCCATGAGAGGTAATACATTATTATGAAAAAGCATGAAAAAAAAGCATTTTTTAATTTAGCTGGACAAATATAAAATATCAACTCATAGTCCCTACAGAAAAGTTATACATTGATTACAATAAATTTGAATTCTCCTCTAAATTACTGCTGCTTCATCTATAAAAGCAACTGCCCTTGTCACTGGGGTCAGTGCAAAGCTTTGTTCATCTCCATTGTTCAGTAGAATAGGCAGGCAGTTGCACTTTAAAAAAAATGTACCCTCTCAGCACCCTGGTCAGCGGTCTCACCCTGAACTGTCACCACTCCCAACACCCTTAGCTCTCACCCCACCCTCACCAACGACCTTGCCTCCAATCCTTCTGGTAAAATAAGACTAGAGAAGCCAAATATTCAAAAGCAGCTCCTTCTAGAGAAACATCCTGAGTTTCTGAGTCTATTTTGTCCATGAAAGATAGAACTGTTTATTTTTATGATGTTGGTTAATTGAAATTTTAAACTTCCCTACCATTTGTACTATTCTATGTTATCTCAGTAGGTGGAAAATTTAATCTAGAATTTTAAAAAATGAGTGTAAATATTTTAAAATGTGAATCTTTGAATTATCAAAGTTGATGCTGTGCTTTTGGACAGTCCAGTCAAAGGACATTGTTATTGCAAAGTATTAGACATTGTTTTACCGAATAAAGGAGGAGGATGAAGCTCTAATTATTAGATGAGGTCCAAGACAATGCCCAATTCTATAGGAAAATGACAGGGCTTAGGATTATAGGCCATAATATTTTTGATACAGAGTTTGCATCATTGAAAAAAATCCATCTTTAATCCAAAGATGCCTTGATATATTGAAAGGAAATGACATGGCTTATGGGAAATAAATCATATCCTACTGTGACTTCTTTAAATGGATAGTGGATTTATATATTATCAAACTTAGCTGAATCTAGGGAAAAAATCTTTTAAATTGCAGAATAGACACAAAGAATTGTTGTTTTCTTAAAATATTTTGGTTAGCTTTTTAAAAAAATTTTTTATTCATTTATTTATTTATTTTTTGGCTGCATTGGGTCTTCGTTGCTGTGTGTGGGCTTTCTCTAGTTGCGGCGAGCAGGGGCTACTCTTCGTTGCGGTACATGGGCTTCTCATTGTGGTGGTTTCTCTTTTTTCAGAGCACGGGCTCTAGGCATGTGGGCTCAGTAGTTGTGGCTCTCAGGCTCTAGAGCGTAGGCTCAGTAGTTGTGGCACACGGACTTAGCTGCTCCACGGCATGTGGGATCTTCCCAGACCAGGGATCAAACCGGTGTCCCCTGCATTGGCAGGCAGATTCTTAACTACTGCACCATCAGGGAAGTCCTAAAGAATTGGTTTTTAATCAAAAGAGCAATTAAATACTGAACAGGCTATGTTAAATAAAGTTATAAAATTTCAGGTTGGGGGAGCTCTTTTAAAGTCAAAGCACCAGCCATCAGTCATAAAAAATGGCCAAGCAGGAAGTGATTTCCTCACTAGAGATGCTTTTACCTGTGTTTGTTTAGTATTCTAGATCTGCAACTCAGATCTCAAACCTTGATATGAACAGTTTCAGCGCTGTGGGGTTTTTATAATATCAAACCAGGAAATATACATGTATACATTATAAAGAGCAACATAAGTATTTTCACCATAAAAGTATTTTGTACATCTGTTCCAACTAGCTTAAGCCTATTTATTGAAGGAACTTATTAACATGAAGTTTCCCACCACCCTCTGACACTTTATTTTTGTGAAGAAACTGGAACAAAGGTATTTTCAGCTATTAGCACAAAAATGCAGAGGGGAAATTCCATGTCATGACCACTCCTTCTTTGGTTCCCAATACTGATTGCATTACACTCTGACTTCTCAATGTATAGTCTGCAGACCAATGTATAGTCATGCAGCAGCATGACTTGAGAACTTGGAAATACAGAATCTCAGGACCCACCTCAAACCTACTAAATCTACAGGATCCCCCAGGGGATTCATAGACTCAGTGAAGTTTGAGAAGTTCTCCTTCAGGCTGCACCAACACCTAATTGAATCACCACATTCTCCTAGAAGTTGGGTGATAATGCAGTGAGAACCTATCACCTCTCCAAGTATGGATGTTACAAAAACGCAAGTTAATGCCAGAAATATAAGTTTATACCTCATGCAAATTTAACTCAGGTGCTGACTTTAAAACCTCACTCTCTGTAAGATGAGACTACCATTTATTTCTCTGAATCCTCATGAGCAAGCAATCAATTAACATAAATTAACATTGAAGATGCTTAATATTAAAATAGAAAGAAGTAAACCAGCAGACAAGAAGAGCACATTAGCCTCATCCTCCATTCCACTTTCACCACTAGGAATGTGTTAAAACACAGATGGTTTGGCTGCAAGGTTGTCTGTGTGAAGATTTTTCTTTAACCTCTTCTTTTGGTCTTAGTTGCCCTTTAAGTTTAACTGTAGTAAAGATTATTGTATTTTAAACACACACATACACATATTCTTGAGGAATGATGTAAGAGATTTTCAATGGCCATTTTTACCATTCTCTATTTTTACTTTAAATACAAACTTGAGAAACTAATTCTATGTAAGCTGTTATCTACTTACATTTTTGGAAAATTATACAAATACCTGTAGGTTTACCAGTGCTTTCTTACTACATGTCTTGTCCTAGGTTGATTGTGTCACTGACAATAGTTTGGAAACACGGAAGCAATAATTAAGCTCCATGAGAGATGACACTAATACCTTATAAACTAAACAGACGACTCAACTATGGAAGGAAAATGAGTATAAATGTTTAAATAGGTCTTAACTGGGTTGGAGAGGAGGTGGGGATGTTGAGGAAGAAAGAATAAAAGAGAATGGGTGTGAGAAAGGAAATATCAATGGAATGTTGAGATTGCAAATGAAACCCACAGAAGTCAGGAAATTCAGGAGTTAAGGTTCCCACTGCTCCCTTAATTCTGCCCCTGGTGTTGGGCAAATGCATTGTGTATGTATCTTTCATTACCAGATCCCATAACACTTAGCAACAGAGCCCATTTAGGGTGGTGATGAAGAAGCATATTGCTCCTTATGAAATGAACTTTAAATACATCGAAAGGTTAACAACTAGTATAACAAGGTACTTTTTTCTATAAAAGCTTAATGTTAATTATAAAATCAGATAACATTGTTATGGCGTGAAATATGAAATACACAAGGCAGCACTCCCCTGGGGCACAATTGATGTGCACTGTGTTCACAATGGAATTTTCCCACCTTCAGAGGATAAAAGTGTAAATAATTCTTTCTCCCTGGAAAACTAATATGAAAATTAGCTAATGTAGCAACATTTCAGAATCTCTGCTTTACATAGGAAGGATACACGTCTGAGGCTACAAACTATAGTTAAGATAGCCATGTATTAATAAACTAATGCGAGGCAGGAGATGGGGAATAACAAATAATTCCTACCTCCCACCAAAAAAAATAAAAACATTTTTGGCCAATTTTGGAAAGCTGTGTAAGGCATTATTTTCCTTTAGATTTATCTTCCTAATGATGTTTATTTTTGTTAAATGAATGCCTCTCCAAATGTACTCAAGGTTAAGAAGTATCCCAGGAGTGTGTCCACTTGGAGATTAACAACAAAGCAGTATAGGATAAAAAGGTGCACAAATCATTGATAAAATGCACCTGAAGTTGCAGTAAACAGTGAGTGAACAGTGAAGAGTGAACTGTGTAGACACAGCAGTTTAGTGGTTATTAAGGAATTACAGAAGCTTTTGAAGAGTAAATTAACCCTTCCAGGAGTGGCTGTATCATTTTTGGGGCCCAGTGCAAAATAAAAATATGAGGCCCATGTTAAAAATATTATTAAGAACTTCAAACAGATAAACAACAAAGACCTATGGCACAGGGAACTATATTCAATATCTTGTAATAACCTATAATGGAAAAGAATCTGGAAAACTATATATATATGTGTATAACTGAATCACTTTGCTGTAATCTGAAACTAATACATTGTAAGTCAACTATACTTCAATAAAAAATAAATAGGGCTTCGCTGGTGGCGCAGTGGTTGGGTGTCTGCCTGCCGATGCAGGGGACACGGGTTCGTGGCCCGGTCCGGAAGGATCCCACGTGCTGCGGAGCGGCTGGGCCCGTGAGCCGTGGCCGCTGAGCCTGCGCGTCCGGAGCCTGTGCTCCGCGGTGGGAGAGGCCACGGCAGTGAGAGGCCCGCGTACCGCAAGAAAATAAATAAATAAAATATTTAAAAATTAAAGAAAAAAATATTAAGAACTTCAAGATGGTGTCAGTAGAGCATTAAACCAAGTGCAAGCCCTTCTGAGCACAGGGTCCTGCATGACTGCATAAGTTGCACACCCAGACCCCTTCTTTGGTTAAATGAACACCTCTCCTCTGCCTTTCTTATAGCACCTATCACTTTCTATTATTCTTAGTCCTTTGAGTCTGATCCTTAATTCTCCCTCTGGTCTGGACACTCCTTGTGGGCAGGGACTCTGAAAAGAGCACGGACCCTGGAATCAGATAAATCTGCCTTTACATTTCCAGCCTCCACCACTTTTTAGTTGTATGAACTTAACCACATTACTTAATTTCCCTGAAACTCAGTTTTCTCATCTGCAAAATGAAAGAGGAAAGGATTGCTGTGAGGATAAATTAATTTCGCAGTGTTTGGCCCATAGTGAGTACTTAAGAATAGTGGTTGTTCATATTATTGCATTATAAGGTTGCTGTGAGGATTACTGTGAGATAATAGAAGGAACTTCACAATGTTTAATGCTATGGGGCTGGTTGAAAATCGTATGGGAAGTTCATACAGTGGTGTGTCCAGAGCACTCTATCAATGGTACACCAATTAGCAACATCAGCAGTACCTGAGAGCTAGTTAGAAATGCAAATTCATGGACCCCAGCCCAGACCTCCTAAATCAGGAACTCTGGGGGTGGTGCATTGGGTGTGCCAAGCCTCCAGGTGATTCCAATATGCTCTCAAATTTGAGAACCACTGCTCTACTACATGAGTTGGGTCTGTGAGCTGACGAAGAAAGTCTTCTGTGCTATATTTTTATTAAATTACAAAGCAAGGTGCAGAAGGGTTCCCAAACTGATTTCAAGCCCAGAGATTTTCCAAAATTGAAGCCCATTTCTCCACCCTGGAGACATTAATGATGGTATTGCTCTGGCCAGGGATGGAGGAACTAGTCTCACTCCTCAAACTTGTACCCATTTCGCCTCTGGGGAGAGGAGCCCTTAAAGATTTTCCTTTTTCCATTTTGACTTTCTATACTGTTAGAATTTTTTTAACCATTCATATACATACATATGTGCATATATACATATATATATACATATATATAAATCTTGTCATGTGGTTTTTAAAAACTATTCCTCTTTATTTTTTTAACAATTATTTTAAAGTAAATAAGCACATGCTTTCTAAATATGAAAAAAAGCATGGTTCTGATTAACTAGAATGAGGCCAGAATAAAAGGTGTTTGAAAATCAGGCCAAATAGTAAGGGCCATTCCTCTAGAAGCAGAGAAATAGCCATAATCTGTGGACCTCTAACCAATGGAGCTGAGCAAACCCTCCTTGCCTGGGGAAATCCTGACAGCAGGGCCTCTAATTTCATGAAATAAGCCAAGTTGACCTCAAAAACCGTTGGCAAGGAAATTACACAGGAGTCAAGGTACTTCACACAATCTCTCTTTGGGTTTTCATTCTTTTAGGGTTGGTTTCCATGGAAATCTGCACCTGCCAGTTCCCTGGGGTCTCTAAGCCTGAGGACTGTGAGGAAACAGGGAGGAGAAAAGTGGAGACTGCAGATTTTATAGGCTTCTTTTACTTAGCATTTTCACTTACAGTGTTCTCAGAAACCTAATTGTGAGGCTTAGAGAAATTCCATTTGTAATATCCCCTTTATTTACCACTTTCGTGCTTTCTGGAACCTTGAAAACATAAGATAGCAAGGCTTCAGTGCATAGTTATTTTGTGTACAGATATGAAATTGGGTCAAAAGCCAGGAACAGTATTGTTTTCAGAATGTTTTGGTAATGATAAGAATCCTTTATATTTACAAAGAGAAATCCTTACCCAAAGACCCCAGAGCCCTTTAAATCTTTGAAATCTGCCTTGAGCCAGAGAAGTAAGAGCACATATTTCTACAACTTTGAATCCAGAGTGTTAAAGTCACTAAGACAGGTGGTCACCAGCTGGGAAGCAGTGAGCACAGCCAGGTGACCTCTGAAAACCCCTTCTGAAGTAAGAACGTGTGACAATTGTAGTTACAGACCAGAAGTGTCTCTGCCGACCCATATGTGAAGCTCAGTCCTGATCAGCTACATGGCTCTATGCCTTCCCTCTCCTCCCGTAAAAATTTAGGTTGAGAAAGGATTACATGAATTTCTGCTCCAACTGAGAGGGCACCAGTCAACTTTGACTGAGTGCTGTTTGTGGATTACTGAGGGGGTCATAGGAAGGTGATAGCAAATAAATAGAAGAAAGTACCTAAAGAAGCTTACAACTGTTTAGGAATACACAGTATATGATGCACCTAATATATTCAAAGGGCACTTGTGTTACTTTTACACAGCAAAATTAGCCTTGTTTCTGGGACACTATTTCAAAATTGACCAAGAGGCTCAAGGCCAGGTTGGTGTTAAAAAATTGGAGGTATAATATCTATTTTTTGTATCTGGTTTGCTTGCTTGATGGTTGATTGGTTTTATGTAGAATATCTTAAATAAAACAGTTTTATTGAAGTATAACTTACATACCATAAACACATGTTTTTAAGTAATTAAATGAATTTTAGTAAATTTATAGAGTTGTGTTACCATCACCACAATCCAGTGTCAGCATAATTCCATCACCCCAAAAAGATCCCTCAGGTCCGTTTGCAGTCAGTGTGTACCCCAGACAACCAATGAACTGCTTTCTGTCACTATCGATTTTCCTTTACTGGGCATTTCATATAAAGGGACTCATACTATAAATATTGTCTTTTGGCTCTGGCTTCTTTCATTTAGCACAATATTTTTTAAGTTGATCCGTGCCGTAGTATGTATCAGTAGTTTTATTGCTGAAAAGTATTCCATTGTACGAATATACTGCATTTTGTTATCCATTCAATAGTTGATGGGCCCTTGGGTGGTTTCCACTTGGGGCTATTATGCATAAAGCTACTATAAACATTCACATAAAAGTCTTTGGGAGAACACAAGTTTTAATTTCTTTTGAGTAAATACTTAGGAGTAGAATTACTGGGTTGTATGATAAACTTATGTTTAACTTTTTAAGAAACTGTCAAAATGTTTTCCAAAGTGGCTGTACCAATTTACATTTTCGTCAGCAATGTATGAGGGTTCCAGTTTTTCTACATCCTTAACAATATTTGCTACAGTCTGATTTTTTTTTTATTATAGACTTTCCAGGACTGTCTTATTGTAGCTTTGATTTGAATTTGCTAAATGACTAATGATGGTGAACATCTTTTCATGTATTATCAGCTATTTGTATATCTTCTTGGCAAAATACCTAATCCAATAATTTGTTCAATTTTAAATTTGCTTGTTGTTCCTAGTATTGAATTGTAAGAATGCTTTCAATGTTATGGATACAAATCCTTTATCAGATATATGTTTTGCAAATATTTTTATCCAGTTGTGATTTGTCTTTTCATTTTCTTAACTGTGTCTTTGAAGTGCAAAATCTTTTCATTGAGATTTATGAAACTTTTTCTTTATGGATCTTGATTTTGGTGACATATCTAATAACTCTTTGCCTATCCTAAGATCAAAAAGATTTCTTGAATGTTTTCTTCTGGAATTTTTATAGCTTTTTACATTTAGATGGTGTGGTACATTAATCTATTTCCAGGTATTAAACTAACTTTGCTTTCTTAGAAAAAATGCCAGTTGGTCATGGTGTATAATGCTTTATATATGTTGCTGGGTTTGGTTTTCTAATATTTTAGAACTTTTCATCTGTAATCTCAAGGGATACTGGTCTATAGATTTCTTGTAATGCCTTGTCTGGCTTTATTATCAGGGTAATAATGGCCTCATAGAATGAGGTGAAAAGCGTTCCCTCCCCTATTTTCTTGAAGAGTTTGTGAAGGATTGGTAATGTTGGCTCTTTAAACATTTGATAGAATTCACCATAGAAGACATGTGAGCCTGGGCTTTTCTACATAGGAGAGTTTTAATAACCAATTTAATTTCTCTACTTGTCAGAGTGCTAGTCTGATTTTCTATTGCTTCTTGAGTCAGTTTTGGTAATTTCTGTCTTTCTTGGATTTTTTCATTTCATCTAAGTTGTCCAATGTGTTATGAAAATTCTTCTTAATATTTCCCCTTATAAGCCTTTTTTATTTCTTCAGGGTTAGTACTAATATCTTCTCTTTCATTCCTGATTTCGGTAAGTAGTGTGTCTTCTCTCTTTTTCTCTCAGTCAGCCTAGCTAAATAATTGTCAATTTTGTTGATTTTTCAACCTTTGACTTCATTAATATTCTCTATTGCTCTTCTGTTTTATGTTTTACTGATTTCTACTTCAGTCTTTATTGCTCCCATTATCCTGCTTGCCTTGTGTTTCGTTTGCTCTTCTTTTCATAGTTTCTTAAGGTAGAAGCCTCAGTTATTGATCTGAGATCTTTCATCACTTCTAATATAGTTTAAAATTTCCCTCTAAGCACTTCTGTGGTCGCATCCCACAAAGTTTTGGTTTTCATTCTATTTAAAGTATTTTCTAATTTCCATGTGATTTCTTTCTTGACCCATATATTATTTGGAAATGTGTTCATTTCCAAATTGGGGGTTTTCTAAATTTGTTTCTGTTGTTGATTTCTAATTTAACTATGTTATGGTCACAGGAAATAATTTGTATGATTTCAATTCTTATAAATATAGTGCATCTTGTTTTATGGCATAACATATGGTCTTTCCTGGAAAATATTCCATGTGCTCTGTTGTTGGGTGGAGTATTCTACAGATTGTTAGTTGAAGTTGGTTGATATACATTATATCTTCCTAATTAATTGGCCCTTTTACATTATAAAATGTGAAATTTTGTCTCTAGCAACATTTTTAAAGTCTATTTTTTTCTGATATTAATAGAGCCATTCAAACTCTCTTACGGTTATTGTTTGCATAGAATATAATTGTCATGCTTTTAATTTTAACCTATTTGGATCAAAAGTGTTTCTTTTATAGGCAGCTGGAGCTTGAAGTTTTATTCAATCTAATAATCTTTGCATTTGATTAGTTTTTAAGCCATTCACATTTAATGTAATTATTGATATCGTTTGATATATATCTTCCATTTTACTTTTTATTTTCTGTTTCATGTCTCTTTTGTTCCTCTGTTTCTGTATTACTACTTTCTTTTGTGGTAAATAGATGTTTCTAGTGCATCATTTTAATCCCTTTGTTATTTTTTTTCTTAAATAGTTTGGGGTTTTTAAAGTGGTTGGTTTAAGACTTGCACTACAGATCTTAGCTTATTTCAACCTATTTCAAATTAATACTAACTTAATTTTTATAAAATATATACACTTAGTCCAATATAGCTCCATTTCTTCCTCCCTCCTTTTTGCTATTATTTTCATATATATTACATCTTTATGTTATAAGATTAGTAATGCAGTTTTATGAGTATTGTTTTATGCAATATTACATATTTTCAACCAGTTAAGAGGAGAAAAGAGAAGAAACTATATTTATACAATTTCATGTATTTTCCTGTATATTTAATTTTGCAGTGTTATTTATTTCTTCACATGGGTTCTAGCTACCATCTAGTATAATATATCTAGTATAATTTCCTTTCAGCCTGAAGGAATTCCTTTAGTATTTGTTGTAAGATAAGTCTGAGAGCAACAAATTCATTCATTCTTTATTTATCTGGTAATGTCTTTAATTTTGGAATGTCAGTTTTGGAGTATAATTGTAATGGATTTAGAAATCTTAGTTAGCAGTCACACTCTTTCAGCATTTTGAGACCATCATCCCATTGTCTTCTTGTTTCCTTTGTTTTCAATGAGAAGTCTGCTGTTAATCATAGTATTGTTCCCCTGTATGTGATGTGTCATTTTTCTCTTACTCTTTTCAAGATTTTCTTTGTCATTGGTTTACAACCACCATTTGACTATGACACCTCCAGGTGTGACTCTCTTTGTGTTTATCTTCCTTGGAACTCATTGAGTTTGTTGGATCTGTGGACTAGTTTTTAATAAAATTTGGAAAATGTTTGGCCATTATTTCTTCAAAAAATTTTTCTGACCTTTTCTCTCTCCTCTTTTTCTGAGACTTCCAATATACATATGCTAGTATGATTGATAGCATCCCATAGATCTCTGAGGTTATCCTCATTTTTCTTGATTTTTTTTCTTTCTTCTCCAGCTTAAATAATTTCTACTCATTCACCTTCAAATTTGTTGACTCTTTCTCCTACAATCTCAAATCTGCTATAGAGCCCCTATGGTGATTCTTCACTTCAGTTATTTTACTTTTCAAATGAAGAATCTCCACTTAATTATTTTGTATTTATTGAGATTTTATTAATCTAGACTTTATTAAGAGTCTCAATTTGATTAATCATTGTTATCATAGTGTTCTTTAATTCCTTGAAAGTTACTTTTAGTTGCTTGAATGTATATATAATAGCTGTTTTTAAGTCTTTGTTTAGTCCAACAACTGGACTCCTCAGAGAGAATAGGTATTCACTTTCTTTCCTGAGCATGGGTCATAGTTTCCTATTTCTTTGTATGCCTTACAATTTTTTTTTGTCAAAAACTGAACACTTTGTTTAAAACTGGACATTTTGTGTAACATGATACAACAACTCAAGGTTTCCTATTTTTCTTTCCTGGAAGCTATTATTGTTGCTGCTTTTTTGTTTGTTTCTTTATTTGTTTAGTAATTTGCCTGAACTAATTCTGTGGAGTCTGCCTCCCCCATTGCATTTGACCACTAGTGTCTTTGCTCAGATTTTTCTTCATTCTTGCTTTTATTTGTTGAGTTTGGCTTCCTTTGATTTGCTCTTGTTGTAAGCGTGGCTTAATGGTCAGCTAATGCTTGGTCAGAGATTGTACTCAAACACCTTGAGCCATTCTACCACTTGACAATAGAGCTACGTGTAGACTGGGAAATGTATTTAAAGTTCAGGTGGTTTACAAAACTGCCCTGACTTACTGTCTGTGTGTTCAAAACCTCACAATCAGCCAAAATACATAGCTAGGGACCTTTCCAACCTCTCCTGAGTATGTGTATAGCCAAACCATGCAGACAGCTTTCCAGATGACCAGAAATATCTTGGAGCTTATCAAGGTCCATCAAGCCTATATTATTCTCTGGCTCTCCCTGTAAAAATTTTCCCCCAAGCAAGATCACAGCTTCAGGCTAGTTGAATTATTGGCCTTCTTTGTTTGCCACCAAGATCACACTATTTTCAATAACACTTAGGGATGTGATTTTTTTGCACTCTGTTCCAAATCAAGTCATTCCTTCCAGCAGTGAAGCTGCTGGTCTTCTTATCTTAACATGCCACAACAGAACTTCTGTACTAACTGAAATGGAAGCATCCCCAGGCTGAAATGCCATCAATTTTCACTGTTCTACCCCAAAGTTCTAAATTTGTTTTTATATCTTTGGTAGATTTATTTCAAGGGTTCTAAATAGTTGTTTTCACAATTTTGCCCAATTTTATCATTGCTTTCTGGGAAGGGGATTTGCCTTGCTCCTTACTTCTTCTGTCTGGAATCCCTGAACTCTAGAATAAAATTGTGTGTCTTTGGAATCCCAGCAAAGAGATTACTGATGGGAAGAAATCTAGAAAATATCACTTTATTATAAAATAAAATAAAAATAAACAACCTGGAGTTGATTGCCCCTCCCAAATTGGTACTAAGCCCAGAGATTTCCCAAAACTGTACTCATTTACCCACTTTGGCAGGTGGCACTAAGGGTGCTCCCCAGGCTGGCCAAGTTTACCCACTCTGGTGTATACTGTTTGTTGATATGTGTGCCTTTCTACCAAGGCTCTAGGAAATAGCCTCTCCAAGTGAATCAGGATGTTAAGGGATATATTGGCTCTTATAACTGACAAAGTCAGGGTGAGGATCAGGTGTGGTTCAATCAGGCTTCCTATGAGGTTCTTGCCTCTGCCCATCCTTACCTTCATCATCAGGCTGCAGCAGTTTCAAGAATCATACCTGCACAGCATCTCAGAGGGAGGGAGGAAAGGACTATTACTTCCTCTGGCTCTCTCACTAAAGAAAAAACTCCCATTACCACATTTCCTTGAAAACATACCCATTTCTGAGCCAATTCCTTTGGTCAGAGGAATGCCATATGCTGATTGGCTATAACCTGGGTTTTTAAACTGACCCTTGGCAAACTTCTCAAACTTACATGTACACATGAACCCTGTGGGGATCTTGGTAAAATGCAGATTTTGAATCAAGAGATTTGGAGTGGAATCTGAGATTCTGCATTTCTAGCATCCCAGGAAACACTGAAGGCCTACATTCTGAGTACAGAGGAATAGTGGCTATGTGGACTAGATATAGAAGGGCTGTAAGCTTCCTGAAGATGGCAACTTTGTTTTTATTCACCATTGAATTCCCAGGGCCTATAATGCTACCAAGTACATAATAGGTATCCTATAAATATTTGTTGAGTTTTGAAGAATTATCTTCCAAAAAACTGGGAAATTGATGGCTAGGCAGGTAACAGATCTTCCTAATCCATTAACCCTCTCCAAGCACAACTGTCAACTTTTGAGCTTTTCCAATATTACTTAAAACACCCAATAAATTCTGAAAGCCCAGAATGAATAAGTGATACAACACTTGCACTTTGAAATTGGAAAGTTACAGAAGTCTCCTTTCCTTGAGAACTTTGGTAAGAACAGCTCAATAACCCCATTGAGACATCAATATTTAGACAGAGGGATCTATTTTCCAGGTGCACAAAATTTTGCAATTAGAATTATCATATACAAAGATTATTGAATGTTTGAGCCTCCAAGAAAACTGCATTATTTTCTGCAAACTTTTTAAAAATTGAAGTATAGTTGTTGTACAATATTATATGAGTTACAGGTATACACTATAGTGATCCACAGGTTTTAAAGGTTATACTCCATTTATAGTTATTATAAAATATTGGCTATATTGTACAATATATCCTTATGGCTTACTTTATACCTAATAGTTTGTACCTCTTAATCCCCTACCCCTATATTGTCCCTCCCCCTTTCCTTTTCCCCACTGGTAACCACTAGTTTGTTCTCCATATCTGTGAATCTGCTTCTTTTTTGTTATATTCACTAGTTTGTTGTATTTTTTAGATTCCACATACAACTGATATCACACAATATTTGTCTTTCTCTGTCTGACTTATTTTACTTAGCATAATGCCCTCCAAGTCCATTCAGGTTGTTGCAAATGGTAAAATTTCATTCCTTTTTATGGCTGAGTAGTATTCCATTGTATATACATACTAACTCTTCTTTACTCATTCAACCATTGGTAGACACTTAGGTTTCTTCCATATCCTGGCAGTCATAGATAATGCTACTATGAACATTGGAGTGCATGTATCTTTTCAAATTAGTGTTTTTGGGTTTTTTGGCTATATATCCAGGAGTGGAATTGCTGGGTCATACGGTAGTTCTATTTTTAATTTTTGGAAAACCTCCATACTGTTCCACAGTGACTGCACCAATTTACCTTCCCACCAACAGTGTGCAAGTGTTCCCTTTTTTCCATGTCCTTGCCAATATTCGTTATTTGTGTTCTTTTTGATGAAAGCCATTCTGTCAGGTGTGAGGTGATATCTCATTGTGGTTTTGATTTGCATTTCCCTAATGATTAGTGATCGTGAGCATCTTTTCATGTATCTGTTGGCCATCTACATTTCCTCTTTGGAAAAATGTCTATTCAGTTATTTTGCCCATTTTAAAATCAGGTTGTTTGTCTTTTTGATGTTGAGTTGAATGAATTGTTTATATATGTTAGATATTAACCCTTTATTGATCATGTCATTTGCAAATTTTTTCTCCCATTCAGTAGGTGGATGGTTTCCTTTGCTGTGCAAAAGCATTTAAGTTTAATTAGGCCCCATTTGTTTATTTTTGTTTTTATTTCCTCTAGGACGTGGGTCAAAAAGGATCTTGCTGTGATTTATGTCATGGAGTGTTCTGCTTATGTTTTCCTCTAAGAGTTTTATAGTATCCAGTCTTACCTTTTGGTCTTTAATCCATTTTGAGTTTATTTTTGTGTATGGTGTTAAAGAGTGTTCTAATTTCATTCTTTTACATGTAGCTGCCCAGTTTTCCCAGCACCACTTATTGAAGAGGCTGTCTTTTCTCCACTTTATATTCTTGCCTCATTTGTCATAGATTAATTGATCATAAGTGTGTGAGTTTATTTCTAGGCTTTCTATTCTGTTTCATTGATCTATGTGTCTGTTTTCATGGCAGTACCATTGTCTTGATTACTGTAGCTTTGTAGCATAGTCTGAAGTCAGGGAGCATGATTCATCCAGCTCTGTTCTTCTTTCTCAAGATTGTTTTGGCTATTTGGTGTCTTTTGTGTTTCCATACAAATTTTAAAATTATTTGTTCTAGTTCTGTGAAAAATTCCATTGGTATTTTGATAGGGATTGCTTTGAGTAGTATGATGAGTTTAACAATATTAATTCTTCCATTCTAAGAACATGGTATATCTTTCCATCTGTTTGTGTCATCTTCAATTTCTTTCATCAGGATCTTGTAGTTTTCTGAGTACAGGTCTTTTACCTCCTTAGGTAGGTTTATTCCTAGGTATCTTATTCTTTTTGATGTGATGACAAATGGGGTTGTTTCCTCAATTTCTCCTTCTAATAGTTTGTTGTTAGTGTATAGAAATGCAACACATTTCTGTATATTAATGTTATATCCTGTAACTTTACAGAATTTATTGATGAGCTCTAGTAGTTTTCTGCTGGTGTCTTTAGGATTTTCTATGTATAGTATCATGTCATCTGCAAACAGTGACAGTTTCACTTCATTCCAATTTGTATTCCTTTTATTTCTTTTTCTTCTCTAATTGCTATGGCTAGGACTTCCAAAACTATGTTGAATAAATGTGGTGAGAGTGGGTATTCTTATCTTGTTCCTGATCTTAGAGGACATGATTTCAGCTTTTCACCATTGAGTATGATGTTAGCTGTGGGTTTGTCATACATTGTCTTTACTATGTTGAGGTATTTTCCTTCTATCCCCACTTTTCTGGAGAGTTTTTATCATAAATGGATGTTGAATTTTGTCAAAATTTTCTTCATCTATTGAGATGATCATATGGTTTTTATTCTTCAGTTTGTTAATGTGGTGTATCTCATTGATTGATTTGCAGATATTGAAGCATCCTTATATCCCTGGGATAAATCCCACTTGATCATGGTGTATGATCCTTTTACTGTATTGTTGGATTTGGTTTGATAACATTTTGTTGAGAACTTTTTGCATCTATATTGATCATTGATATTGGCCTTTAATTTTTTTTTTTTATGATATCTTTGTCTGCTTTTGGTATCAGGGTGATTCTGGCCTCGTTTAATGAGTGTGGAAGTATTCCTCTGTAATTTTTTTGTAATAGTTTGAGAAGGATAGTAGAAGTGGCCTGCTATAGGTGATGTCCTATGTGTCCTAGCAGTGCACTCCCCTCTTGTTACCCAAGCTATATGCTCTAGGGGTTCCCCTAAGAGGAATGTATTGGTCCTTCTAGTGTAGTGGGATGACTATGGGCATGATCTGTTAGGCTTGTTTGGACCCTAGCCTGGTTGGTTGCCAGGCCCTGCCTTGTGCTGATGCTGCTGGCTGTTGGTTAGCAGGGCCTGGTCATGAATGGCTGATTGCAGAACCCCAGGGGGCTCCAGGGCTAGTGCTGGCTCACTGGTGAGTGGAGACAGGGTCCAAAAGACTCCAGGGCTGTTGCCCTCCCACTGGTGGGTGGAGGCAGGTCCTGGGGTTAGTGGCAGACTACTAGCAGGTAGAGCTGGGTCCTGGAGTCTGGCTGCAGGGCCCAGGGTTCTTAGAGCTGGTGTCAGATCAATGGGGGTGGGGGGGGTGGGGAGGGCAGAGTCCAGTTCCTGACACAGTTGGGTATGGGGTCTTAGGTGTCCCAAAGCTTGTGTTGGCTGGCTACTGGGCAGGGCTGGGGCCCAGTTGGTCCCAGGGTAAGCTCTGGCCTGCTGTGGGTGGGCTGGATCAGTAGGCTGTGGTTTTCTTGCATCTGGTGTCTGCTCCCTGGTGGGTGAGGTTGGTCTAGAGACTAGTGCAGGCTTCCTGGAGGGCAGGGCCAGTGCCTGCCCCCTGGTGGATGGGGCTGGGTCTTGGCCCTCTGGTGGGTAGGACCATGTCTAGACGTGGTTGTGCATTTAGGAAGTCTTTAGCCAACCTGTCTGCTGTTGAGTTGGGCTGTGTCCCTACCCAATTAGTTGTATGGCCTGAGGCATCCCAACACTGGTACCTATAGGCTGTTGAGTAGGGCCAGGTCTTGGTGCTAATGAACTAGAGGGTGGATCCCATGATGGCGCCTAATTGCACCAGTGTTCACACAGTAGAAACCTCCCAAATATGGTTGACACCAATGTCTATGTCACCAGGGTGAGTCTCAGCCGCCTCCCCCCACCCTGTCCCTCTGGGAGACTCTCCAAGACCAGCAGGTAGGTCCGGCCCAGGCTCCGATCAAATTACTGTTTTTGTACTGGGTCCCAGTGGGCATGAGATTCTGTGTGCACACTTTAACAGTGAAGTCTTTATTTCCCCCAGTCCTTTGGGACTCTCAAAATTAAACCCCACAGGTCTTCAAAGCCAAATGCTCTGGGGGCTTGTCTTCCCAGTGCAGGACCCCTGGGCTGGGGAGCCCAATGTGGGGCTCCGAACTCTCTCTCTCCTGTGGGAGAACCTCTGCAATTAGTCTCCAGTTTGTATGTTGCCCACCTGTGGGTATGGGATTTGATTCTATCATGAGTCTGCCCCTCCTACCCATCTCGTTGTGGTTCCATCTTTATGTCTTTAGTTGTAGGTTCTGGTATGTTCTGGTCTTTTTCATCGATGGTCATCTGCAGATAGCTGTGATTTTGGTGGGCTCATGAGAGGAGGTGAGCTCAGGGTCTTTCCATTCTGCCCTCTTGACTATCCCTTTGCAAATTTTTAACATGCCTTCTCGTATGGGACAAGGGTAAGTGGCATGTAAAAATGACACAAACTATCCAAATTCATATTGAAATATAGAAATGAAATGAGATATTCTTTTGTTAACACAATATACTCTGATTCATTAGAAAATATAAGAGCAAGTGATTTAGATTTGAAAGGACTTCTAATACTTTCTAAGAAGTTATTCTGAAATATTTTTACATCTTTCTAAGTGTTTCTTTCTGATTGCAGCCCTCAGCAGTAGCTCTGCATTCTGTAGGAGTGAAGCCACTTGGATCGATGCCTTCTTGAATTCCATGCATTCACCCAGACTGATGGCTTTTGAGAGAAAACATTATCTCCAAACGAAAAACTTCAAATGGAAGACTGTAAAACATAAAAACAGCCAAACAAACAAACAAACAAACAAAACCCACTCAGACTTGTGACCCTTGGTACTTCCCAACTCTAATACCCTAATGAAGCAACCTTTCTGAAGTTAGAGGGAATAACAGCCATCCTCACAGCAGTCAATGCCAATGTAAAGTCTTCATGGACCCCACCTGCTTGGTAGTAGATCTCAGATGACTGTCATAGGCCCAGTCAGTTCCTGTGAAAGGGCTAATACCCAACCCCCATTTTCTTATCCCCCTTCTCTTATCAGGGGGAAATGCATTTATTCCTTCTGGGGACTGATTTGTGGAGGTGACAATTAGCCTCATGGAAACAAATGCAAACTTGTAACTGAGACTTCTCAGTTGCCCCTAAACTCCAAGCCTGCCTCCTGACAAGCTCATAGGATAGAAGGTTATTCTCTGGCCAGGAAGTTTATGAATGACTGGTTTTTTTTTTTCATGAGAGAAGGATATATAGGAATAAGAAAAGAGAAAGCAGGGGACAAATGTTATCATCCATTTTTCCCTTCCTCAAGCAGAAAATGGTCTGTGCTTCACACAAAGGAAGCATAGGGAACAAGACCTATTGCTTTCCCTGGCAATGAAAGGGAAAAAAAGAGCATCATGCACCAACTGAAACAACTTTGAAAGCATCAATGAAGCCAGTTCTATAGCTGAGGGGCTGGAACACACCATGAACAACTTAGGAAAAAAAATCTCAGTAGCTAAAATGTCTACAAAAGCCTAGAAGTTGCTGCCTTCAGAGAGATATTTTTCCCATCAAATTCTGTGGGAAGACCAGGGGACAGAATTGAAGAGAGACACAAACAGTAAGTACCCCAGGTAGAACCCCAAATCTCTGGGTTAAACCAGAACTGTTATAACTCTTGAGTATTCTTGGAAGAAAAGAGAATTTTCCATAGGAATGACTATACATATTCTTCCCTGCCAACCACCCTCTGCTGTGCCCCTATATTCTTTTTAAGCACTTATGCATTTTTGGACTTCCCTGGCGGTCCAGTGGTGAAGAGTCCGTGCTTCCAGTGCAGGAGGCAAGGGTTCAATCCCTGGTCAGGGAACCAAGATCCTGCATGCCACGTGGCACAGCCAAATAAAATAAAATAAAATAAAATGACTTATGCATTTTTGCTCTTCCTGCAATGTATGCCAATCTGAACCCATAAGAACTGGATGAACCAAAATGGCCACAAAATGATCAAGGAGATAGTCCACTTCACTTTTCCTAAAAGGTCCTTCCCATCTCTTATCCCCTCTTGATTTTAGACTCAGGAAGTTTTGAAGAATGGTGGTAGCAATCAAAACTAAACTAGGGAATGAGGGGTTCTGAAAGCTCTAATAGGAAATATATTAGAATTAGGGAATTTTGCTTAGGAAAGGTAATTCTTTGAGCTCATCATTGCCTTTGCTGTGTTGGAACTCTCTCAAGAACTCTAGATAATGGGTTTTAAGAGAGTAATCCAAAATAGTTTTTGAAATACTAAGCAATCTAGAGAATTTACAGGACCAAAAGTGGTCAGACGAAAGTATTACAAACTTTCATCATTGCAAAGTGGTGATTTTCCCCATCCTTCCCATTTCTATGCAAATCCTTAATCAAGGAAGTAGTAGTGATTACTAAGTGTCTCTTAAACTTCAGGATACAGTGTGAATAATCAAAGTCACTCATTTAAAAGATGAGACATAAATGAGTAACTATGAAGATCATATAATCAATCTGTGGAAATTAACAACATTTCAAAGTTCAGTTGAATCCCCCTGAAAAGTCCTAGCTTTGTAATTCTAAACAGTTGCTGCTTCCAAGCCAAAAAGTAATCCTTTAGTCTTCTCTTTGGTAACTATTCCTTCCTACCTCACCCCCACCCACCTATTCCCAGTGTTTTTCTTTCTAACAAACAGAAAGAAAAAGGAAAAGAAAAATAATAACTGTTTAAAATTCCAAGGTTTTACTTCAAGCCAAGGTCACCTTTCTAACTAACTTTGATCAGGTAAATTACCTCTAAGTGTCTCAATTTTTCCCTCTAGAAAATTGAAATAATGTATCACCTTTGATCTGCAAATTTGTAAGGGCATTTAGAGATTGAATGAAACCTACCTGCTGGGATTTCTGTTTCCAGGAAGATGGAGTAGCCATCCTTCTACTTACTCCTCCTGCTAAGTTCAACTAAAAACAACTAAACTAAAAACAAATATTAGAAGATCCTAAAGTTGATAAGAGGAAGACAGGCCAGCTAGAGGCCTTGGGACCCGAAGACCATAGGTGGTAAGTTCCCTGAGGTTTCTCGGCACTTCATGTATTCCAGACTGAATACTGGAGAAGTGGCACCCTATCAACACCATAGATGGAAAAAAAAAAACAAAAAACAAAGGGAAGCCTGCTCTCTCTGGCCAAAGGATAAGGAACAGGGTAGTCTAGAAAGGTAAAAAACTTTTAGATAACAAGTCTACACCAGCCAAGCAACACAGAAATAAACTGCAGCCCAACCGCTACCTCCACCAGCAAAGGCCAAGTGGAGAGCTTAGACATCCGCCCTTGGCAGGTTGAAATCAGGGGCTCCAATCCTCTCTCCCCCAGGGTTTGTCAGAAGAGGCCTAATGGAGGGTCAGGATTTTCACCAACATTAAGTGGTAACAATAACACCCCAACCCACAGTATTAGTGGAAGCCATTCAGGGACCCTGAAATCCCACCCCAACCAACAGCAACAAAGAGCCCCTCATCCCCTGGGTGTCAGTGGGGGCAGAGGGGACAACCTGGACTCCAACCTCACCCAGCAGTAAGGTGGTGGCACCCCCCACCTTCACCCACCAGAGCACTGTCAGAGGAGGGCTGCTACAACACAAGATCTGAATAAGATCTAGAATCTTATAACACACCCAAACTGTCTGGGTTTCAATTTTTAAAAACTCACTTTTTATACCAAGAACAAGGAGGAGCTCAAACTGAATGACAAAAGACAACCATCAGATGCTGCCCCAAGATGATACAGATGTTAGAATTCTCTGACAAGGATTTTAAAACAGCCTTCATAAAGCTGCCCCAGTGAACATTTATAAACATACCTAAAATAAATGATTAATAGAAAGTTTCAGCAAAGAAATAGAAGACATGAGAGAAAACCAAATGGAAAATTTAGAACTAAAGAATGAAAATAACTGATATGAAAAGCTCAGTGGATGGGCTCAACATAAGGAGAAACAAGGCAGAGGAAAGAATCAATGAACTTGAATAGAACAATAGAAATTATCCAATCCAAACAACAGAGAGGAAATAGACTGGAAGAAATGAACAGTCTCAGGGGTATGTGGAACTATAACAAAAGACCCTGTCATCAAAGTCCTAGAAGAAAAGGAGAAAGAAGATGAGGCTGAAGAACATACCCAAACAAATAATGGCAAAAATTTTCCTAAATCTGGCAAAAAAAAGGGAGGTTGGTGGGGTCCAGTAGATTCAAGAAGCTGAGTGAAACTCAAACAGAAAAAGAGAAAAAGAAATCCATTCCAAGACACATCATAGTCAAACTTCTGAAACTAAAGGCAAAATCTTGAAAGTAGCTATAGATAAATGAGGTATCCCTTAGAGGAGAGAAACAATTCAAATGGCAGTGTATTTCTCACCAGAAGCTATGGAAGCCAGAAGGAAGGGGCAGAAGATTTTTTTAAGTGCTGAAGAAAAAAGAACTGCCAACTCTGAATCTTATAGCCAGTGAAAATATCCTTTAAGAATGAAGGGGAAACTTTAGACATTCTCAGATGAAGAAAAACTAAGAATTTATTGCCAGCAGATCTACTTTGAATGAATAGCTAAAGAAGAGTGCTGGCTGCTCATGCTGTGTGGGACAAGTGCTGGCCTGGCTGCCTTGCTCTGTGGTGGACTTGCAGCCATTGCAAAGGCCAACAGGGAGCTCCCCTCCTCCTTCCCCATGGGCAGCAGCAGCCCCAGGGTGAGGGTGCATCCAGACCCCTCCCCAGCCAACACTGTAAACAGAAGGGAAATGATAAAAGGACTCTTGAACATCAGTAAGGAAGAAAGTCTACAGAAAGAGGAAGTATATGGGTTAAGCACAAGACTTTCCTTCCCCTTGATTTTTCTGAATTACGTTTGATAATTAAAGTAAAAATTATAACATTGTCTAATGTGATTGTCAATGACTGTAGAGGAAATATTTAAAACATCTGTATTACAAGTGGGGATGAGTAAAGTGGCATTCAGGGAGGTAAGATTTCTTCACTTTAGTTAGGGATGGAAAAAGATATATGATGCAGTATATTTTATGCCTGTGATATACATGAAAGCAAAAATTGATAGGCCTGCAAGGAAAAGTCAACAAATTCACAACTATAGTTGAATATCTCAACTCCTGTCTCTCAACACTTGATAGAATAACTAGACAGAAAGTCAAAGACAGAGAAGAATTCAACACCACCATCAACCAACAAGGCTTAAGATCTAAAGACATTCACAGAACACTCCACACAATGACAGCAGAATTCACATTTTCAAGTACTGACATAGCATATACCAAGATAGACCAAATCTTGGCAATAGAACAAATGCTAACAAATTTAAAATATTTGAAATCAAATACAGTATGTTCTATGACCATAATGCAATCAAACTAGAAATCAATGGCAGAAAGACAAAGTGAAAATATTCAGACACTTGGAAACTAAAAAACATACTCCTAAATAATCCACAGGTCAACAAGGAAGTCTCATTGAAAACAATAGAATGAAAGTTAAAATAAAACATATCAAAATTTGTGAGACACAGATAAAGAAATGTTGAGAGGGAAATTTGTAGCACTAGATGCTTCCATGAAGAATGAAGAGAAGTCTCAAATCAATAAACTAAGCTCTCACCTCAAGAGCATAGACAACAAAGAGCAAAAATAAACCAAATAGGAAGAAGGAAGGAAATAAAAAAGAACAGAAATTAATAAATATTGAAAACAGGAAAAAAAATAGAGAATCAATGAACAAAAAATTTGGTTCTTTGAAAAGATCAATAAACTCTATGAAGTAAGTCTGACAGAAAATAAAAGAGAAGACACAATTAAAAATATCTGGAATGAAACAAGATATCACTGCAGACCCTGCAGACTTCAAAAGGATAATAAAGGAATATTACAAGAAACTCTACACGTAAGGTTGACAACTTAAATGGACCAATTCCTTGAGAAGTATAAACTAGCATAAATCACTCAATATGCAGTAGAAAATTTGAGTAGCCCTATAATTATTTTAAAAATTGAAATTGAATTCATAATTTAAAACTTCTCCAAAAAAGAAATCTTCAACCCAGATGGTTTCACTGAAGAATTCTACCAAATGGTCAAAGAAGAATTAATGCCGATTTTATACAATCTCTTCCAGAAAATTCAAGAAGAGAGAACACTTCCTAATTCATTCTATGAAGCCAGTATTACCCTTATAACAAAACCAGACAAAAATAGTACCAAAAAGAGAAAAAGGCAGACCAATATTCCTCATGAATATGGATGCACACATCCTTAATAATATATTAGCAGAGAGAATTCAGCAATGTATAAAAAGTATTATACAATGACCAAGTAGGGATTATTCCAGTGAGGCGAGGCTGGTTGAAATTTTGAAAATCAATGTAATCTACCACATTAACAGAGGAAAGGAGAAAAATCATGTGATCTCAGCAATTGAAGCATAAAATGCATCTCTTCTGCATGTTAAAAACTCTCAAAACACAGGAATAGAGAAGGGTTTCAACTTGATAAAGAAACATCTTTTAAAAAATACCTACAGTAACATTCCTTATAGTGGTGAAAGGAATTCAAGATAAGAGAAACATGAAGATGAGACAGGCTGCCTGACAGTTGGTCAATGTTAGAGAGAAGATGTGCTGGGGAAGAGGAGCCAGCAGGACCCAGGAGGAGAAGGGTCTGAAAAGTGCCCCCTTGCCTTTGTTTTTTTAATTGAAGCATTAGTCCATCTTCCATTTCAGAGGGGGGAAAGTGTACTCCACCTGGTGAATGTTTTAAATTCCTAAAAAGTAAATAACTGTTTCAGCCTTTGAAATTTCACATGAAATTATCAATGAGTCAGGAGAAAAATGCTAACATCAAAATTAAAATCAAATGAATCATGGCTTCTCCCTGCAAAGCAGAAGCACTTTGGTCTGTGCTTATACTCTGCTGATGGACAATTGGCTGCCAGCTCCCTCCCACCTCACCCCACTCCCACCTGCCTGACTGGCCCTTCCCCCCAGCATCCCATAGGCTGGGTTATGGAGAGGAGCAGAGCAATTCCTCTCCCACCATGAGCATTTTCCACGAGGAAAGGCTGTGGCATTACTCCTTTCCCCAAACTCAGTCCTACAACCCTGGAAAAAAGGGAAATCACGATAGGATTGTGTTCCCTGTCCAAGCTGGTGTCTCAGAAGACGCCTTCAGCAGAGTTACACTTCGGTTCAGCAAACTCTCAGATTGGTGACAACATAGGACCAATTCCCTCTCCTTTTGTATCAGATCAGGTTAGCTTTTCTAGCTCCTCTTTCCCAAATGCATTTCCTCATCTCCCAGACTGTCCTGGTACCCGGAAGAAGGGAGAAAGAGAGAGAGAGAGAAAGAGAGACAAAGGGAGAGCTGAATGTAAAATAGAAGTATAGGAAAATTCTAATTGGTTTTTTGAAGATTATGTAAGTGATGGGGACAAAATATATCAATTTCCACTCCTGCTAAACAAGGACCACCACTTGACTTACCTCATCACTGGACAGCCTGTGATGTCCTTTGGGACCCAGAAGTCAAACCCCCACAGATCCACTTGGCAGGAGCTTTGAGAGAATTGTGTTTTGGCAACAGCTGCTATGGAGGGAGGCTCCTATTTTTACACCACTGGGGCTGAAACACAACCATCTCCCTGAACTTCCTAGAAATGGTACATAATATGTGGTTCTAGGAAGGGGGGATCCTTGAGACACTGCCCCCCTCCCCATGTTATGAGAATGCACCTGTATTTTGGGAGTATCTGGCCACCCCCTCTCTGCTCCTTCATGCCACACCCTTAAAAGTATCTTAGCAAACCCATGAGTACACCAAGGTACAAAGGAACATCCAGGCCTCAACCTGACCCAGTCAGTGAAAGTGATATTCAGGTATAAAAGGTACTCACAAAAAAGAAAGGATCTAGAGTTCACTTAGATGTTATTCTCCAGCAAGGCAGAAATACATTTTCCTCTGGGTTGCTATTGTTGGTAAGAGGATTCTAGAATTCTTAGTCTCAGCTCTTTTTCAGGTAACAAAACTGAAACTCTTCACAGTTCAATAAAAAGGGAGGTATCAAAAGTCACTTCTGTGCCTTCTCTACACAGGTAAAATACTCTGTAGCATCACCAAGGAAGGAGTTATTGTGCAATGGTGGTATCTGAAAATCACCCTTCTGCTCATAAAAGCTGCATTGATCTCACTCACATATGTATTTCTTTTCACCACAAAACAATGCTTAACTTCTCCAGTTCTCCCCATTTTCTTTTATTCAACCAAGCGATCTTCAGGTAAACACACAGCAAATCCTTTGAGATTAGAAAATATTGGAATTTTCTCCTGGGCCTATTTTCTTATTTTTGTTTAGCTCACCCTTTGATTGTCATGAGGTTTGCAGTCTGATTCATTTCAGGGCCTTGATGTTGAAACATCATTATTGTCATGCCTCCTAATATTGACAAGACAAATGTGCTAGTAAGGACAGTAGGTTTACTGGTGAAGCCAAGTGACTGAGCAATGTTTAAGTAAGTCAGTAGTAAGATTTCTTTAGAGGAGAACATTTTATCAAATTGGTATGTACAGGCCAGATGGGCTTCAGAAGATCCTAATTTCCAAGGCAGTCTATGACGAACAAACTTCGGGGCTCCCTGTTTGATTCCCATGCCAGGAAATCCTGCCTGTAAATGATTCAGAAAAGCTGATAAAGTTTTCCATGGATTTGACTGAATTACAGCACAGGGAACCCTGCGAAGAGGAGAGGCAGAAAGACAGCATCTCAGAGGATGGAGGAGGGAAAAGGGTAGACCTGAAGTGAGCAAAGCACAAGCACGTCAGCTACAAATTGTGTACACATGCAAGATGAACTTGTGAACACACGTCCAACTTGGCAGGTGTTTAAAGACTGGGTATTTATAATGTGCTCCTGAAACATCTTACTGAAATGATGATGATTTAAGTGACTTTGATTTAGAATTAGACTTTTAAGAATGTTTAAAAGCATTTCCAATGTTATCTACCAAAAACCAAATGCAGCTTCATGGAGATAGGATTCTCCATAAACTGACGTCTTGTGTTTCTGAATGTTGCCTCCAATCTTTTCTCTACCTCTTTGCCTTGCAACAATTGAAGCAGCTGGGGGCTGGAGCTCACTTTATTAGTGATTTAAAACACACCCTTGGAAACTAAGCTGGCTTTTTTTTTTGTCCATCCAGGTGGGAAGCGTGTTCCAGCAAATGGACTTTTAAGAAAGTTCTCAAACAGCTAATGCTTTAAGAGCTCAACTTCAACAAATCTTCTACCAGCCATCTCGGCAACAAAAGACCAGGGTAACCTGGTAAGAGAACTAAGCCTTCCATATAAAGACAAAGATAAAACAGCTCAGCAGCCGAGATTCGACATCTTTAAAAATGCCTTTTCAATCTTTAACTTTTGTCTGGTTGGTTGTCTAGCAACCAAGTGCCGAAAAGAAACTCCACCCAAAACAAAGTGAAACAATGCAGACACTTATTTAGGAGTGTGTGTGTATTAAGGTTCTCAGGGTGCAAAGATAGAAACTTGCTTTCAGACAATTAAAACAGAACAAGTCCTGATTGTAGATGGCAGGAAAGGAAGTTGGGAGTGAGGAAAAAGCAACTCGAAAATGCGTAATGTGGGATGAGGGTATAGTTTCCACACACCGGGCTAAAGCAAGGTTTACACTCTTAAGTAATAAAAACAAACCATTAAGCTCGGCCCAGCACTGTCAGGAAGTATAAAACAGTTCTTGAAACTTTGCAGTGACTATACAAAGCTTTTCATAAACTCTGTTTCCTGATCTTCATTAAATGTTCACATCAAGTTGCCATGGGGCAATTAGCTTGCCTCCTGAAATCAATAAAGAATCAACAATTTGGAAATAGTTGTACAGTAAAATAGTTCAATAATTATTCTCTCATCGTGTTGTGGCCAAGCAGTTCCAGTGTAAATGCAGACCAGATGAGAGCCTGTTCCTCACGAGGGGAGCTTTCAGCAATGGGCGGTTTGCAGAGAGAGCTGCTCATCGGCACGCACTGCAGCGAGAATGCAGTCCTGGCACTGCTTGGAGTGTGGCCCAGAAGGCAGGGCAAACACGGGCTGGAAGTGGCGTTCAAGTCAATATCTGGCACACTGCTCACGCACCTCAGAAGGACTCAGTCCAAAGTGTGGAGACCTAAACGAAATGATAGACCCAATGGATACAAAATTAGGCACCCTACACTCAGCATTTGGACCCCAGACAGGAACAAACCAAAATTCTTTTCCCCTGGGGTATATGTATCTGCAAGAGAAAACATAGGTATATCTATCTATCATCTATCTATCTATCTATCTATCTATCTATCTATCTGTGTGTGTACATCTATATCGATATATGTCTACGTTATATATGTATATAAAGAGTGTATTTGAGATTAGGATTCATTCATTTCAGCATTTCTTCAACAAATATTCAAATCTGAGTTGCTTGTAAGAAACCTTCAAAGTGCTCCCTTAGAAAGTAAAATGAGGCTACTAAACAGATGACCTTCCTAAGATGTTTTGCTACAAAAGAGGGGCCAAGACAAAGTTCTTTCTTTGCTGACCCCCTTTGCAGATGGAAGTCAATTCCTTTAACTTTTTCTAGTCAGAGCCCATTCACTTCAGCACCTTCTTCGAAGCCAACCGTGGCATCACAAATTCCAATATCCATTAAATCAAATGTCAAATACTAGCTTGGGAAGCTTTATATCACCCTCTAGGCTCAATGGTGCTGTAGAGTGAACTGTCTTAGAACTTGAAAAAAAAATAAAGCATCATTTTTAGTATAAACAAATGCTTCAAATGTATGACATCTATTTGCTGCCTTCAAAGGGAAAACTTTTATAACTCAGACGCTTGGCACTAAGATCACACGGGATCAACTCAGTGGACTGACTTAAGTGTTAAAACTTTTTAAAAGTACGTTAAGGGCTAGCACCTGCTCCCCCATCCACATAGATGTACTGACACGTATTTGACTAAACTGACTACATACATGCCCAAGCAAGCAAGCTGAGCAGATTTTACAAGATAAGCAACCAAGTGTTTTCATGTCTGAGGGTGGCTAGAACACAAAATTGCCAGTCATCTTGTGGGGGAAAAGAATGCCTTTGAAAAAAATATGTAGGGCATCATTTCAGATAAAATGTATCCAAATGCCATCCTGTATACAGGTTTTGTTGTTTTGTTTTGTTTTTCCTTTTAGTGCTATTTCTTAGCAAGGGGCCTAAACTTAGTCCCGCTTTCTGCTGTTGTGATTGAGAATTCTTACAGCCTTGCTACTCAATGTGTAAGACCTTAAGCCGGTGGGTAAAGGCAGCTACACCTGGGAATGTGTTGGAAATGCAGAATCTCAGGCCCCACCCCAGACTCATGGCAACAGAACCTATGTTATAACATGATCCCAAGGGG
The DNA here is from genome assembly GCF_005190385.1 of Monodon monoceros. Lineage (NCBI taxonomy): Eukaryota > Metazoa > Chordata > Mammalia > Artiodactyla > Monodontidae > Monodon > Monodon monoceros. Next base: position 33,013,979 of record NW_021703769.1, on the reverse strand, counting down.
TCTGTATACACATCAAGGCTGCATTCTCCTGGAGCTAGTATTGGTGATTCGCATGCACATTAAAATCTAAAAAGTTTTATTTAGAGCATTGGTCCCCCAAGTTAGGTAGAAGTTCACTTTGAAGTTTGAAGGGCAGGGAAACAGTGAGAAAACTCTGCCCTGGAGAAAACCATAAGGCTGTAATTTATGTCAGTGGGGTGCAGGCAAGAGGAAAAGCAATTTACCTGAGTGAAGCAGACCTGCATTAATCCCATCTCACCCTACCTGCCCCCTGCAAAAAATAAAGCAGAAAAGGAATAGAATAGTGCCAGGGCAGTCCTACTTCTTTGTGATTGCCTATCCATGTCACACTTATTTCTACACTTAAATTGTTCTTTACTGCAACGCTAGGTTCCTTTTGCCTTATAACAGACTGGGGGGCTGTGGTATCTAACACTCCATGAATCAATATCTTAACATTAATATGACTCTAGAATAGAAATACACTATTTTTAAAAGTGCTGTGAAATGCACAAATGATTTTTCCACCTCCAATAAAAAGCTGAGGAAAAAGATATGGAACACTTAGATTATCCAGTAATGATGTAGCCTGCTACCTAGACCAGACTGATAGATCATCTCTCCACTCTTGGCCTCCTGAGGTACAATTTAAAGCAGCAACTGGAGTAGAAATTACGAAAAAATGGAAGCACAGAGAAATTTGTAAACGACTCATCTTCTTCTTCCCCAATTTTGAAGGCAAAAAATGAACAGAGCAATCTGGACCTGCCATACAGGTTAAAACCGTGCCAGGGAGGTGCACACAGCCCAGACAAGCACAAAACGAGATGACACAACTTAATTTTGAAAGGTGATCTCCACAAATTCAGAAACTTACTACATTTTTTGAAAAGCCAACTCTAAAAAGATTCAAAGTTTCCTATAGAATAGTGACTGAAAACTGAAGACATTCAGTGTCATGGGGTTAGTTATGACACTTTTTTTCTCAGAATGAAGAATGTGAGACAAAACGTCTATAGGAATGTAGAATATATGTAAGAATATTATGTTTCTCAAATGAGCTGCCAAGAGGGTCAGAGTCCTCAACTATTAAAAAATCTCTGAAACTAAACTGAAAATGCCATCATCTATATATATGTAATACCAATCACATATATCTTCATATGTATATTTATACATATTACATATATGTCTATATATATTTACACATATATTTATATGTATTCACACATATATTTGTATGTATATTTACACATATATTTGTGTATATATTTATATATATTCACATATATGTCTATATATATTCACACATATATATTATGCAAGAACCATTTGAGAACCGTTTGAGAAAAGAACATTTGAGAATCATTTTAACCAAGAAAATCAGACCCAATGAAGCAGAGAAATAAAAAGGGACGGAACTGCCAAATGTATGGAAATTCTTGTGCTGTACTTTTACAACTCTTATCTAGAGAATTTGGAGATGAGAAAACGTGGATTATTATTTTTTAAGATGTTACGACTGTGCAGCCTGCCCCTCACATCCATGGCAAGAGAGGGTGAAGAATGCCAAGGGACAAAGACAATCCCGCCCTCCACAGGGGTGTCTAACATCAATGATACATAAAGAGCAATAGAATAGGGATAAAAAGAAACTAAAAGATTTTAACAGTGGAAGGAATAAAAGATAACTTGTACTAATTTTTTAGAAAAATATGATCCACATAATCTCAAAACGAGTGTTAAATCTATCACACCCAAAATATAACCCAAAATGTAACAGGGTCATAGCAAGTTAATTCCTGAGAAGAATCTGATGATAACACTGTTCCTTTACTAACACACTTTTTTTCAGCCACATCAAGGAAGGGCTAGGAAAGGAAATTAGAACTAGGCCTCACCAATCACAGCAGGATCAGAGGTGACACAAAGTCCTAGAAATTGACCTTAAAATACTTCCAGTAAAATTGTGGGGTTGTGGGTCCCCTGGCCATACAAGCATACCCACCGAACCCTTCCTTGGGTCTGATTTCAACCCAGAGCACAGAAGCCCTGCCACTGGTATGTGTTCATTCTGAGCAGCCTAATTCGACTTCATTCTGCTTGGGCTTCAGTCCAACTGGCAGATGTCCTTGTAGAAGCTTGATCTCAGACACTTTCCCTTTCTAATTTTTTGGCACCATTGCCTCTATTGCATGGGATATCATCTCTGAAACTTTATCTTGGGTTCCCCAGGTTTGCCTTGATTTTTGTTGCTTCGGTTTTCTCTTAAATCTTCCTGCCCCAAAGAGGTTCATGTGAAATACTAAATCATTGATTAATTCCTAGGAATTAGCCAATGACTTGCCTGGAAATTTCCAACTATTCCTTGCCTTCTCCCTACCTCCCTCCAAAATGAGTAGCCTCAGAAGCAAAAATGCAAACACAAGGTAATCTTTGTGAACGCTGTACAAATGCACCATTTTCTCTTACAGGTTGGCCTTTATAGAATGAAATGCCAGAGCTTTGATATTTATTATCTGAAATAGGTTTAACATTTGGAGAAATGTGTTCAAACACATAACCTTGGAAAGAAAAGCAAGCTGATGGAACAGAGAACAGGGGTAGGCAGAGAACAATTTTGCTGTGGAGAGGCAGTTAGAAAATTGAGTCCTTTTGAGCATAAAGAGCTCTTAGGTGAGGTAAAAGTAAAATACAAATCAATTTTCAACTCTTCATGAGGGCCACTAGATATCAATTTTAAATATACATGACCACAATATCAATAATGACGAAATCTTATGTTTTATTTAATACTTTGGCCAGACCAGCCCCTTTGAAGGGGTCACTAGTTTAGGAAAGAAGAACAACAAACCATCATTCACTTTCCTGCAGGTTCATCTTTTCTTAATTATTTCTATTGGTCCTGCTTTACTCTTTCTGCAAACTAAGGGGTGGGGGGTTTCTATATTAGATCAGCGATGTCTGGTTCTTATCCAAATATTCCACCTAATAAGGACGTAAGTTCTCATGGACTGGACAACCACTCTGCAACATTCCTGAGAATTGAATAATATAATAATCTTGAAAGTCAGCAGAGTGGATTATCCACTTTTTTTTTTTTTCTGGACATGAACTTGTGACCTTAACAGTAGCACTGCAAAAAAAAAAGCAAATGTGCTAAGCACTTTGCCAGAGTAACCTTCCATGTAGACTTTTCATCTTAAATACACACGACTGAAAACAACTACAATTTTTGGAAAATTATGTACAAACCCAATACTTCTTTTGATTACATATAAATACAAATTAGCTATTTTTCCTAAAAAGTGGTTATAATAGTAAATAAATACAAAATAAATCTGACCATTATACTTCATGTGCTGGGGTTGAACCCATATAAAATGTACAACTAAATACATTTTAAAATCTTTAAGGAATAATTCTCTGATTAAAATATTTGTTTTCCCAACTTCTTTTCGTAGATATAAATATATTTTCAAAATAGCTGTTTTTTTCTCCATTCCATTCCATAAATAAAGTCTTCATTGGGAAATATTAAAGTGTCAACTTGATTTTTTTTTTTTTGCTTTTTTCTAAAATATATATATATATTTATTTATTTTATTTTATTTTGCTGTGCTAACGACACCCACAACCCTCGACAACCATGTCCTGATAGTTCTTTAATACCACCTTTTCATTCTCGTCAAGGTACAGCATGGAGATGGCACTGAGTTCTGTTGGGACACAGCATGCCTTGGGAATCTTAGAGTTAACTGAGTTGACCAGCGTCTGGACGATGGCATGGTTTGTGGAGTTCAGGTGATCAGCCAGGGGGAAAGGGCACTCCCCGTGGCAGTAAAAGGCATGATACCCCGGGGGGGCGACGATCCAGTCATTCCACCCCACGTCACTGAAGTCCACGTACAAAGGGTGTCTCTTACAACTGGACTTGAGGCGTTTCCGCTGTTTGTGTTTTGCCTGACGCTTTTCTCTTTGGTGGAGAGGGTGTCCTTTCCCATCGTGGCCAAAAGTGACCAGCAAGGGCCTTCTCTGTGACCAGCTGTGCTTGTCTTGGTGCAAAGACCTGCTAATCCGCACGTGCCTCTTGGAGACCCCGTGGCTGTCCTCTGGGTGGGCCACCTCCACCACAAACCCGTGGTTGGCGAGCCCCTGCGCTGTCCACCTCATCACGGCAGGGGTGACATCAAAGCTCTCCCACCTGCTGGCATTCTGAGTCACCAACCTGGTGTCCAGAAGTCTGGTCACGGGGAACTTGGAGTTGGCTGTGGCAGGTTTTATAATTTCATAAATATTAATTCGGTGATGGAAACTGCTATTGTTTTCCAAAGTTTCCTGCATCTGTTCCCGAAAGACCTGAAGTTCTGCTGAGGTGATAAACTCCTCAGTGGGGATAGAAGTTAAATTAAAGAAGAATCTACGGGTTGTTTTTCCACTTATTTCTGGCAATTCTTCCAAAGATTCTAATTTAATGGAAAAAAGTAGAAAAAAAGAAAAATCATTCAGTAAGGCAAGTATGACAATTTGATTGTATATAAGGATTTATATACATCACTTCAGGGTTTGATTTAACACATGTAAAAATCTGCAGCCAGAAAGTTAAAATTTGCCCTTTAGATAAAGAAATGATCCTCCCTTTTCTATACATTTATGTCAATATACACACCATGAAACAAAATTTCACAATTCACTGTTACGTGTTTAATCTAATACGTGAATACTGCTTCCAGGTGGCTATAATAATGGGGGAAATGGTGAAGCATTTCTTTGGAATTCACAGACTTTAGGGCAAAAAAAAAAAAGTCAGCACTATAGTTAATAGAGGTCTAATGAGTGAGGATTTGAGGAAATTATTGCATTTCTTAAAAAGAAAAAGGCTTTAATGTCAATCCCTTAAGCTGTATTCTAAAACATTACTCTGTAATTTAGATGATTTACAAATCTCGATATACAGATTTCAGTTTCCTAATTAAAGACTCTGAAACTCAACATCAACGATGACATTTTGCAAAGTACACCCTACTATTTTACTCAAAAGTCCAGAGACAAAGGCATTTACAGGGATCTACTTCTTTGGAAACGTAAGGGTGGTACTAGGACACTGTAGTAATTAAGGCTGGATGATTTCAAGAGAAATAACTTCCCAACTTTGTCTCTTCTCTCACCTCTTTATGACCTCAAAAATCAAAATCTCATTACAGATGCTTTTGGGAAAAAAAAATAATTCTCTTCTGTTTGTAATTCCTTTATCTTTAAAAAAAAATAAACCATATTAAAATTATACACCTACCCAATAATAGGCTACAGGATACAGATAAATCTCCCCCAAATTTATAAAAATCTACAGAAATGTCATTATGACATTCATGATGTAAGGGATAATCTAATTACAGAATAATCATTTTATATCTATTATCATTATTTTAAAATAGTCATTCAAGTGGGCTATTCATAAAAGTTCTTCCTGATTTAAAATTCCAGAATTTCAATTTTAAGGAGTACTGCTTGTCGAGCAAACAATAAAATATAACATAGCACCTTGAATGTATAGTCTGCAAATCATCAAAGGTGCACATTATTATTAAATTGATAGTAAACAGCACTAGAATTTGGGATATTTGGGTTTACTTTCTTCTAGCTTTACCACATCCTGTTATTTCACTGTTAACAAATTTTACCTGCTTCATTCAGGATCCAACCTGAGTGCTAACAAAATCTATTTGGCCCTGTCATCACCATAAGAGGAAACCATATTTTCATTAATTTTCTGGTTGTATTTCTCCTGAACCAAACGGCTATTCACTGTTCACAAAATTTAGACATTTTAGCAAAGGATAATCACTTCAGATCGCTCACTCAAAGGTTCCACCTGTGTAAACCTTCATCATCAAAGCAACAATCATCACTGCAAGCTGAGGCCAACAGGGGTGGTTTATACCAAATTATGGAGGAATGCTTTAACGGGACGTTTCTCAAACTTCAACCTGTGTGCAAAACACCTATAGGACACCTTAACTCTTCAAATGCAGATTCTGATTCAGTGGGTAAGTCTGGGGTAGGGCCTGAGATGCAGCATTTCTAGCAGCTCCCAGGTGAGGTAATGCTGGAAGCTGGTAAACTGCCCTTCGAGGCTAAAGGTTTTAAAGAACGTTTTTCACATGCAAGTATAAATTGCCAGGAACATTTTTTCTTTTGCGGTACGCGGGCCTCTCACTGTTGCGGCCTCTCCCATTGCGGAGCACAGGCTCCGGACGCGCAGGCTCATCGGCCATGGCTCACGGGCCCAGCCGCTCCGCGGCATGTGGGATCTTCCCGGACCGGGGCACGAACCCGTGTCCCCTGCATTGGCAGGCGGACTCTCAACCACTGCGCCACCAGGGAAGCCCCAGGAACATATTTTAAAGTGCCTTTTTGTTAAATAATATAGAAATGAATAGAAGAACCATTAGCGTTGGCCAAGGAGTAAGACTTGAGGCCAGGGGTGAGCAGCCAGACTCAGAACAGAAAGATCTAAAGCTCCTCTCCTTGGACAGGGAGACCATCAGGCCAAGAAGGGAGTCCCCCACGGTCCCCTCAAGCCTGCTAACCCGTACCCGTACGGATACCTTTGGGGAGCCGCTCTAAACCCCGCTGCTGGCTAATGGTACTTCTGGCCAGGCACTATTTTTAAAATAACCCTCCCACCAATCAACCAGAGCTCTCCTCTGTGGCTCCGACAAGTATCAAGGGTTGTGTTTAGCCCCTTCTTTCCTTTCCTCCCTGCAATTCACGAGCCCTCTGATGTTTCCCCTGAAGGCATTCTTTCAGCAGAGAAGCCACCAGCTACCACAGAAAAGAAGAGTGACCTAAAAATCTGCACATCCATCAGACACAATGACACAAAGCCAAGGCCTGGACCCGGGCAACTGACTTCGCTGATCCCGGCACACCTAAAAACACTCTCTCTTCTTTTAAGGAGGAAGGAACGGCACATTATCCAGGGCCTTTGGGGAACAGCTGTATTAACAAAGGTGCCCAGAGAAATCATACACATACACACACACACACACAGACACAGCCAGGAGGAGGATGAAGGAACAATCTCCCAGGTAAGCACGAGAGACAAGTAAATGAAGTAAAGAGGATGGGTATAAAAGGGGCATTAAATAGAACAATAACCCTCCAAAAGACTAATATGAGACTGAATTATACAAAACTACCACCATTCAACTGGATTTAACCTATAAAAAAGCAGTTTCATGTGCTTCAAAATCTCATTGGAGGTAAGTGGCCAAAAGGATAATCACTTAGCAAAGGAAAAAATTACACTATTAAACATTAACAAGTAATGTGAAGATCCCTCTCCAACTGTGCAGTTTCATCTCAGTCAGCCTAATCGCTGAAGGACCACTATCCCTCCTTAATACAAAGGCCTCCATGACAAGACCCCTGACTGCAGACTCTGGTCACAGAGATAAGTCAGAAAGTCATAGGAACCCCCAAACCCAGGAAAACAACTGACCAAGGTTAGAGCACCTACTACCCTCTCCTTTGATCTTCAAGGGAACATGAAATTTTTCTAGAAGGCAGAAAAAAATCTGAACCTTTTGAAATGAAGTAAAGAATCTGCAAATCACCACAACAAGCCTAGGGATTCTGAAAATATGGAGTATTTACCTAAGTAGGTAATGTATGCTTTTCTAGAGGTATATACAATTATTAATTCTCTGTAAATAACGCTTATTGAATAAGCTGCACTTGCCAAGGGATCTGAGGATTCCAGCCTATCTTAGACGTGGGTTCTTGAACCTCTAAGTTCTTATCCAAATAGATGGAGCTATGGCTACAAAAATGTGGGAAAGTAAAGAAAAATAAGGCAACAATGACATTTGACTTCTCCTCCAAAAAGTGAAGTTCTAACTTAATCATCTACGCTGTCAATTATTCATCTACATTCAAAAAGACGAGACTGAATTCCCTCAGCTAGCCTAGGTCCACTTTGGCCTCCTCTTCCCTAGACCAGGGGTGAATAGGACATAAAGAAACAAGTCATCACGATAATGACAGCAAGTGTGCTGAATGGTTGTTTGTGCCAGGTCTGGCACTAAGAGCTTTATATGAATTACCTTATGACAAATCAGTTAGAGAGGAACTGTTACTAGCTCCATTTTGTAAATGAAATAGTTGGAGCTCAGAGAGGTTATGTGATTTTCCTAAGGTCACAGAGCTAGTAAACTAAGAACATAGCTATGAACTTGAGTCTACTGCAGCTCCCAAGTTTCTGGCCACTAGACGGCACCATCTAACATAGGGGAGGAGTCAAAAACTCAAGCAAAAGTCAAAACCATTAGAGGCAGATTTATATTTAACACAGTGATAACCGTAGGGCAAGTTCTGTCCCAGTTAAAGGGATAGAAATGGTGGAAGAAGCAGACAGAACAGAAAAGTAAAGCAGAAAGGTAAAGTGGCAGGGGCCACTGGGACATACAGATCTTGTGTGGAACCACTGATATTTTGTGACTGCCTGTTTGTCCTACAGTATGACGAGGACAAGTTTTGATGGGTTTTAGCAAAAAGTGAGTTGTCATTACATTTTGAGAATTTTGCAACACTCTTTAGACAAAAAAATGTCCATTAAGAAAACAACAATAAAAACCTGGGAATGTTCTAGTAAATCAGTAAGGTTGGAAATCACTGCCCTGAAATAAAATGAAAGTAGTGGAGAATAATAAATAAAATTTTCCAAAATATAAAATAATGGTTAGAGAATTGATGTATCAAGGAGAAAAACAACGATAAAATACAAAAGGTTAAAATGAATCAGTTAAAAAAACAAAGACAACAAAGGAGATGGCAGCTAAAAGAAAGAGCATGGTCATGGTCACCAACCCTGATTTGGCCTCTACGCACTCTCTTAGCTCCAACACCTTTGGAATGATCCAGGGCCCTCTTATTGTTGCTTATTTGGTGAAACACACAAAGGGAAAGTCTTAAAAAGACAAAATAGCTCAATGAGGAGGGATCAAGGGGGAACAGAGAGGAACAACTAAAAACGAGGCAAAATGGAAAACATAAGTGCAAGAACTATCTCTGGGCACCAAAGCCTCAATCTCTATGAGCATTTCCAAATAGAATGCCTGTTCTACCTAAAGGGGGCCTTTCACAATCACAATGAAATACCTGGGGACACTAGGGAAGCACCCCAAGTGAGCACTGGTTTGGGGGGGTGTATGTGTCCAAATCCTTTGGTTGCACTGGGAATTTGTGATACCAGTGCTCCATCACAGAGCAGTGGTTATTTCTTGAACTTTCCTTTTAAATGAATATTTTCAAGAAAATTACATTTGTGGGAACGGGGTTAATCTCTATTTCAAAGCTTCAGTCATAGAGGCAAATAATTCAGTTATTTTGGGCAAAAAGAGAACTGTGTCCTTCAGAGTCTGGAGAGCGAGCGCATGGTCCTTCCATATTCCAATCTGACAGGAAAGAATGAAGATTTTTTGCAAGGCCAATCAAGTCAACCAATTTCAATGTGTTTTTAACTACAAGCAAAACACAAAACACTGTTTCCAGTTGAAGAAGTGATTTTTCTATCCTCAGTGGCAGTTCCGAAGCACTTTTTAACAATTTTGAAAAAAGAAAAATTTTCCAGCGCTTGGGCTCTCCCGAATAAAAGCCACTGGAGAAAGGACTAGACAAAGCTTAATAGGAGAAATGACAACTGATAATTTCTGTGTCAGATCACCTATGATGTAGACCCATTATCTTCACACATCGGTTGAAAGAATGCCATCATGATACTTCTTGTCTTGTATTTCGCCAAATCACCCAGATCCCACCCGCAAATAAAACCAACAGGTAATTCTCGTAATCAGGTCCTTTACCAAAAAAAATCCACAAGGGCTCTAGGAACCAAATTCTGCTCTTAAACCTGCAGCCTTAATCACATGGTTTATTAAAAGATTTTTTAGTGCCATGCATGGATGTTTTATAAACAAGAATATTTACAAAAACCAAATTCTGGTTTACGTAAAAATGAAACGGTCTTCAAAAAAGGGCAATTTGTAGCTTAATGATTATATGCTAGTCTTAAGAAGAAAAGGAATGGGTTTGTTGAAATTTGGGGCAAACATTACATAGCTTTTTTTTTATTATCTAATTTCATAAAGATCTGAAGTTATTATTGCAACTTGATTTTAAGCAAGTTGGTAACTTCTGCACTATTTGGTGCGTAACATTTACACGTTTAAAGACATAAATTCTGACTTATAAACTCAAGCACGCTCTTTAAGTTAAAATTATACACTCCAATAAGTTCTAGACTGTTTAGTTTTGGTCGAGCCACTTCCAGAGGAAGGAGAAATATGCAGACTTCACTGATGGAATCCTCATGCAACTGAACGTTTTTAGGTGTCAAATGCCTTAAATGATCTATCTTCCTTTAAAGTTCTAAGAGACACACACAGTGCCTTCTTGGCCTTAAAAATAAAGTTCAGAATGGTTTCCATGCTATATCTCCAGGAGAGGTGGCTGAAATAGCAATTCTTATTACTTTTCTATCCAGAGAAACAATTCTAATCAGCAGCAGCTGGGAATGATGAGCTGGATCTATAATCTCCCCAAGGTGGTGATGACAGAATGTACAGGAACAAGAACATTTCTGCATGACAACAGACAACTTCTGCTTTCAGTGGATGAATCCTGAAGGAGTAAAATGAGATCTTATTTCCTTTCAAATATGATTTCTGCTAGCAGACAGCACCTCACTTAGAAATGTGCTGAAAAATGAATTGATTTTTCAATTCATGTCCCCTTCATTATGTATAGCTGCCTTGATGAAGTCCCTTTTGTTATGTGACCGACCTTTAGGACCCCTTCCCACTATTGACTGCTGTTCTCACAAGTATAAGTTCTCCTTCACACTGGCAGAAAATGCCTGGCTGTGACACTACTGATTTGTTTATATCAGAGGGTAGATTTCCACTTGAAATTGACCACCTCAGCAAGGCAAGGCAAGAAAACCGGAACAATATCCCAGTTCCCTGATATCCTATAAGTGGCTGCTCTGTGATATACATCTTTGGACCATTCTGTAGAACTTGAACGAACCTGGGCTCGTTTAGAATGTGTTAAGCCAAAGGAGCATTTAAAAGTGTAGAAAAAGAATTGAAGTGGAAAATATTTTTGACCAATTGCCCTAAGAACTTGGGTACAACAGATCTCACTAGCTGCTCTAAGACATTTCAAATCCACTAAATGCCTTTCTGATGAAACAAGTATAAACATCCTACCTTAAAAGAACCACATCCAGTATCATAAAAGGAAAAAACCCCACATTTCAGTGCACATGAAGGAAGACAGGCAGTTGCTGCAAAAGCTTTTATCTGAAGGCTAGCCTTGTCTCTACTCCGGAGTTCATCTCAGATTTAAGCACAAGACAAGAAAGTCATTGTGGAAACAATAAGATTGATTGTGGAATTGATCTCCCACGAGGATTAGATAGGGATTTGAAATCTTCCAAACCAGGTCCAGATCTACTGTAAATTAGAAAGACATTGGAGCCCTGGGCTTTGATTTTTCAATACTATCTCTGAAAATTCTGCCCTTGGCTCTGTCATGCTTGAAACCCCGGCTTAAGCAAGGGAAGCAGATTTATAGAGCAAAGGCTTCCAAACAGACCTAAAGAGATCCCAATCTGCCCCCCTCCTCATTCTTCTCCTATGGAATTCTTGCACGTTTAGCTGACTAGGGGCAAGCCTTTTGCCCTCATCTTCCCCATCACTTGATTTCTCTCCAGTTCCTGGAGGAGGAGTCGCTCTTCTGGCTGCAAGCCAGGAAAAGGGTGCCGATTTACCAAAGGGGAATCCCTGGCTCTCCCGCCACACAGGCAGTGAGTGAATGCCAGGTTCGTAAAGGTTCTTACAGAGGCAAACATGGAAACGTCTGCAGCGCCCCGGCCAAGCTGCCCTTCCAGGGACGCCTGCTGTCTGCCCACTGTGGGGCGCTTGGATGGACGACTCCCCGCCCCCGTCTCCGCCCCCGCGCCCCGGCTCCAAGCCTCACCTTCGTGGTGGAAGCTGCGCACGGTGTTGGCGAGGCTGGCTGCCCTCTCCAGCCGGTGGTCCGGGGCGGGCGCGCCAGGCTGGCCCGAGTGCCGGCGGTACAGGTCCAGCATGTAGGGGGGCACCACGGCACCCCTGCTGGGGGTGGGTCTCTGCTTCAGGCCGAACATGCTAAGCAGCCGCAACTCGAACTCACTCAGGATGTCGTCCGAGGGCTGGGACGAAGACCGGCCAGCAGACACCGCGAACTTCCTCCGGCCCAGCTCGGGAATGAGGCCGGCCGCAACGCCCAGGAGGACCTGGGGAAGCAGCAACGCTAGAAGACAGCGGGTCCCGGCCACCATGGTCGACCTGAGGACAGGGCCGACGTGAGTCACGGAGTTCTCCGCCCAGCCCTCCCCCCTTCCGCCCCCGCGGTCCCGGCTCCCGCTCGGTCCCCTTGCTTCCTCCTCCAGGGTGCCCACCCGGCTGACAACACTCGCGGAGACACTTCAGAGGAGCTGAAGCTCAAACGTTTAGAAGAATGGAAGACCCTTAGTTCCTGAGCCAGATGGATTTCACCCTCCCATTCCATTCTCAATCCGTCTGACAAAATTTGCCCCCCCCCACCCCGCGTCAGTGACTGTCACCTTTTCTTTCTGCGACACGCTGACAGCCTGTGCAGGGAACCTGGGGAAACCACCGTTTGGTCTCACACCCCTCCGTCCCCTAAACTAACCCAATCACACAGCGCTCGCTGGCATATAAACACAAATGGTGCATGTGACTTCCTTAGAGGCACTGTATAGAACTTCCTGATACACACACACGGTCTATAACTTCCAGAGCCAGTAAACTCAGGGGCACAACTTCCGAAGTCACTTGCAACCTGTGGCCCACGTCTCTAACCTCAGAGGTGTCAGGGTAGGCCACTCCATCCCCGAACCCCCTCCCCCCAATGCAGTCAAGATACGCAGGTATCTTCATAGGATTACGTAGATGGCTAATATCTATTAATTCCCGTGTCAGCACAAGGTGGCACGAGAGAACTGCCCCCTCGCATTCCTGGAAACAAACGGGGAGAATCCCAACTTCTAATAGTTTCCCAAATGGGACGCAGCTCTGAGTACAGAGAGCAGGTCTCCCGGAGAAACTTAAAAAGTCAGAAGGGATCGCCACGGCAAGGCGTACAGGTTGGCAGCTAACGGGTGAAATCCAGGGGCCACCCTCTCCAAGGGATTTCTTTGCCTTAAAAATAAAATCATCTAAGTGTTAACAGCCCTAATAAAATGCCGAAAAGAAGGGAGGGAGGAGGGGCGGAAAAGTGCGAGCCGGGAGTGTAAAGCCGACGGTCGCCCGGCGGCGGTAGGATGGGGGCATCCCCGCAGGAGCTCGGCTGCACGTGGACCTGCTCTGTTTACGTCCGGCCCAACCTGGCCCCGGGAGGGGCTCATCCGCCGGGGCCCCGCGCCCACCCACACCCCCGGCCTCGGCCCACGTTGTCTACCTTTAGGAGACCGCAGACCGTCTAAGAAGCACGCGGGGACACGTCCATTGAAAGAGCCTCCACATGGAAAAAGCTCTGGCTGAAGGACCTGGCGCAGGGACCGGGTTCCCTTCCTTCGCCTCCTCCTTCTCCTCCCGGGTGCCGGCCGGGCAGTCTCTTTCCGCACGCAGGGAAAAGCGTCTCGGGTCGGACCCAGCGGTGGAGTGGAGGGGCGGCGGGGTTCGCAGGCGGCGAGGCTGGGTCCGCTGGGGCAGAGGCACCGGCGCGAAGTGGGGAGCGCAAGTTACTCTCCCTGCAAGTTCAAGAAGTCTCCAGCCAAGTGCTGACACAAAACAACAGCAAGCAGGGGGAGGAGTGCGGAGCAGGGAAGGGAAGGGAGAAAGGAAAAGCTGGTGCTGTCGTCGTCCTTAGGAACCAGAGCCCATGGGACGCGTGGCCCCGCGGGGCGCTGGCTCCGGGACTGTGGGGGCGAGGGTCGGGCGCTCGGCGCTAGCTCCGCCGGGGCCCATGGCTCGGGCCAGCCATCCTGGGAGACGCCGGGTCCGGGGAAGGGCGCAGCGGCGATCTTGGTGCCGGGCGAGTTGCCCCCCCGCATCACTCTGCCTTCCTCCAGTGCACCCCCATTAGCGCTAGCCAGTTGAAACCACCGCGGCTCTGGCGCTCCGGCGTCCTCGGGCGCATTCTCCAGAGAGTCGAGCCGAGTTTCGGGCTGCCGAAGCGAGTGGCTGCGCTCTCCCCTCGCTCTCCTCGCCCCCGGGCCAAGCCGCTGTGCCCTTTGTGGCCAGCCTGGGGTACGATCACACCTCGGCCGGCACGTCCCAGGCCCCCGAGCAACGGCGGGAGGTGATCGGCATCGCGGCGCTCGGGCTCGGCTCCCGGCTCCCCGGCGCTCTGCACGCCGGTCTTAGGCTCCGGCTTGGCCCGGGCAGCCGAGGCCACGGCGCAGCGGCGCGCACGGCCGGGTGCTCCAACCCGCGCAAGGTCTGCGGGCGCGGGTGCCTCGGAGCCCGCAGTAATCCGCAAGGCGCTAGCGCCTAGGTCGTCTGTGTGGGCGGCGGAGCCTGTGGCGGCCGATGTCCGGCGGCGGCTGCCAATCCCCGGCTGGTTGTGGGAAGCAGAGCGGCGGGCGCAGCGCGAGCCGGGCGCAGCGCGGCGCGGCGGGGCGAGGACTCCGGCGGCGACGGCGGCGGCGGTGGCGCCGTGGCGCGGCGCTCGCGGCTTTTAAAGGGGACGCCGCCTGCCGTCTCCCTCCCGGCCGAGGCCGAACACCTCCCCCTTGGTGGCGCGGCTCGCCGGGGATCCCCGAGCGGGCGGGAGCAGCGAGCAGGGGTGTGGACGGCGCGCCGGGGCAGCCGCGGTGGGGTGGGGCCGAGGGCGGGGACTCGCGGCCGCAGAGGGGGCGCTCGCGCCTCCAGTCCCTGCCCTCAGAGGGGAGATCCGTCGGAGCGGCGGACCCTGGCTGGGGCTCCGGGAGCGAAATCCCGGACGAATGCTGGGTCGGGCCTTATTTCCCCTCCCGGCCCGTTATTCAACTTTCAGTTTGAAGATGTTCAATAATAGTCGATTAAAAGAAGAACTCAACCAAGTTACAAGGCATCTTGGCATAGGCTTGGGGTACACACTTCTGTGTTTCCCCGGGGTGGGAGGAGAATTAAAACAAAACTAGAGAGTGGATATTGGGTGTTACTTAAACTTTAACACAGAGAGATATATTTATTTACATATGTAAATGTATTTATATAAATGTGCACTATTACTCCAATAAGTATATGTGTAATACACAAATATTCATATATGTAAATATGTGCTAACGAAACCACACATTTCTGTAAACATATGTCTATGTGAAATGGATGTCCTGCTATATGTGACATGTGCATTGTGGACTCTGTTTACGTCCACGTGTGTGTGTGTGTGTGTGTGTGTGTGTGTGTGAGAGAGAGAGAGAGAGAGAGAAGAGAGGATGAGAGGGATTTTATTTCTTCTTACGGTAGCAATCACTTCATGCCTTGTAATATTTATCTTGCCCAGCTCAGAGGCAACTCAGAGGAAGGTAAAATAACGCACAGTGTGAGCCAAGCAGACAGGACAATTCTGGTCTGAGACCTTAGAACCTTCTGCCCCACCCACTTACACCAGGCCCCAGCAGCTGATCTGTGACATGTGGTCAAGTGACTTGTCTTCCTCAGCTGAGAGAGTCCCCAAATCTGCTGCACCACAAATTTCAAGGCTAAGGCTTTCAATCCTTTCCAGGATTCCAGGACCCCCCATGCACAGCTCAACAAGTTTACCGAAAGGGAGAAAAGTTTTGGAAAAGGCCAGATGGGCAAAATCAAGTTCTCTTGCACAGAACCTTCAGCCTGCAGAGCAGAAAGAGAAAAGCCTGAAGCAGGAACTCATAACAATCTATTATCCATGTGTATTATTTTTTCAGTCGGAAAGCTAAAATAATTCTAGGTTCCTCTCACGTAAATCGGATTAGTAACTCACAGAGGGGAATTAGGCACTCGCTGTTTCTGCAAGTATAAAGGTCAAATAAGGTATTTATGAGGAAGCCTGCCTCCTAGGAAAATAAATGGGGGGGGATGAGGGACAAAATATTCAGGAACATGGTACTATTTTTCCCTGAAAATGCACTATGGAAGCTGTTTGCCACTCTGAATCATTGGACACCAAACAAGTTGGCAAGAGAACATGTTCTCTTCACAGACACTTTAAGTCAGAAAGTGTTTATTGTGCTTCTGAAACAATTTCCTTCCCTATCAAGTTTAATTGAGGAGTTAACAATAGTTTCTGTCATCAGTGAGATTTAAAAAACAAAACAAAACTTATATGAAACCTAAATCAGTGTGTAGCTTTTAAAGAGGAGGAGAAAGCTGACAGCTATTGAATGTGCCTCAAGTAAGGATGAAAAATAAATCTTTGGTGTTGACATCAAGGATGTCTCACAGCTGCAGGCCTTCATAACTTGGGAGCCTTGTCAGTCTGTGAAATAATCTTTGATCATCAAGAATCGGAGGGAGAATTGGCACTTCTGGACACTCTATCCCATTTCAGTGTTGCCCATCACAGAACCTCTTGTGTGTGATTACCCAGGGGCTGCTGAATGCCCTGCCCAAGCATAACTTCCTAAATGTTGGCCCTATTTCTCTTAAGATCCAGGCTCTCTGGCTGTTTTTTAGAGATGGCTGCCCTCTTGTGGTGGAAATGAGTTTGAACGCTTGGGAGAAAGAAGTCAATAAATAAAGAAGTAAATATGTAAGTAAATAAATAATCTCGAAAGACTGATTTGGGGTGCGAAGTACAGGATGATCGAACCTACCCATTTTCTAGGCATTAGGAATAGTTTGAAACAATAAATCTAAATGGAGATGACCTCTTTTTATTCTCTTTGTGCACAGCTACCTTCCCACCTGCAACTCAGAATGCAGGGTTATTACTTTGAGGTGACAGTGTCTATTTCCCTTGAAAATATCACTTGCTGCTAGCCATGGTCCATGCTACCTTCTTCAAAGGTTCATTGCAAGTTTTTCAGCCCATAAGGTGAGAGTCATTCTTTCTGGGTGTATCAAATTTAGTGTATGTGCCAGATGTGGGGAGTGGTGAAAGTTGGGGTCAAGGGTCATTTGGGGAAGGTGATGGTAGTTGAAAATTCAACTTCCTCAAAGGGGACACACAAGTTATGTAAAAAAGCAAAGCCGGGCTTCCCTGGTGGTGCAGTGGTTGAGAGTCCGCCTGCTGATGCAGGGGACACGGGTTCGTGCCCCTGTCCGGGAAGATCGCACATGCCGCGGAGCGGCTGGGCCCGTGAGGCATGGCCGCTGAGCCTGCGCGTCCGGAGCCTGTGCTTTGCAAGGGGAGAGGCCACAACAGTGAGGGGACTGTGTACCGCAAAAAAAAAAAAAACAAAACAAAGCCTACCAGGTTAGGATTCTATATAAAGGAGGTTGCTGCTATTCCCTTCCAGTCACTTATTGCCAGTTTTTCAAGAGATACCAGAAATCGCATTTGATTGAATGTGGACATGACCTGGGATGAAATTAAGTTTGAACAGTCATACTTTGGCAACTTTTCTTTTAGCAGTTCAGCCCAGATGATGTTTAATTTTATTGCATCCTGCAGCTATTAGCATTCACCGTTGTTCTTTCAGACCTACCATTATGCAAATTAACATTAAAATAATGACTCTCATATATTGGAAAGGTCACAGCAGTCATGAAATGATCCATCTACCTTGTAATTGTTATTCCACTGAAACCTACAACAACTCCTCAGGGAAACCTCTAGGCTTGATAGCATACCTGTCACCTTGTAACTAGTGTGACACTTAACAGCAATTCCACTTACTTCACCTGGATGAAGTTCTTTCACAGGAACCAGGAACCACAGCAAAGAGCAGCATGTGGTCAATCAAACTTTTAACTTTTACCTATGTGATGTATAATTAGATGTGGTGGAAGGATGGGTGGGGTAAAGTGACTTATTTGCCAACTAGTAGGCCTAGTATTCTGAGTCTGGGTTATTCCTTTCAGGCAAATACAGACTACTCCTTAAAAATTTAGAGACAATAAATTTTATGAATTTAACTAGATTGTATTGTATTGTAGGATACACATAGTAGGTGCTCTATACACATGTTGCTTATGGCCCAAGACATAGCTGGGTGACTTACATTTTAATTCTGGTTTGGCTATGGATGGCTGAATTTAAAATGGCCATCTCTTGACCTCATCTATTAATCGGGGTAAATAGATATGTTCTACCTGCCTCAGATGGCATGATAAAGGTCAAATGCTTAGCATGTGTGGACTTGGAGAAGTAAAAAATGCCATACAAACACAAGGTTTTGATTGCTGCTTACTCTATGTATCTTTAAATGTATTTCTTGACCTTCTGCCTGAAATATTATGGCCTGATTTTGAGATAGACTTCGTATGCTTTTCTTCTTCTTTTTCTTTTCTAACAGCTTTTATCATGTTGCCTAGAAGTGGGTATTTCATCAGAAAGTTTACCACTGAGGTTGATTAAGCCAATAACAAATTCTGATAGTCTCAGCTCCCTCATGAATAATATGTAGAGATTAACTGCTTATCTCCTCACAGAGCTGTAGTGAAAAATAAGTGAGAATACATGTGTCAAGACAACAAAATTTGCCCAATTTGAATTACTACACACATGCAAATTAATGTCAGTGGTTCTTGGAAGATTCATTTTGTTTCATGTTATTTTCTTTTGTACTTGGCAGACAGCAAAAATCAATGTTAAATGAGCACACACTTCTGAAAAATAATTATAAGCTTCCTAATATGTTTTTAGATATCCATTAAATATTATTTTATTATATTCATATCAATATATTTGCATATCTTGTCAATGATATTAAAATCTGTGTTAATTATATTGTGAAGAGTCAATGATAATATTTCTCTTTACATATCCAGTCTGCAAATACGCTTGAGCAGCTATTATGGCCATGGAACTGTCCACTTTGGGCCCAGGAAATACAAAGATACAAAATCTCTGCCCATAATGCATTTAGAATTCAGCAGAAGAGGTGGTGTTGCAGGAAGTGGGACCCCTTCCGGGGCCCGGGAGTGGGATCTTGTCTAACACTCGGAAATGAATTGTCTGAGGAGACACTTGTGCTGACAAAGCAAGAGACTTTATTGGGAAGGTGCGCCCTGGGGCAGAGAGCAGCAGGGGAAGTGAAACCAGGAGGACTGCTCTGCCATGTGGTTTGCAGTCTCAGGATTTATGGTGATGAGATTAGTTTTTGGTTTGTCTCTTGTCTGTTGTTCTGACTCAGGGTCCTTCCTGGTGGCACATGCATGGCTCAGCCAACATGGATTCCAGCGAAGATGATAATGAGAAATATTATCTTTGACTCTTCATAATGTAATTAACACAGGAGGTTGGTAGGACATACGGACTTGTGTCTCCTTTTGACTTTCCTGAATTCTTCCAGTTTGTGGTGGCTTATTAGTTCCCTGTTCCTTACCAGGACCTCCTATTGTAAAATAACTCGTGAAAATGGTTACTGTGGTGCCTGGCCAGGGTGGGCAGTTTCAGTCAGTGTTTCCCCTAACAATGGGACATGTTTGCAGGTAAATGAATATAAGACATATGAAGTAAGAACTTTAATAAGAGAAGTGAGAAACAATTTCTATAGGTTTAATGGAGAGCAATCTCATTTCTGAAAAGTGGACTCACTAAATTCATAGACGTGAGAGAACTTGAGAGAAAAATTCAGGGTGTGTAAAATTTCAGTAGGATCAGTAGGTGTCTTTATGAATGAAAGCATTAGCAGCAGCAGAATTTCCACCAACACCTTTAGTTACTGAGTTTCATGTACTAGATGCTTTCCACTTATTTTTTCATTTAATCATCACAAGACCCTTGCTCAGTGGGTATTATTACGCCCATCTTACAGATAAAGAAACTGCCTAGAGAGATTAAGACAGTTTCCCAAGGTCACACAGGTAGCAAGGAGCACAGTCAGTAGTTTGTTCTAGAACTCATGTTTTTGCTTGTTTGGATTTTCTTCCCCCATCATGCCAACAGTCTCTAGATTCTAGACAGTAGAAGCAACCCAAAGGCAAGACATCAGGTGGGAAAATGTCAGATTGTGTTCTGCGGAGCATGGCTGGTAGTTTAGATTTGGAGGTGGGTTTGGATAGGATACTAGGAGGTAAGTTTATTCTTTAGGTAGGATCCCAGCATGAAAGTAATATTAATAACATTCTTTAAAAAAGAATTTAACAAAGTTTAACAAAGGGACATTTACTCAAGGTGTGGGGAGAATTGAGGAAAAATAACCAGGGATAGTGAAGTACTCTGGCCCTACATTAGGAATCCAAACCAGAGGCTTTACCAACCTTAAGTCTACAGGGGCACAGGAGGGACAGTTACTAGCTCCCTGAGATGGCTGTAGCTAAAGAGAAGCCATTGGCAGAAGTTGGGGGCAGTGGGGAGCTCTGGTAGGGTGTCAGCTGGCAAGAAGCTGGCAGGGAGAATAAGTATCTCAAGATCTCTTTCCTCCTACTCTCTGAACAATCTTGATATATTCTATTGACCTAATTTGCCCAGAAGGACAAGGGTATTAGTTAGCTATTGCTGTGTAACAGATTACCACAAACTTAGTGGCTTCATGCCCATTTCTTATCTCATGTGGGTCAGCAATCCAGAGCAATTTAGCTGGTTCTCTACCAAGGATCTCACAAGGCTACAGTCAAGATGGTGGCCAGGACTGCAGCCTCATTTAAGGCTCAGGGTACTCATTTAAGCTTATGGGGTTGTTGGCAGAATTCATGACCTTGCAGCAGCAGAACTCACTCATGATCATCAATGCCAGCAGGAGAAATTTCTGACTACTAGACTGTCTTCTAAAAGAGATCAACGTGTACACACTGCTATATTTAAAATGGATAACTAACGAGGACCTACTGTATAGCACAGGGAACTCTGCTCAATGTTATGTGGCAGGCTGGATGGAAGGGGAGTTTGGGGGAGAATGGATACATGTATATGTATGGCTGAGTCCCTTTGCTGTGCACCTGAAACTATCACAACATTTTTAATCGGCTATACTCCAATATAAAATAAAAAGTAAAAAAAAAAAATAAAAGACTTACCTGATTATACTAGGCCTACCCAGCATAATCTCCCCATTGATTAGCTCAAATTAAATTGATTAGGGACCTTAATTACATCTGCAAAAATCCCATCACTCATTGCCATATAATATAACCTAATAAGGGGAGTAATATCCCTCCATTATATCTGTACATCCAGATCATACTCAAGGGGAGGGGATCCTGTAGAGGCTGGGAATGTCAGTCCACGCAGCAATAGAGATCAGTCTCTCAGGCACAGAACAAGGTGAAGAGTGGATCTGGTACCGATATTTAGTATATTTTGAAACATAAGCACACTTCAGGACCTCAAGACTCTTGAGTGCTAGTCTAAGGAGTTTGAACTCTATCCCATGTAAATGGATCACTGTGAAATGATTTTACCAGAGGAGTGCTCTGGTTGGAGGTGCATGTTAGGAAAACCAATGTCGTATTTGGTGGAGTATAGTGGTAGGAATAGAGAGTACAGACAGAGACTGGAGATGAAGGAACTGGATAGTAGCTTCTGTAATTATACACTCAGGTGGTAATGGGGATCTGAAGTCCACATGAAGAACAAAACAATGTCTTTGGGTATGGGAAGAATCAACAATATCTATAGGGTTAGGAGCCCAGGTGACAAAAACCTAGTGGTGCCCTTAACAGATAGGAGTGTGTGCAGAAGCCAGATGGGAGATGCAGGGGTGGTTCTTTTTGGAATTACCTATGAGGCTCTGGTCAAATATCCTCGTGGAAGTCTAGAGCAGGTGGGCCTGGAATTCAGGAAAAGGATTAGGTGCATTGCAGATTTTTGAGCTAAGGCTTAACCATTTGGAGAGGAAAAGATTGCCAAGGAAGGGCATAGATGTAGAAGGAAAAGTTTCAGAGAAGTGAAAAACAGACAATAGTAATTTATCTTAGAATTCATCAGAGAAGAACTTTCAGAAGAGGAATCATGTCCACAGTCCTAATGCTTGTGAGGTCTGGGGGACAACTGAGAGACTGAGAATTAACAAGAGCTCCTTGGCGACGTTTCTAGATGACAGGTATAGAAGAAGAGTGAAGTGGGGAGGGGGCTGCATGGAACTGAGGTAGGAGTACTGAGGAGGTTGAGTAAATGAGTGAAAGAGAAGGATTTAGCAGTGTGTGAAAAGTATCTCCAAACAGTTCATGAAATAGTAGAAGTTCTCTGGGAGCCTTACCAAAATCAATAGCAAGTTTGTATAATTGGCTTTGTTGGAGTTTTGTGTGGTCATTTGCTTTTTACAAGAAGGAATCTCCTAGCGGAATAGTGTATTTTAACATTGTAATTAATACCTAGAGCTTCTTCGTCTACTTAAAACTTCAGTTGCATATTTCTGCACCTTTCACAGTTTCTGGGAGTACCGGAAGCCTGAGAAACCTGGCACAGTTATCACTGAACTGTCAGTCATGTTCATCTCTCCACCGCAAATCCTTTTCATCTTGGTTACCTAGGAGTTCAGTAAGAGAATTTTGCAAAGGCAAAAGGGGTTTGAGGGCTGTGACTTTAGAATTATGATAAAATTCATTTTGCTATGAATAGTAGCAATCCAAGAGAATCACTCTGACTGGTGACTCTTAAGGGATATTCTCATCCTGGGCATATTTCACAATTGTCTTAATTAGACACGAAAGATTTTGCTTCCTGCCCTAACTACTGCAGAACTTGTTTGCTGAGCAAATAATGTGGGGTATATGTGGCTAAGAGATTTTGAAAAATCATATCATATTTCATCCTCTCATATTTACAATGACCACTCAGTGTCACCAAAGACCAAATGCAGCCCACATGTCAATGCCCTGACCACACCAGTACACACCTGATTGCCAATTTCCCCCATTTGGTGGAGTTTGCTTTGCCCACATGTGCTGCTGGTCAGATGTGCTAGGGAGTTAATACCTCCCAGGAACAGCCCTCAATCAATGACCAATGGGACTTAGTGAGTGAGTACCTCACCTCCCTCACATCTCTGGGAGGGATAACTCTGGGATGCATGGTGATCTGAACTCCCACAGCCCCTGTCACCCCCAGTGTAACTGGCTTGATAATGCATCCTTTACTTGCCTTCCCTTTCCCTCCTCACTTCCCCATTTCCCTAATTGTGTTTTCTCCACCTTCCTGTAAACTACGTGTACTAAAACCCTTGTCTTAGTGTCAGCTTCTAGAGGAACTTCAAATAAACCCTGGGTATTCTACTGACCTAAGATAGCACCTCAGATTCAGATTGCACTATGCCAAAAATGAAATAAAATGGTTAACTTTAGCAACCTACCTCCTGCATTTTGTTCAATGACTTTTACTTTTATTCATTCAATGACTTTTACTTTTCCAGGCTGCTAAGTTTCTGGGGCTACAAAGATGAATACAGTGAATTATGCAAATTGATCAAATAGAAGCTTACACAAGGTCCAGCATGTTAACTAATAATAGAGTTACCACCTTCCCTTGTAGGTCAGAGGTTTGCTGGGAGGACATAATACTTGAGTTGAATCATGAAAACTGAGCAGGTGTTGAGCAGATAGGAAAGGGGGAAGGGAATTCCAGACAGGAGGAACAGTAGGGGTAAAGGCAGGAAAGCATAAAACATCAAGATGCATTAAAGAAATGGTTGACAATTTACTGTGGCTGGATAGAAGAGGAGAGAGGGGTGCCAGCACTTTGCTGGGCAAAGGAATTTGGACTTTTCCCCATAGAGTCTACTTTGAGAAAAAGCTTTTTGGTAGAAGGGAACATGATGCCTTGGAGTAGCGCCAGACTGATGATGCTATTTTTTCTTCTGAGCAAATTAAAAGGTTGTTATAATTATTTAAGCAAGAAATGGGGCGTCCTTGAACTCAGCAGATGCATGGGGTGAAGGAGAAAGCTATAGGAGATTGAAAAGATAAGATCTGATGGCACTTAACTGCCCACAAGGAATGAAAAAGGAGATGTAGAAAGTGTAGGAAGGGCTCAACTTACATGAGAAAATTCTTGATAAAACTCATGTGGCTTCCAGGATCCAAAATTTCAATTTTAAACTAATAATGCTTATGTCCTTAGGATTCAACTATCAGTGATTGTGTTCTTAAGCTTATTCCCTCAAGGTCATTCATGCCAGTAAGTATATATCCAGCAGTAAACTAAGTCTACTTACAGTGTGAAACTAGTAATTTTAAGTTATTAGTGTGCCATTTTGTGTGTGAACAATTAATAAAAGACCAATTGGCATGCATGAAGTAGCTAAAAGATGGGCAATATTTGGTCTAATCCAGGGTAGAAAAAGTTATAAGACAATTAAGGAAAACAGCCATCATTACATTCCATGCCTTGAAAATTAATGTTAACAGTAGTCCTCCTCCTTTTCTAACAATTAATTTTTGCTAACTCAGCAAATTACTGTTTAAGCATCTTATTAGGCAAGTAAACAGAAAATGCATACAGAAAAGATGGGGACGTAGGTGACTTAGTTATTTTAATATGCAGATGAATGGACCTATCATATGTATTGTTTCAAAAGTGAACTCAAAATGCAATTTTACATTTTACTTATTTATACATTACATATAATTATAAGAAAATATCTCTGAGCATAATTTAATCTATTTTTGAAAATTTTAAGTTTGCTTAGTTTTCTATAATGAAAACGTCAGTACCATAATACTTGATAATGACCAAGTATCATCCTTGTACCAGCTGTTAATCTAAAAATAATATATAGAAATTGCATCATATTTGTCTTAACCATTTGAGACACTATGGAGTGGGTGTTGCAAAGAGAGAAGAATAAAAGGGAGGTAGGAAGAAAGGAAGGAAGGGAGGGAAGGAAGGAGGGAGGGAGGGGGTAAGAAATTAGTTCTACCTGCTATTCATTCATTTGTCATGAGAGTAGTATAAAGGAATAAAGATCTCTGGTTGTTTGAGTGTTCTTGTTATTTGAATTCAGGGTAAATTTAAGTTTGCTTGACTGTAGCTAAAGAGTTAATACAGTGTCCCGAAGTGCCAAACATAGAATCAGACAGAACCAGAACTATTTGGCTATTTTCAGTATAAGTGTATTTTCTATAATTTATTTCATTTATGTATACTGAATGATTTTCATTATGGCACTACCAAGAGATGTCTGAATTGCAACCCCATATGTCCTCCTTCATTTTCAACAATCAACAAATGAAGCACTTTTAGATAGGAAGAAACTTTCAGATCAGCTGACTCTTGCTTCATGTCCTATGTCAGTAATTAAAAATCAAAACTGGATGCTTTTCCCATTTTGTCAATTTGGCTTCTACCTTCAGTTAAGCCACAATGGAAGTTGAATGGTACCAGCTCTTCAGTTGTCTTTCTCTTTTTGAAATAACTTGAGTAAGGTGAACGGATCTTAAAAATGAATGACTAATTAATTCTTTCATGAAATCCTGCTTTAATGAACACTTTCAGAAGTGTATTCTAAGTTGCTTTTCCTTTTCTGCTTCATACTATTTTCAGAGCTCTGTGGTCTCTCCTCCAAGTCCACATACTAGGAAAGCCTCCAGGGATATCTGTTTTTAATGGAGCTTAAAGATTTCACTTCAGAGAAGGAGAACTAGGGGAAGAAGCCATTGTCTTGCCGTATGGACCAGGTTACCATCAGGGGAGAAAGAGAATACCAAGAGCCAATGATAGCCTTGTTTAACCCCCAGATCACTCCTTACACTATAAACTGAAAGCATTGCTCCCGGTTTACAAAATATCTGAATACTTTACGGAATTCACTTTCTTTTTAACATAAGAGAAGTTTATAACCTATTAAAAATTGAATAATGATGATGCCACATTTTATTTTAAATAATATTTTAAAGCATTTTTAATAGAGAAAAGCAGAGAAAGAAATTTATGATGACTCATGATTCTGTTACCCAGATAACTCCTGTTAACTTAAAAAATGATCCACATGTATATAAAAAAATTAAACATTACCAAAATGCATAAAATGAAAATAAAGGTCTCCCTCCTCCTTTTCTACCCCAAAATGACTTTTTCTAAAGGTAACCAGGGTTAATGGATGCATATATAATCTTATGGCAATCAAGACATTACACATATACATACACATTTGCACGTATGCAAGTATGTGTATTTGTGTGAAAACATTTTGCACAAAGGACTGATATCCTACACACTGATATCCACATCTTTTGATTTTTAAAATACATATATCATGGAGATATATGTATATATATAAGACAGAGCACACAGATCTGTCTTACTATAAAGGTAGTATTATTGCCATGATTTCTTTAATCTGCCCCTCCTGATATTTTAGATATTTTCAGGTTTTGTTTTGTTTTGTTTGCTCTTATAAGAATGTTTTAATAAGAAATTCATGTAAAAGTTGGCAAGTATATTCAGAGGGTACATTTCCAACAATAAATTTTCTCGGTCAGAATATGTTTATTAAAAAAAAAATTGAAAGAGTATAGCTGAACTGTCCTTCAAAAAAGTATATACTGATTTATTCTACCATCAACAGAATCCTTGTGAATCTTGTGTGTCATCAAATGTTGGTAAAATGATTAGGTACAAACACTATATTACAATTTGTATTTCTTATTATGTATGGTTGAAAGTCTTACCTTATGCTACTGGCTATTATATTTCAATTTTTGGTCACACTCTTTACCTATTTTTCTAGATTGTTTGTCTCTTTCTCATTAACTTAAGCAAGCAAACAGAAAAATATTATAATACTATTGTCACACTTAAATTTTTAAATTAAGTTTTACATGTTCTTTACATATTAAAGAAATTAGTCTTTTGTCAGAAATGTGTTTAAATATTTATTCCTTCTGTTGATAGCTTATGATTTTATGATGCATTTTTTCTGTATAGAAATTTCAAATAGTTTTGTAATTAAATGAATTAAACTTTAATTTAGTGACTTTTGTGTTGTATGTCTTACTTCAAAAGGACTTTTCATACTGCAAGATCATAGATTCACCAATGCTTTCTAATAATATTTTAATGGATTTCAATATTCATCTTTCAATCTTTGACTCATCTGGAATTTTTTTTTGACTTGTCAGTTTCCCATAACATTTATTGAGTTATCCATCTATTGTTACTGGTTTGAAATGACATCTTTATCATGTAATTTCTCACTTATATTTGAGAATCTTTCATTGATCTGTTCATCCACTTCTTTTTTTCTTATCTAATTGCATGGCCTAGTCTTTTCCTACTAAATTGAGAAGGAGCAGGGATCTTATATGCCTTGTTTGTAGTTAAATCCACACCACTTAGAACAGTTTCTGACACATAGTAGGTTTTCAAAAATACTAGTTGAACACATGAATAATAAAAAGCTCTATTTCTTCATTCATTACTTTTAGATATAATCTTTTGATTGTCCATATAAAAATGGGGAGATTAGTACACAGACACATCTCCTTAGCTCTGCCTTTCATCTCCGGATTTCCTGTTGCTCTATTATTATTTTTAAAATTTCAATATTTAGAATATTGACTTTCTGAAATCATATTTCTCACGTTGATTTAATTTTTGTTCTATGTGTAAATAGGTTCAGTGCATCCACCTGTAGTCTGATTAGGGCTTCTCCTAAGGTAGATTTTATTAAAAAGAGCTCATGGGTTTCATGAGATTTATTTTATTCTTGTTTAATGAATTAACTAACACTTACATAGTGCTTTCTATCTGCCTGGCACTGTTCTATGTGCTTTGTAGATATTAAGTAACTTAATCACAAAAAGGTATTGTTCTTGAACTTTTGCATATAATTTAGTTGACCTTAAATTTATATACCCTCTTGGCTTGGTTTAGGATTTTTGTATCAACCCCTCCAACCCAAATAACTTGAAGACAACAGATATTGCTGTAAAGAAGTCTGAAGCCAGCTTGACTTTTACCCTTATACTTTACTTGCTTTTTCTATCTGTATTCCTGAAGAAAATCATCTTGATCCTTGACGTTCAAATTTTAGCTGACATGCCTGTATTTGTCATTATTTATTAGTTTATCTTAGAACATATTACATAACCCCTTTAATAGATTTGTTAATTTAAATCATTTTCAGTTAGGTGACATTTTCTCCTGTGTATGTCTTAATCCCCTTCTCTCTTCCATCTGTTAGGATTACTTGTCAGGTTCTTTTTTTAAAAAAAATTTAAACTTTTAAAATTAAAGTATAATTGAGGTATAATTGAGGCTAGTTTCAGGTATACCACATAATGATTCAATATTTGTGTATATCACAAAATGATCACCACAATAAGTCTAGTTAACCTGTATCACTTACACAGTTACAAAATTTTTTTTCCTTATGATGAGAACTTTTAAGAGCTACTGTCTTGGTAACTTTCAAATTTGTAATACAGTACTATAACTATGGTCACCATGCTGTACATTACATCCCCATGACTTCTTTTTTTTTTTTTAAATAAATAAAGTGAATTTATTAAAAAAAATAAAAGAACCCCTGCTCTTCACAGGGAATAAAGCCAATATTTTATAATAACTATAAGTGGAATATAACCTTGTGAGTCACTATGTTGTACACCTGAAATATATAATATTGTAATCAACTATACTTCAAAAAAAAACCAAACAAACAAAAAAAACCAACCCCTGATCTGGAACGTTACAGGTCATCTTGGGCAAGAGAAGCAAGTGTAGCCAACCAGACACTGGCTCTTTTATGTTGCTGTTTGTTTTTGGCCACACCGAGTGGCTTGCAGTATCTTAGTTCGTGTACCAGGGATCGAACAGGAGTCCTAACCATTGGACCACCAGGGAATTCCCAAGGCACTGGTTCTTAAAAGCATTTGCCTAACAGTGACTCATCAGTTTTGCTCCTCTTCCATTGGGCAGAGCCAGTCACATGTCCAAGCCTGCAGTGATGGGACCATGCCGCATAATTCTCCTGGGAAGGACAGTGAATATTTGAACAATAAACAATTTACCTTGGGGTACATCTCTGATATAGAAGTTTTTCTAAATTGTTATTGCTCTGTTTTCTTTCTTGATTCAGACTGTAATTTTATATCTTCCTGGATGATCACCATTTTATTGAGTCTTCTAAATTGATTGGGGTAAAGTCCTACTTAATAATCATGATTGAGTTTGTCTATTTGTTGCCCCCTTTCTCCTTTCCAATGTCTATTAAAATGGTTCTCAACCAGGTACAATTTTATCCCCCTCCCCCCAGGACATTTGGTAATATCTGAAGACATTTTTGACTCTCAGAACTGGGGAGGAAGGTGCTACTGGCATCTAGTGCAAAGGGTCAGGGATGCTGCTAAACATCTTACGTGCACGGGACAGGGCACAGCAAAGAATCACCTGGCCCCAAATGGTTGTAGTGGTGAGATTCAAAACCCTGGCCTATTGGTATCTTTTCTTTGAGCAAACCTCCCTTTTTAATTTTTTTTTTTTTTCCCAGTACGTGGGCCTCTCACTGTTGTGGCCTTTCCCGTTGCGGAGCACAGGCTTCGGACGCGCAGACTCAGCGGCCATGGCTCACGGGCCCAGCCGCTCCGCGGCATGTGGGATCTTCCCGGACCGGGGCACGAACCCGTGTCCCCTGCATCGGCAGGCGGACTCTCAACCACTGCGCCACCAGGGAAGCCCCAAACCTCCCTTTTTAACAGCCATTTTTTGTTTTTATTGATCAAGTGCTGTTCATCTTCATTTCTTCTAGTTTCTTGAGTAGCATATGGCTCACTTGCTTTCAGCCGTTTGTTTAAAATGAACTGAAGTTCACAGACATTCTTCTGAAAAGTGACTAGGCTATGGGCTTTGATACATGGAGCTCCCCCTGTTTATCTCTTGGGAGTTTGTAATTGGAATTTTTTTTTTTTTGAGAGTAAAGTTACTAAGGTTCTTTATTAATACTCCTGAGATATGTTGTGAGGAATCTCCCCAGGAATCTTCTTCACTGGGCATCTGAGAAGACAGGATCCAGGTTGGGTTCAGCTTCTGTGATGAGTCTATCAGAAGTCTAGTCACAGCTTGACTCCTCCTGGATCTTTGGGTTCCCCAGAAGGTGATGCTCAAGACCCTCAACCCATGATTTCTTTATGAGAGGTTTTCTTCACATTTTCCTTGGATGGCCTTCACACCCTCTGAGTGCACATCACTACAAATTTGAGATAGATGTCCACTCATAGTCTTTCTTCCATCTATTTGAGCTTGGGTAGAAGTGAAGGGTCCATTTGGGAGGTGGGGGGATGCCAGAGTTTCTAGTTTCTTTCTGATTCTGACTGTTACATTTCAAAGGTGTTCCTTTAGGTAGTGTGCCTTTTCCTTTTATTGATCCCTATCGGTATATTTCTTTCCTTCTTTTCTAATTATTTTCCTTTTTTTTTTAACTTATTATTGTTCTGTTTCACTCTGCCATTTTACTTTAGATTCTGCATATCAACTATTTATTTACCATGTGCTATGTCATGTGTTTTAATTTGCTTGATTTAAAAGCAGATGCCACTGCGTAAGAATAGCCTTAAAATCCCACGAAGTTCATTGACAATAAATAACTTCCCCATGGCTACCAGATGATTATGTTGAAGGTAGGACTTATCCTACTTTTTCAGTTGTGGTGGCTAGAGAAAACATGTCGATAAATTGGTAAGAATATCAGAAGCAGACAATAGCATAAATGATAGCTATATTTATTGAGCATGTACAATGTGCCAGATACCCTACTGGGTGCTGAGCATGAATGAACTCATTTGCTCCTCACCGTAGCACCATAAAATATGCACTTTAATTATCCTTTTTTTTATAGAGGGAAAATAAAAGGCACAGGATGGTAAAGTAATTTTTCTAAAGCTACCCAGCTCCAAGTAGTAGAAATAGTACTCAAATCTTGGAGGTCCAGTCCCAGAAGTGGTGATTTTAACCCTTACTTTATACTGCCAAGTCACATGAGGCTTTCTGTATTGCACATGTGAACTTAAAAAATATTTGGTTGTCCTAAGAAGACTGTGCTAGCTTTCTAATTAAGTCAACTCCATCCGTTCATGTTCAGCACTCCTGGTGGCTGGGTTTACAAAGTTCTTATTGAAATGTTTGGATGATTCGATTTCATATTGGCTCATCCTTAATCAATAAAAGCAATTTTATTGATAGCTCCTTTTTGTCTGCACATTTAGAGGTGACAAAGAAAATGTAACAGTGAACTGTTAGGTTGCAGTGAGCCATCTTTTGTCTACTTATGCCTTGGTGAAGGAGAAAAGGACGGATTTGGCAGCCAGCCATGTAATTAGAATTAACATTGGCCGTGAAGGCACCACAGATGACCCAGCCAGATCACGCCAACGTTTGCCTCTTTGCATGTGCAATTCCTGTCTTAGACCGTGGCACAGAAGGAAATGTTCCTCTTCTGAAAATTTTCTCTGTACACCAATCAAATTGTTCTCTCAGGACACATCATAAAGAAACGTCATTGAATACTCTAATTGAGGCATTCACCAGAGCTATTTTTTAAAAAGCAACACTTGGTCACAAACTCAGATTTTAATCAAAAACAGAATTCTGGTGAGTTGAGTGGTTTTTCCAATATTTTTCAGCTTAAAATTTTTGATAGTCACTGGCCCCATAAATTGAACGTGTTTTCAAAAGATTTGAGCTAAATTAGTTCAGCATTTTACAGTTAAGTTAAAATAGAAAACCTGCATTTTTCTCTGAGTACAGCATACTCGCACACACACCAACATCACCTTACCGAAATGCTTTTTATTCTCTCCACTGAGTATTACTCAAAAGTATCTGAAAGTTTAAAACTCAAACTTGGCAGTTGTTTGATCCTCTCAGGGGAGGAAATTCAGGAGAATTTAAAGAAAATTGGCTTAGCAATGTGTTTTGAATATAGGCAACAGAACATTTTCTATTTGGGTACAACTACATCAATGAAACTTGAGTCAGTGGAAGTCTTGTCCGATGCCATTTAGAAAGTTGTCAGAGCAAAGGGAGGCGTTAGAAGAATACCAATTGGAACAGAAAACTGCCTTAAGGAAAGACTCTATTTCCTTCCATTTCCTGTTGTAGATAAATGAGGACCAAATATAGGAAACCATAAGGTCATTTCAGCAAATAAAAACCAACCCACCATCTGGGCATCATATATTGTGGTCATTGCTGCTGGTACTTTGCTCACTGTGATGGCTTCAAAGCATGGTTGCAAATACTTTGACACTTGGATACCCCTCCTGCACTGCTGGATCTGATTGGACTTGTCACTGCTCCAAACAAGAGACAGAAGAAGTTGCACTAGGTGACTTCTGTTGCCAAATCCTAAAAGGCCAGGTAGCTTCCACCTTGGTCACTGAAACACTCATTCCTGGAACCCAGAATTGCCAAGCAGTAACTGAAAATCCTGGCTCTACCTGGCTGTTTAACCTCAGAACTATTACTTAATCTCTCTGTCTCAGTTTCCTCATTCATAAAATGAGGACAAATAATAGTCTAGGGTAAAACACCTGTCCTCTTACCTGTACCTTATGAAATTGTTTAAAGGGTCAAATGTCTTAATAGCTTAGAATAGTGCTGGCAAATAATAGATTAAAATGGTAGTATTTGTTAAATAAAACACACACGTCCTTTTGAATGTGCCTTATAGGTTTAGAAGCAGATTGTACTCAATACAGTTCAAAAGCAAATCATTCTGCAATTTGGATTTCAGAGAATGGATCCCCATGGTAGCAAGTAAAAAGGTTGTTCAAAGCTCTAATGAACTTGAGCAATTCAGCCCAAAGAAAATGGTAGTGTCTGAAAAGCAGGGATGCTTCTGAAAAACTCTTTGGCTTGTATTTCCCTTCTTGCATTCTAGGCTGATGTTTGCCATGTTTACATGATTGAACCAGGTATTTCCCTACTCATGTTCTAGCACTGAGTAAGATATTTGAACTTATAAAATTTACAAGTCTAAAATAGTTACCAGCATACACTCCCCCACTCTACAGCTTGCCTCTCCCTGTGGGGGATTAGGTTATAAAAATGAATGAAATCATCATTCTTGTTTACTGGATAATCCCAAAGCTAAAATTAAAAAAGGAACTGGGGAGACAGCAAGGAACATTTAAGGAGAAATGAAGATATATGGGTACAGAGAAACCTCACTAGATATCTCGCAGGGTGAATTACTGGCAAACACATCACAGACTGATCGTCTGTGGTTTTCCTTCGCTCATTTTTCAGAATGAAAATGAATGAAACGGGAGCTAAAATTTGCTCATCAAAGCCCACTTAAGATATAGATCAATTAGCTAATGCAAATATACATGTCTTCAGAGATGCCAAATGTGCTAGTCATTTCTCAGTCATCAGTGTTTCCCACACTCTGCTCTGGAAACTACATTTCCCAGGCTCTCTTGCACCCTGGCTTCCTGGTAGGGAAGGGAGGGAACCAAAGGGAGGCTTTGATGGAAGACTGGGGGATGGTAGATGCGAGAAGCCAGGATATTTCTCCCCTACTTCCACTGCTTCAGACTACATCATCTCTGTGATTTCAGCTTTCACTGCGAAGCCCCTCACCATGAATTCTAGCTTCCAACAGATGAACCCAGACGCTGGTCCTGGGAATCACTTTTCCTTCTGTTAACCTTAGAGTTGGTATCTGCTTCTCGCAATTAATCTCTGGATTGCCTCACTATCCCCTGTAGGGCTTCTTACTTCCTCCTCATCTCTGTCATTGAGTTCCTCTATTAAATCCCTTCTGTTTGAAACACCTAAAATGATTCCAGTTTTCCTTACTGAATTCTCACAGATACCCATAAGCAGTTTTTGTTTTTGTTTTTTTTATTGTTTCTGATATAAAGCTTGCAGGAATAGTGTTGTTTTATGGGCCTGGCATTTTTATAGACAGAATGTACCATTTGCCTATATTAAGGATGTTATGACACTCATGTTAATTTTTATTTTCTCCTGATCTAAATGTGCTGTTTTTCATACACATGGACGTATAATTCTAGTTGCTCATTTAGAGGACATGAAAGTTGAGTTGCTCAAGAGAATGAATTATATACTCAGATGCAATCAAATTCTCTTTAATTTACCTTTCTATGGGGTCCTCACTGTACATTCTGTTCTGTCAAGTGTGCAGTACGTCAAACTCATGCATGTCATGTAATGCATAAAAACTCATCACCCATTAGAAAAAGCTACTCTCACTACCATGATTTAACAGATAATTAATCTTTAACACTGATGATTCTTTTCCTCAAATAACATTTTTTATTGACCTCAGGACCACCAAGACCTGGTAACAATACTTCCCCATAAACCATTTTATTTTCTTGCAAGGTATCAATCTGGGGGCCTGAATATAGAACGTGCATGCTGGATTCCATCAGGAAATGCCACTGCACCCCCAGGGATCTGAACCTCAGTAGAGAGGCTACGATCTGCAGTCAGAGCTGACTGTTTGCACAGAGGCTTTATTGCAGCTGCAGACTTAGCACATATGAAAAGGTTTTCTGTGCTCGGTTTTTGGATGAGGCAGATTGCATCACTGGGAATTCCCATCCTCTAACACATAGTGACCAACATGCCTTAATGAGCATTTGCCTTTTTTATTTTCAGGTTAATAACGTCATGCTTTCTGTTCATTATGGAACCAGTTTGTTTTTAAAACTCTTTTTAAAACCAAAGGGAAAGACATAAAATAATATTTCCAATGCTGTGACTCTGGTATGTCCCTGTGCACAAGTAGTCAGCCAATGTAAGTAACTCAGTGCAAACAATGGGCAATGTTCAGGCAGGGTTTCTAAGGCATGGAGTCTGGCAAGAGGGGTTGTTGTCAGGGGAAAAAATTTGTGTATCCTTCCATGAGGTAGATGCCCTTGGAGGGGGTGGGAAATTGGCCTCACACTGTCAAGGACAGCATCCTCTTAGCAAAGAAGTCAAGGGTTCAAAGTTAATGCACTTCGGTTGGAAAAACTGACAACAGAACCTGAGGAAAGCAAATGCAGCAAACATGACGCAGACCATTTCAGAAAGCCAGAGGATGTGAGTCCAGCCAGCAGGCCAATGCCAGAACCATAACAGCCCCAATCAGACAGTCCAGACACTGAGGGAGGGGAAATAGAGGCAAGAGACTGGCTCATGGGCTACTTTCAGAGTTATCCTATTTCCTTATGGCATTCAGATACTGTAGGGTTGTGACATGTCCCTCCTAGGAGCAGGAGCCACAGGCTTGCCCTGGAAAGCCTTAAAGTACTGAAGAATGTCTTCTGACATACACAGTCCCCTATACTTATCCCTCATTTGAGGAGCTTTTATCTCTATAATGATAAACAATCATTTAGACGGATTTTCTTACCAGATCAATGGATTGTGAAATCCCAAGATTCTCCTTCGTGTTTAGCACACATTATGCTGCTGTCAGTGAGATCCAGGCGAGTGCTTATAAATCAGCCGTCGACTTATACTGCTAGTAAAGAGGCACCTGGAAAATGCTTACAGATCACGTGAGCCAGAGGTTTTCAATGGCTGTGCCTAGATGACTTTGAATCAAGGATAAATTAGAGTTTGGCAAAATGGGAATATAGTTCTAGAGATATTTTCACATAGTAATGGCAAAATGCACAAGAAAGGAGTTAAATCATGTAGACAAAGACTGGATGTCAAGGATGGTATCCTTAGATAATCATGCTGTGTGTGTGTGTGTGTGTGTGTGTGTGTGTGTGTGTATGTAAGAGTGGAGTATTTGTACATGAGGATGATGGGGAAGAGAGGACCCTGAGGCATAGGAAAAAGGTGATCAGGAGTCAGGATTGCCCCAAAAAGCAGTTGAGTAACTTCTTAGTGGCTTCTAGAACATTCTACAGTTTCTGTACTTTTATCATTGTAGAAGGAAATTGGAGCAGCCAGCCCTCTTCTTACTCCATGTAAAACTCTGCCCAGTGGCTTTTCATTCATGGACTCATTGAGTCTAGTAGCTGCTAACTGATAGCAGTAGGTGGTATCTAGCTTAAGAAGTGTTAGATTTGGCCTATGAAGAACATATTAACTTTTGCAAATTTGTTGCCAATATCTAAATTTGGAAAAAATTCTGTAAAAACTTAGAATTCCTGCTTTTTGAAAGAGACAGATTTGAAAACACCAAGTCTTCATTCCCATATAACCCCAGCATGCTGGGCCAACACAGTGGGGTGTCTCTCTGGGGATATGTGTTCCCCAGTTTTCCACAGACCCCATTACTCCCTATTGTCCTTGGGCTCTGTGGCCATTTATCAACACACTCACATATTGCTCCATTTAAATATAGAATAAGATAAAAGTAAAATATGTTTTATATGAACATCTCTATCAACTGTAAGAAAAAGACAGACCGAGAGCCTTTATGAATGCCAAGGAATGTTTTCTTATACCTGTTTTACTTCACTCATGGCTGTTGTAGGCATTTGAGTTTGAGAGTCTAAATTATACTTATTTATACTAGAAGGGTGAAAATGACAGTGAGCTTGACAGTGGTCGATCTGTGGTACACACATGGTCACTTGTGGAGAATGTTATCACTTCCATCTTTGTTCTGTAATCAGTATATGGATCTAGACATAAAAATGTATGAGGTGGCTGGGCTCAAGAATTTATCTCCTCAGATCATTAGGATTTATTTGAACCATCAAAACTCCACTTTCATTTTTGTAAAAAAATAATTTCTGGAAATAGCTTTTAAAGGGTAAATGCTACTATCCTTAGTGAATTGTGTGAATAACCACAGAATTTTGTATATAAAGAGTGAGTTGAGGAAAGAGTCATCGACCTCTTTGTATCTGACAGGATTAGGGAGACCCAGGTGAGAGGGAAGCTATTCTTGTCAGTCAAGACTTCTCAGCACACAGGGGCACGTGATGCCTCAGTACATGAAATTCTTAAGTGACTCTCCCAAAGCTATAAAATATCTCCTTTTAAAAAACAGATGGAAACATTGTACTGCGGAAATCTGAGGACTTTAATACATTTCAGGTCTTGCAGATTTTTTGTAATGGACTACAGAGGTAGTTCGAAGGGGAGGGGAATGCTATTAGAATGGAACAGTTGAAGACCCTTAAAATATGAAACACACACATGCATAGACAACAGCAATGGCATTTACCAAAAGATACATTTTCGAAGAGAAAGAAAATAAAGGCAAGCACTGGATAAGACCAAAATCTAAATAGGATCATATAAATCAATAAGGTAACATCGGACATTTTTCCCTTGGTGGGGTGTTGAAGGAACTCTAAAGTCACATTATAATAATAGGCATTCTGCCAATCCCAGGTGTAGATTTTTTTTCAGTGCATCACATTGAATTCAAAGCGTAATTAAGTCCAAGAACAAAACACACTTCCTCACACTGAGATCTTGCCCCACTCTCGACAATTATATTTTTGTATAATTTCTTAGTCTGGATCTTCTACAGGAAAAAGAGGCCAAAGGTGGATTCAGTAGATTGAATATAAGATTGAAAATTCAAATGCTGGTTGGTTATTCTGTTTGTTCCCACACCCACCCCATGCCACCCCACCCCCAATCCACATTCCTCTTTGTTCTATCCTGCTTTATGCCCCATGAGGTGATATCTATGGATGGAATCATCCCATCCCTGTGTCCTCAGGCTTGGCTTCTGGGAGGTACTGACAGGAGATTGGAGGGCAAGACAGAGATAGAGAAATCACAGTATTTGTTCTTGGATTCTCTTCCTTCTGGGCCTCATTTCTGAGAGTGGATATGATCTTATGCTGTGCTACAGCTCCTGTGTATCTTTTCTTGCGCCTTCAGAATTAGGATGGTAAAAATTCCTTCCTGTTGGTGGATTCTGGATATCTCAATATCCCTTATTAGTTCCCTTAACTATCCAACTATCTTCACTCTTTTGCACATGGTCTAGGCATTAAACTCCCTGTAACCAGACTCTTTGTATATGGACTACCTGCTCCTGCTAAGACCCTGAAAAATATAATTTCTTTTCCTAGAAGTCCTGAGCAACTCTTTAAATGTTTGTGGCATTCTGGTTAATAGTAATAATGATTCTGATAGCAAAGTTAATTGAGATGTTTCTGTAGGTTAAGCAGTGTATTTTATATGCATTGTCCCATTTAAGCCTCATTCACCCCAGAGGTAAAGATTTTTTATCATCCCTATTTTTCATATATGAAAATTGAAACTTAGAAAAATTAAATAATTTGTTTATGGTTCCACAACAACTAAAGAATGGACCTGAGACTCAAACTCAGGTTTCTCTGAAGCTATCATAGAAAGACAGAGTGGACAGCTGTCCTGAAGTCTCTGAGAAGCTGCTGTAGAAGACCTGGACTTTTTTTCTGTGAGGACAAAGGGCAGAATCACACCCAAAGGGTAGAAGCAGTGGTGTGGTGATAAATATTTAATAATGGTCTCTCACTGTGGGAGGGGGTGGGAAGAGAAGCCCTGATTTGTGGCTTTTGGCAATTTCTGTAGTGTAAGCACACCCACCATAGTTGATTTCAAGGTGCCAACTTGAGGTCACCAAGTGTGGAGTTAGGAATAGATGTGCACAGTCAGCTCTTGAGTTGGTGTGAATAAGCATGGACCCACTCTAGTGCACCATTGGGTAGAAGTCTCAAGGAAGAAGATTTTTTCTAAATAAGAGGAAGAGCCATCCAAAATGGCTATCAGCTGCCCTGTGAAGGAATGAGGTAGTCATTATTGTAGGTCACCTGAAGCACAGGGAACTGTCGTGGACCTCATAGAGGGAATTCCTGTACTTGATAGGGCATGCGTTGACCTCTTAGATCATGTCTAAGTCTAATATTGAAAGATTTATATCAAGGTTACATGGATTCTAGGTAGGAGAGAAGAAAGAGTTCAGACTTTGGAAAAAGACAAGCCCAAGATTCTGATTCCAATTTGTGACCTTGAACAAGATAGTAAACCACTTTGAGCTTTTGTTGTCTCATCTCTGTAAAATGGACATAATAATACCTCTTCCTCTTGGTAGTCACATGATTAAGTGACAGAGCCTTGGAAAAGTTATCAAATGCATATTCTATGTCTCTCCCTCTAACATTCCCACTCATCCCTCTCCTCCTGGGGGCAGAAAGCAAGCATCTATATGGGAACCTCTTTATAAGCAAATCAGGTTACAGGATTAACATCTAAGATTCCTACCTCATGGTCTGACCTGTGGCATTAAAAATACATATATGATGCATTGAGCTGTATTACAATGTGGTTCTATTGAAATTGGCTGGAAATTAAAAAGAAAAGAGAAAGGGGATTCTACCAGAATCTTGACCACTAAATCTAACTAAAGGCTGTGGAACCTTTCTGAGATACTCATATCAGAAGTCCAGCCAGCTGGAATATATTTTGTAACCCTGCCTCCAGTGTAGCATTATCAGAGGAAACAAATGAATGACCTGCCAAATTAGTTTTGGACACACCAACACACCGTGGCACAGCACAGTAAGGTTCAAGAAGAAGGAAAATAGAGGTCACGATTCCAAGCCCTGAGTCACCTTTAAGGGCCAAAGTCAGTATATGACTCCAGAACTTGCCTGTCCATTGACAAAGGCTGCCAAAAACCTCCAGGGAAGAGCAAGAAAGCCCTAAGACAAATCCTTTCCTTATTCACTTTCCTAAGAGCCCTTCTGGAAGTAGACATGTTGGAACTTTAATCACGTACTTAAGAGCAGAGGTGGATGAAAATTGTATTGTCTGCACTTAAGGTACTTCTATCTAGTGGGCTGAGCAGATAGAAAGATGGAGATTACATAGAAAGCTGTTAACTAGTCTTGCCTCAAAGAAGATTTTGCTCTTAAGGGGCCTAGTTAGATTTCAGAAAATACAGTCTTTTTAATTTTAGTTCAAAAAAGTTATTTGTTGGAAAATGTTATTAAATTTATTTCAAAATTCACCATCTAATTCAGGATGCTGCTTGATTTCAGAGAGGCTGACAAAGAAGGCTTGGCCAATCAAAGATCTACAAAGCTGTTTGAGTTTTATCCTCTTACAAGACTGAGAAATTGAGACCTCTTCAAAGAAGGAGAGTATGGAAAAAGGAATGGACTTTTCCAGCACCTACAACATGCCAGACACTTAGCTATCTATTCTGTTAAATCCTCACTACAACTCGGTTCTTTCTGTATATGTGGAAACTGAGGTTCAGAATCATAAAATAACTTCTTAAGATTACAAAGAACCAAATTGGTCTGTGTGAGATTCAAATCCAACTCTAACTCCAAGAACCATTTTTTTAAACCATATTATTCAACTTCCTGCCCTATTTAACGTCTTAAGTCTTGAGTGTTTTTTTTTTAATCAATATCAGGCATCTAGGCTAAAGCTCTTGGGCATCATAATGATTGGGCAAAAAGTGCAAAGTTCAGTCCAATCCGGGCACAGCCTGTATTCATGTGAACTCAGCCCGGTGGATTTCTGTGGGTATACATGACCTGCTGAGTTGGACTCTGTCCTCAAGGGACTCTGCCACCAGTTGGAAAGACAGAATAACACAGGAGAAACATTTAGAGCATAACACTACCCAGATAACACCACTAATCAAGCATAAATGGGGTGGTTCCGTGCATAAATTCAATAAGAACTCGACAAAAGGAAAAGTCCATGTTGGTGGGTGGAGGAGGTGATGTGGGGATATCATTATAGGAAAGATAGTCTTTGCAGAGGGAGGACTGGTTGGTCAGTTTGGCCTTTGCTAGGTTAAGGGATGATTGGAAATTAACTGAAGCATAGAAATGAAAATGGGTGTGGAACATACAGAGTCAAATTACAATGCAATATCACTACCTGCGCTCCAAAATAACTAAAATAAACACTGAACATATCAAGTACTGGTGAGGATATAGAGCAACTGGAACTCTCATACATTGCTAGTGCGAGAACAAATTAGTTACAGCCAGCGTGGAAACTGTTTGGCAGTTTCTACTAAAATTAATCACATGCACACTCCACATTCAGCAAGTCCTCTCCTAGGAATAAGCCCAGCAAAGATGTGGACATATATTCACCAAAAGACATGTATTAGAATGTTCATAACAACACTATTCATAATAGCCAACTGGAAATTGCCCTAATAGCCATCAGCAATAGAACGGATGTAGACTTTTTGTGTGCTCATACAACGAATATCAATAGCAAAGAGGGTGGACAGTCTGCAACTACACACAATAACAAGGGTGAATTTCTCAAGCATAATATTGAGTGAAATAAGCCAGACATAAAAGAATAAATGGTATATTATTCTATTTATAGAAACTTCAAAGAAAAAGATTAAACTATGGTATTAGAATTTAGGATAGTGGATACCCTTGGTGAGATAGTAACTGGGTGGGGTTGTGTGTGAGTGGCTTCTAGGTGCTATTGATGTTTCATTTTATAATCTGGACTCTTGTTACACAGGTGTGTTCAGGTTGTGAAAATCCATCAAAATGTACACTTACAATAAGCACAATTCTTCCTATGTGGATGATATGTCAATAAAAGTTAAAAAATTAATACATGGAAGGTGACAATCCAAATTGGAACGTCTAATCCCCAGCAATGTTTAGTTGCTCTTGTTAAATGGGAAGGGAGGCTGGCCTTGTAGAAAGATGTTCTCCATCTTTACAGTCCCCATAGTCATGATGATGTTCGTGGTGGATTATTGAAAATCTAGCAATGCCTGCAGATAAGTGTATATGTGCATATACAAGAAGAAAAGCCACTTCTTCTGCTTCCCCCT
Organism: Monodon monoceros; assembly: GCF_005190385.1. Lineage (NCBI taxonomy): Eukaryota > Metazoa > Chordata > Mammalia > Artiodactyla > Monodontidae > Monodon > Monodon monoceros. The sequence goes on along the minus strand of NW_021703769.1, from coordinate 32,972,140 downwards.
GCCTTCTGCCTCTCACATTTCCAGCCCCCAATCAGCCTCCTGCTAAGTATTAGTTAACCTCCTAAATCAATACATCTTGATCTAAACCTAATAGGAAGGAATGTTTGCTTTTGTATCTGGGTTCAAAGTACAGACTACAGTAGTTGGCTTTTAAGTTTATGTTATAGGATTAATTTTCTTGCTCAAAAATGAAATGAGGAATACATTAAGACTGCGAAAGGAAAAAACACATGATTGATGAACTGGCTTATATGACTATAGTTCCTCTAGCAACAAAAATATTTGGTACATTCCCTTATTATTGAGATCAAGCAATGCGCCTGGATCTAAATGACACAAAAATGGTTTGAATTAGAGTCAAATAATTGCCATTCTTAGTGAACATAAACGTTTTGGAGGGGGGTGGTAGATGGGGATAAAAAATAACTAATAAACTCTGAAGCAAAAGCTCACATCTGAGCCTTAAGCTTCAAAGCTCTTAAAACGGAGGCTTCCCCCCCCACCCCCGTCGCCAGCCCCCAGCCCTTAAGAGAGAGAGTGAGATGCACGCAGCAGGAGGAGTGGTTTTCCCAAGCTGATTTTTCTTAAGGGGTGACCCAGCCTGGGTCGGAATGTTACCATGTGATCAGCCCAGACTGTGGCAGCAACACAGTCTCAGCACAGAAGTTAGGACTTTCTGCAGCATCATTAAAATAATTGGGAGAGAAAAAAAATGTTAAGCTCCACAAGCTTGAATCACAAGCCTCCTGGAAAGGTTAATAAGCTTGCTGCTCTGCACCCTCCTCCCCTTTCTTCAATGCCTTGCCACCCCACCCTTCCCTCTTGTGGTGACAGACTGGTTATCAGTTGGGAAAAGAAGCTTCAGAATAAAGCCTTTCTTCTGAAGATGAATGGCCCCCATTCCAGTACTGGTGTTGCAGGATTCTTGTTTATGATGATGCCGTGCAGATCTAAAAGGGGGTCACTGCTTTTGTTCTTATGACTGGAAGCTACTGAGCTAGGAGGCTCTTGGGGTCCAAAAGGAAGTCAGTCCTGCAGGATAAAGGTGAATCTGTCAGAGGAAAGGAGAGGAACTGGTGAGTGGGGTGGAGGCAACGCACAGACTGAGGTTGGATTCTAATAATGAGAGGTGAGCAGCATAGGTCCAGCGAGGGAGACGGAACCCTCATTAACCAGAGAAGCAGAAGCAATTGTAGTGCATCTCACAGAGAAAATGTCAAGAGCCTGGAGTAAATTCAGTTGCCATGGGTGGTGTGCCAGCTAGGGGAGGGCAGCACTGGATAACTGGATTTGTGTCAGGAAAAAGAGTGAGAGTAGAAAGAGAGAGAGAGACAAACAGCTGCAAGGGATTGAGCTTTCTTCTTCCTACTTCTCTTTGGCCTTGGAATACCCTGCAGTCCAAGATGGACTTTAGCAGAGTCATATGGCTCAGGCAACCATCATCCCCCTCAATGGTCTGAAACTTGAGGCCGGGGTCAAGGTATGGTTAGAAATGAGGGAACAGCTCCCTCTCTTCCTCACCATCAGTGAGCTTAAGAAAGTATAGTTGGTACCAATGCTCGTTACTAATGGAGGCTAAGAGGGTAGTGTGCCTTCCCCAAAGAGATGATGACTTTTCAAATTTTGTTAAAACTGGTGAATTTGGGTGAGCATAGCCCCTAAATGAAAGAGAGAGATGCTTAGTCCTTAAGAAAGATATTTCAGAAACCATATCCAGGGGAGCAACAGGCCCACAAAGGTAATCCTCCCTTCTCTGTGTTAAATGAAAGCCCTCCTTAATGTGTAGGAGTTAAAGTGTGGACAACTGTTTGGATTTGGAGCTTATCCTTTACACAGGCCACGCTCCCTGACAGATACAGTTGACTCCTAATTGAACTCAACCTTCTCAGCTGAGTGTATATCAGTGAAGCCACCCCAGGTAAACCTACCCAGAACATTTGGACCTCTCCAGCTGAAGTCTTTGCTCAGTTGTTTAGTCTTTTATGCTTTGCCCCACTCTACACCCTAATCTCAATGACTACCATACCATCAGCCCCTTTGTAGGGACAACTGTTCTCTTCCAGCCCTGCAGAATGGACAGTCTTCTGATATAAAAACAACCCCAAAGTGTTAATCCTTAAATGCTTATTTCTTACAGGAATCCTTCCACATTACCAGTCAGTGACCCAGGCTCTTTCCATCTTGTGGCAGTGCCATTTTTGGAGTCTTTGACAGGAAATTAGACCATAGAAAAGGCACCAGCATTTTAACCATTTTGTTTGGAAGCGATACACATAATTTCTGCTTATATTCCATTGGGGAATCTTAGTCACATGGCCCAGCCTAGACTCAGGAGGGACTGGGAGTTGTGTCTTCTCTCTAAGAATGGACATCTCAGCCTAACAGCAGCTTTGCTTTAAAAGCATGACTCAGTATGTGTGACTTCCCATCAGCCATGGCTGATTGAACCAAGGGTATGTGCCTGCCTACGCACCTGCCCTATTCATATACTGGCCACTGGCACCAGATGTGGCTCATTGTAAAACTATATGCCTTAACTAGCACAGTGACTTTTAGCTGAGTCGAATTGATGCCAAATATGGAAAGCAGACAGGTAAGTGAAAAAAGAGACAAGCAAAAAGAAATGAAGTCCCATTCATGGCAGAGCACAGGGAGAGATATCTACAAAGCCCTGCTGATGGACACTTTACCCGTTCCAGCATTCCCAAGACCTACCTGTTGTTGAAGACATATAGTCAGAAAAGAATGGAGCTAAGATTCAAACTTAGATCTTCCTGGTACTTAAAGCCTGATTCTTTTAACCTCATTATAATACTTTCCTACTTGATGTTTTAGATGGAACATTCTGGTATTTTTGTAAATTGGTTCATTGTCTTAATTCTCATACCCTTCCTATTTTAGAATTATATTAGATTGGCCAAAAAGTTCATTCAGGTTTTTCTGTAACAGCATATGAAAAACCCAAACGAACTTGTGGCCAACCCAGTATATTCACATCCTTTGCCCTGTAACTTTGCATTTTGTCTCCTAGAAGTGGAATTAATTTCTCTATCCATTGATGATGGAGCTGGCCACTGATGAACTTTAATCGGTGAAATGTGGGTGGAAATGACTGTGTGCAGTCTACAGAAAAGGTGGTTTCATTCATTTCCTTCTGCTCCTATGATCACAATGAGAAAAGCACTACCCAGGTAGCAACAGCCTCATATAACTGAGTCCCCCAAAAGTGCCACATGGAATAGATTTGAACCCAACCTAAAGCCCAAGCCAAGCCTAGTCAACCCCCAGTCTAAAGCAAACAGTCCTAGCTGACTTATAGACCCATGAGTGAGAAATGTAAATGCTGTTGTAAGCACAGGAGATTTGGAGTATTTTGTTAGGCAACTCTATGGTGGCAAGAACTGACTAACACAATGCCAAAAAGCAAATACATTGCTAGTTAGCACAATTGTATATATCTGCACATTTTTAGCACCTACTATGAACATTTAATACAGCATATTATTATTTCTGATCCCAAATGTAGTAAATAATGCCTGCTTTAGCCCAAATGGTAATCTACATCCTCTGTGGCTAGCAAAATTGATGTTCTTATCACATATAAAAAATGTTACTGTTTAACACTAAAACAATTTTTTTTTTAGCCCAACAACCACATTTATTAAAGCTTAAAGGTTTAAGACTTGTCTAAGGACTTTTCATATGGATCATGCACTCATGGGTTATACACTGCAAAAGAGGGGCCGCCATTTCTCTTGACTCACCAATTAGGTGTGGTTTCTCAGTCCTGGCTAAGACCAAAGATCTCTTTGCTCAATGCTCTGTCTAGTTCTTAGGTAAACAAGAGAAGCAAATCAACAGTTAAAGAAGGATGACACCATCATTTCCTCATTTAAACACCTTTCTCTGAGCATCGGTCACGCAACTTCTGTTTGGGACACACGAGGAGCATGGAAGGAGAAAGAATGCTGAAGGGAGCAGAGGAGTAGGGAGGTATTGAATGTGTTTACATGGAAGGGACTTGCGATTTCAGAAACAAATTATAATATGTTTCCACAGTTTATGACTTAAACTAGAAGATAGTCTTCGAGTCCCTTACTTCTGTGTCAGGGTAAAAATATGATTACGGAGATGAAGCATGATTGGGCTAGAAGTGCCCTGAGTTGTAGCTTGATCCACTATGTACTCCAAATGAAATGCTCAGGTCTTTATTCAATTTAATCAGTTACTAGAGAACTCCATTTGATATGTTAATTGCTTGAATGAACATTTTGCTGAGACCAGAAATGGCAAATTCATAATGTCTGTGCTGACACTCTCCTTCCCCACTCGTCACAAAGGTACTACTGTGGCAGACATTACTAATCCTGCTAAGCCTGGAAGTGGCCTCAGGCTCTTTCTTAGTACTACACTGTCAACAGTCACTACCAATCAATGAAGTTGTCACCTGAGATGATAACTAGTTACCTCGCTTGACCTAGATATTTTTTGCATTTCTGATACTGTCGTTGTTCTATGTACATTTGTCAATTTCCATCTGTCAAACCACTTCTAAAATAAAATCAGTGCAATTGTAAAAGGACAGATTGGAAAACAGATAATACTTTGAATAGTTATTTCCTTTTGTTCTTTTTTTCTTTTTCTTTGACCTGAAATTATCTAAAGATGGCAATACAACATGATAAACAAAGGCTCAGAGAGAATCAAAATTATTGACTAAAGAGAACTAAGAAAATAAATAGGGCACAGATCTTCTTGGTCTGTTAGAAAAATTCCTTAAGTAGCAGGTACAGTCACTTCAGCGTCACAGAAAGCAGTGGAAAGGCCTTAACAGTGGCAGAAATGCTCTCCCTGATTTAGCTACACACTGGGGGAATGTGGTCCAAAAACAAGTGGCTGCTCCTTGGGCAGAAAAGCAAATTTTGTGTTGTGACTCTGTGAGATTACTCATAGTAAACACAGTATAGTTTCAGACCAACTGGGGAAAATGTGTTAAAGAGAAAATACATATTAGCATAAGTGACTCATGGGTGTTTTCAGACTGAGTGTAACACACAAATCTGAATTTATCAGCTCAGGGCTCCCTATGCTTTCCTTCCCCTCTCCTTCTTCAGCCAGGCACCCCCTCCAATGTTCCCTTTTCTCCTATTCTGAATGCATCAGTGTCCTGGAAATTCTGGCAGCCCTCCTAGGCCAGCTGCTGCCTCTGACCTGGACATTCCCAGCCTTCTACAAGGTCACAGGACATGGTGTATTCTGGGATTCTTGTAATGGAAGCTGGAAAGGGCTTGAAACTGCATATCCCCACTGTCCCCTTGACCCTCTGAGTCCCTGGCTGGTGGGTCCAGTTTTAAACGTAGGCTTTGACTTCCAGCCCTGCGATTGAGCCTCTATGGATTTGAATTAAATATAATCTCGAATTTATAAATCCAGTACTCCACTACCTCCTTACCTGACAAAATAGTTCATGGAATAAATATCAACACTCCTATTTTCTAAAGGAGAAAAATATAGACAGGGATAACTGATAGGAGTGCTTGAGTTTAGATAGAATGAATTTAATGCATTATTCTTATATTCCAGAAACAGAAATTGTTGCCTCCAAGGAAGAATGTTCACATATTTTTTGCACCTTCTTAATGCTCCCTTTTCAGCTTTCCTATGGTCTCTGCTACTTAGTCCTAAGGGTACTATTTTAGGATGAGGTTGACAGGCCTTTGTCAGTTACATCTCTTAGCCTTCTGAGGAAAAGCCTCATTCTTTACTGACTCACAGATTCACTGGGCACCCCCAGAAATGTGGCTGTGGACCCACAACGAGTGTCCAGTCATTCTTTTCTGGCTACACCAATAATTCGGGCCTAACTGCAATTCTGATCAGCCCAGGGCAGGCACATCAACAGAGGGAGATGGTATGCTTGCCAGGTGAGAAACATTCAGGGAACTCACACTGCCAGCCTCAACTCCTTCCCTTTTTTCTTTCTGGGGTGAAAAGTAGGTAAAGGGTTGGAGATCAAGCCCAGGTCCATAAGAAGAAACCAAGTAAAGAAGACATACATGCATACATAAAATGAGAGAAAATGTGGGCGATTTGGAGTCATTAATAAGGAGGAACTCTCAACTTCTGGCACAGACTCAAACCTGGAAACCCAGTGAGGTTTGCCCATCACTAATGATCACATAATAATATGTTCCCAGGGGAGGGGCTGAGAAAGGCTATTAAAATATCACAGCTCTGGTTCTCTACTGGGAGGGGAGCTTTCTGAAACGTGGACCCTGTCAGGTTTCCCCTGAGACTCAAAAAAAACAAAAAAAACACACAAAAAAAAACGACTAGAGTTTGGCTCTTGCAAGGTAAAGTATTGGGAAAACTAGCTGGGAAGGCTTCTCTCCTCAGCCCAGGGTTGGACATACCTGCGTTCTCCTTGTATATTTTAAACGTGGTGATGGGCCAGCTTGTTAAGTGTGCTGGCTGGTTGGCTGGCTGTCTGGGTGACTGGTAGGCAGCTGTGAGAGGAAACTGAACAATTTGTGAGGTATGAGGTGGCCAAAGTAGCCAGAACCAAGTTTTGTGATGTCTTCAATCAAAATAGTTATTTCAAAAGATGTTGGCAACTCTGCATTTCCTTCTAGGGAGATATGGCTCTCCACTGGGGTACATGTGGGTCTTTGGGCATCTTGACTGATCACTATGGCTAAAGAAAAGCCCTAATTTGACCTTATTCTATGGGTTACACATGGTAGGGCTCAGTAAAAGTTTTCTTTTTAATCAATTTTCTTGAAGTATTGATATAGTTTAATACAATTAAATTACCCATTTTAAGTGTGCAAAGAGTTTTTGACAAATGTGTACATCCATCTAACTAACCACTACTGAAGTCAAGACAGAACATTTCCATCACCCTAAAATGTTCCCTCAGGCCCCTTTTCAGTCAGTACTATCTACCAACCTCAGAAAACCACCGATCTGTTTTCTGTCACTATAAATTAGTTTTGCCTCTTCTAGTATATCATGCAAATAGAATCATACAGTATGTTTTCTTTCGTATTTGGCTTCTTTTGCCTAAGACAATGTTTTTGAGTTTCATTGATGTAATGGGTATCCAGATATCATTTATTTTTATTGATGGGTAGTATTTCAGTGTATGAATATGCCACAGTGTATTTATCCATTTACCTGCTGTTGGACATTTGGGTTTTTTTAAACAGAAATAGGATACAGTTTTACAAAGAGAAAAGAGAGTAGAGAAGACAGATGAAGGAGGTTAAGACAGTTATAGAAATATAGGCAAAAGACAGCTGGCACTTCACAAAGACAATATCCAAATATCTAACATCTGCAAATTAAAACTAAAATGAATTACCATCATACCCTCACCAGAACGGCTGAAATGAAAAATGCTGACAGTACCTAGTCCTGGCAAGGATGTAGAGCAAACAAAACTCTCATGCTGTGCTTACAGTGGTGTAACTTGATACCGCCATTTATGAACACTGTTTGGCAGTATGCACTGAAGTTTAACACATGCAAACCTGCGATCTGGCAATTCCATTCTGAGGTTTATGCACAGTAGAAACACATACATGTTGCACCAAGGGACATACACCTGAATTCCCATATCAGCACTATTTATAATAACCCCAAATAGAAAGTTATCTAAGTATCCATCAACAGTAGAATGGGTAAATAAATTGCAGTATATTTACATCATAGACTACCACCCAGCAATGCGAGTGGACATTATATATATATATGTATATATGTATATTTCATAAACATTATGTTGAGCAAAAGATGCCAGATGCAAAAGAGTACAAACCATAGCATACATTTTTATACATTCCTAAAACTCATCTATAATGTTAGAAGTTACGATAGTGGGTGCCTTTGTGGAGGTAGTGACAGGAGCTTCCATGGGGCTGGTAGTGTTCTGTTTATTGATCTGGTTACTCAGGTGTGTTCAGTTTGTGAAAATTTATCAATGTCTGCACTTAATAATGTGTCCTTTTTCTATAATCATTCATAAAGACTATCAAAAATTAGGAAAGCTTTTATATTCTTAATCCTTCACCCTCATTTACACATATTCACACAAATTCGCACACATTACAGGAACTGAGAACTTGTTGGCAAGTCATGCTGCCAACTGTGGTTCATAAAATGGGGTCGTGGGGCAGGAGCAGGTGCCTGGCAGTCCAAGTCATTATCAAGAAGGCCAAAGTAATTGTGACACTAGATTGAGGTATGCTAGATATCACATCAAGACCCACTTGTAAGTGGAGATGCCTATGATAACTAAATAACCATGTATCATAAAAATTGGTGTGACTCCTTGGAAATGCTCAGGAGGGTTCTTGTCCTCATTTTAGCAGCATTAGAAAGGAGACATGGAAAACTGAACTTGTCAGCACATGATCTCCATTAATCTCTCACATCAGTTGGTTGTTCATCCTGGTTATTCAAAAAGTTAATTAACGGGAGGTTAGGAGAACTAATGGAGAGATTGTGGTCCTGGTTCCAATCCAAATGGAGCAATATTAAGGGTGACATAAAGATCTTATTTTTTAAAACATCTCCTCTGGTATTGTCTGAAATAGCACTCTTGTAGATTAATTCATTTTAGTTAAGACTTTTTATCTGTTTTAAAAAATGGCTCATTTATGAAAAGAATTACCAGTCATAACTAGCCAACACTCCCACTCCTTATTCCAACGGTGCCAAATTTTACCTAGTCTCCGGGCAAGACAGTGGCTGTTACTACAACCATGGTTGTTTCTAGAGGCACTCAACTCTCCTAGCTCTGCTGGTCTAGGTGGAGATAAAACAGACAAACACACAACCTTTCCCTGTCTTCTTTTTCTCAATATATGCAAGACCTTTTGAAATCTTTCAAAAGGAATCGTAAAATTAGTTGAAGAAATTACCCTCCCAAAATAATAAGTACACAAAATACTCATCTCTGATTTTTATATACCTAAAGGATGCCTGGGTTTCTCTCTTCGTTTTGCTTCTATTCCAGTAAACAACTATAGTTCAGTGAAAAGAATTTTTGAGTTGGTGTCAAAAGACTTGGATTTGAAGTCCCAGTCTTAGGTCAGTGTTGTGTAAGCTTATATGAGACCCTCAGTCCTCACCAGCCTCAGTTCCTTCACCTGTCAATGATGAATCATGTGAGACTTAACTGAGATAAGCTGTGTGCTGGTGTCTTCTGAACTGTAAAATGCACTGTATCAGAGCTCTCATACTGGACCAGCAACATCATGATTTCTTGGAATTTGTTAGAAATGTAATTTCTTGGCCCCATCCCAGACCTACTGAATTGGAAACTCAGGTGGTGGGGACCAAGAATCTGTGTTTGAACAAGCCCTCCAGGTGATTCTGATACTCAGTCAAGTTTAAGAGCTGCTGTGCTACTCAGACACGTGGCTGCTTTAATTAGAAAACAGCTCTTGTCTCCCAAGGTCTTGTTTCAGACTCTAACTAGGATACTCTGCCTTCTCAGAAAGTATGAGGAGGAAACTTCTGCCTTTCTCCCCTGGCTCCTCCCTAATCCCTCCATCGCAGGTGGGGAATGACTGAGTTGATAGTGAGTTGGGACAGAGGAAGCTCTCCATGTGGACTGGGCTTCTGACTCTGTCTCTGGCAGGTCCCTGCTCACAGCTGTCCACTGAATTTGTTTTGCTTCCTTTGAGCAAGTACATGTGTTGCAGGTCAGGTGGGGCTGGCCTTTTAGAGAAAGGCCTAGAAATTTGGGGGTTCCTCCCTGAGATGTGAGCCAGGCAGGCAGTGACTACCACTGCATCTGCCCAGCTCCACAAACCCAGGCCTTCCTGCAGGCACATTCTAAAGGGAGGTGTGAAGGAGCATGTGGGCAGTTCCCCTTTGCCTTCAAGCCCAAGCCACGTCTTCCTCAGACACAAAATACCAGAAATCCTCCATCTGGAAGTCAAAACTCTGATACTGGATTGAATTCTTTTCTTGTCACTTGGATTTGTTCTCCATTGATTTAAACCACAAGTGAAAGAGGCATCATGAATTGGCACCTCGAACACCAAACTTCATCTCCTACAGTAGACCCGCCCGGGGACTAACTTTGACATTGGCTCTGATGGTGGGTACCAACTTCCCTGTGAATCTATGCAGGACTCTGTCCAGTCTTAGGCGTTCCCACTTTGTTCCATTTTCTAGTCTGCTGGGCGAAAAAAAAAAAGCTTTTGAGTTGTCTTGCATTTTGGAAAAGATGGACACACAAGTCCACTGAATGTTCTTCAAGGCTACTCAAGCCCCTTTACAGCTCCAGTTCTCAACTCCGCCCACATTTTAAAAATTCTCTGTTCCTGTTCCCTACTCTTGTAAGTTTCTGCCATCAAAAGATCTTCCCTATAGGTGTATAATGAACCCCCCAAATCTTAATGGCTTAAAACAACAGTAGTATTTTTTGATTACAAAATTTTAATTTGGACAGGGCATGAAGGGGACAGGCCATCTCTTTTCCATGCAGCTTCAGGTGAGTGACTTGACCAGGGCTGGAAGATGTACTCTCGAGATGATTCCCTCACATGGTTGTCAAGTCAGGGCCGGCTGTTAGCTGGAAGCTCAGTGGGGGATGTGGGCCACAGACTTTTATTGCTCTCCACACAAGCCTTTCCTTGAACTGCTTCGATTTCATCATAACATGGTGGTTAGATTCCAAGAGTGAGCATTTTAAGACAACAGGAATTTTTCAGTACATGACATTTTTCAGATCTGTCTTTGGAAATCATGTAGCATCAGTTGCATCATATTCTCTTGGTCAAGGCACTTACAAAAGCTGCCCAGACACAAAGGGTGGGTACATATACTCTACCTCTTGATGGAGGGTGGCAAGGTCTTAGAAATGCCTTTGGGTGGGGGACATTGTCAGGGTCATCTTTAGAAAATACAATCCGTCACTGAATTCTCTCAGAGCACCTGTAATGTAATTTCACTAAAACACAATTATTCCTGTAAAGGTAATATGATCAACTATTATCAGTCATTAATGTCCTTTTGAGAATGTGTTTATTAGGCATCCAGCTAAGAGGTGAAAAGATATATACTGATTAAAGGTAATGACAATAGCTTCTAGTTGTGAGTACTTACCATGTGCCAAGCACTGTACCACACATTTTACATGCGTTGTCTTATACTATGCTTGTAACAGACCTATGAGGTAGTTATTATTCCCATTTGACAATTGAGAATCCCAAGTTTATAGAAGTTTGGGGAACTTGTCTGAGGCCATACCATTTGGAAGTAGTAGAGCTGGGATTCCAACACAAGTAGCCTGGTTTCAACTCTTGTCTGACTTTGAGCCCTCTCTCTACCTACAAAGTAAAACATAAGAAATCTTTTTGATCATACAATGATCAAAACAGGGGAATTGGCACTGGTACAATACTAACTCAACTACAGATGTTTTTGGATTTCACTCATTTTTCCAATAATGTCCCCTTTATGTTCCAGGATCTAATCTAGGATCCCACGTTGCATTCAATTATTACATCCCCTTGCTTTCCCCCCATCTGTGACGGTTCTTCAGTCTTCCCTTGTCTTTCATGACATCTTCAACTTTGAACAGTATTGCCCAGTTATTTTGTAGAATATCTCTCCATTTGGGTTTGTCTGATTTTTTTTCTCATGATTAGATTAGTGTTACAAATTTTCGTTAAGAATATTGAAAAAGTGATGTTGGGCCCTCCTCAGGGTATCATGTCTGAGTAAGTTATGATGATATCTTATTACTACTGTTAACTTTGAGCACTTAAACAGATATCATTTTTAAAAGAAGAGGTTGGACGAAAAGAAACACATGGAATTGACAAGGTGGTAGGCAATTCTATGGAGAAATGCTGTTATGAATAAGACGATGTATAATTATAATGAAACCATGTGCCAGACATAAAATTTATCAGTTTTTTTAACGTCTTTTTTGGAGTATAATTGCTTTACAATAGTGTGTCAGTTTCTGCTTTATAACAAAGTGAATCAGCTATACATATACATATATCCCCATATCTCCTCCCTCTTGCGTCTCCCTCCCACCCTCCCTATCCCACCCCTCTAAGTGGTCACAAAACACTGAGCTGATCTCCCTGTGCTATGTGGCTGCTTCCCACTAGCTATCTATTTTACATTTGGTGGTATATATAAGTCCATGCCACTCTCTCACTTCATCCCAGCTTACCCTTCCCCCTCCCCATGTCCTCAAGTCCATTCTCTACGTCCTCATCTTTATTCCTGTCCTACCCTTAGGTTCTTCAGAACCATTTTTTTTTTTTTAGATTCCATATATATGTGTTAGCATACAATATTTGTTTTTCTCTTTCTGACTTACTTCACTCTATATGACAGTCTCTAAGTCCATCCACCTCACTACAAATAACTATTTCGTTTCTTTTTATGGCTGAGTAATATTCCATTGTATATATGTGCCACATCTTCTTTATCACTTTTAAAATGTACTAATTGGATATTCAGAAGAACCGTCTGGGATGTGGGTGATTTCTCAGGGCACTGGTCTCATGGCCTTGTAGGGAATCTGGTGACACAGTCAATGTGTGGTTGTCAACACCCCATTCCTGTGGGGCTTAGGGAAGTCAGAGTGGAAAGAAGGTATGTTGAGAGGGATCTGGGTCTTGTAAGAGTAGATCATTGTTTCTGGACACTTGCTGAACCCTAGAGACTGAAATTTCAGTCTTTAGTGCATGGAGCTTCTTTTCCATTTTCCATTGAGAGACAGCCTGGCTGGATGGGAAGGAGGCCAGGGTTTGTGGCCTGGAGACTTGGCTCTGCCTGCTAGCATCCTCACTTACTACCATGAAAGGGATCTCTCCAGTTTCATCTCCATTTACAAGATGGTGATGTTTGCCCGTGAACAGAAGGCTGTGAGCACAGTGCTGCAAGGACAATGCTGAGCACTTCCGATTCTGCTAATACTCAGTATGTGAAAGCTGGCTTTTATGGTATGAAAAAGAAAAGCATAGAATTTTCAATTTGGACAGTCCTATTTCCCAGTCTCAGCTCTGCCAAACTCACAACATCAATTTCTGGAAAACATTGAGAAACATCCCTGGTAGGTAGGGTATGGTAACAATAATGTATAGACAGTTCTTGGCTTATAATGGATGTCCCACACCAGTAACCTCTATTTTTTTTATTATTGTTGATTACATCTTTAGCTAGTTAGTTCGAATCTTGGTCTCTTTCCAGACCAAACCTTCCTTTTAGGGTGCCCTCATGACCATGAATCCAACTACGTGGGTTCTTGGCTCTTGAACTGGGTTCCTGAGTAGAACTGAAAGATTCAAGGGAAATCAGTGGATTTCCATGGTACCAGGATAGAGAAGCAATGAGTTTTTTTGTTTGTTTGTTTGTTTTTGTTTTTCTCAAATGGCAGAACCCTTGGCATCAGGGCAAGGAAGGGAACTTGACTATGACTCAGCAGTGATTGTCTCTAAACTCTCAAAATGTTTGCAAACTTCTGTACTCTCTATGGATACAAAGGCCTTGGTAGGTTTCTAAAGGAAGTATTGATGCAGAACATAGGCAGTTTGAAAATGGCTACTTGCCGAGATGATTAACGTTTTATGATAACAGTTGGACTGGAATGGATTTTCCTTCTTATCATATACTTGTTGGTGGCATTTCAAAGTAGAAGAGAAATCCTGGCTTAACGTAAAACAAAGCTGTTAGGAGAACATCTTGAGCGGACCGGAGTCTGTGTTGAGACTTACTCCTGTGAGAGTGAGGGGGTACAAGTTGTGCGAAGTGATGTGTCTTCTACACAAATGTATATGAAAATGAACCATGGTGTTCATATTTTTTGATTGTAGGGTAAGTGTAAGTCACTAGGAAGGAGGAGACTTGGGTCCCAGGCCCCCTTCTGCCATTTACTGGTTATATGACACTAGAAAGATAAGACTACCTGTCTTGGACTTGCTTATCTCATCTAGAAAGTGGTGAGAACAATTCCTATGTACTTCAGTGCTATGGATATATCATGTATAACCTCCAGGTGACTGTGGCCAACAGATGCACATAGTGGGTGCTTACAGAGCACTTAATGAGCTCAGTAGAATTCAGACCAGTCCATGCTTGGTCTGGTTGCCCTTGAGCACATCTCGGGACCTTCCCTGTAAGCTAAAGTGGCTTTATTGAGCGTTAGTGGCTGCAAGGGTTGCTCTGCTTCCAGACATCTCTGTATCTTGATCTCCATGTCTGTGCCCACATATGTACTTGGATGAGCATTCCACAATGGCTGCCAAGTCCACGTTCTGCAGTACCAATCACCTGTCTGAAAGACACACCCTTTTGATTAGATTGAAAGCCTAATGTCCTTTGTTTTGTACCTCCCAAAGCCAAGTGCTTCCCACGAAAATGTAAATAATGGAATATAAAGTTTCCACTGCAGCTGCATTTAACACAAGCAAAAATATTTTATTTAATCAAATGAGAATCTGTATTTTCCCTCTCTCCTTAAAACAATTACAACTATTAAACATCTCAAGAGAGTTTTCCCGCCAAGCTAGAGCTCAAATCTTTGAAACAAATAAGAGTCAAAGTAAGTTTCACAAAGAGCATTCTTAGAGCAATGTTACTTCATTCATGACAAGTCATAGGAAGGCAGATGTTATAATACTGAATACTTTTTTTCCTGCATCTTCATAGGAGGTAGAATTTTATCTGTCTTTCATACTCATGGAGGTTTGTAGCTTCAAGAAAGATAATCCTACTCTAATTAAAATTAATTACAACAAAATCATCAGCAGGCATTTCAAAAGATACTTTGCTGCTTTTAGAAATCTGTTTCAGTGTATTCATTACCTAGGGCTGCCTAACGAGGTACTACAAACTGGGTGGCTTAAAACAATAGAAGTTTATTCTCTCATAGTTCTGGAGCTAGGAGTCCAAAGTCAAGTTGTTGGCAGGGCCATGCTCCCTCTGAAACCCATAGGGGAGAATCTTTTGTTTCTTCCCAGCTTCTGATACTTTCCAGCAATCCTTGGCATTCCTTGGCTTGCAGCTTTAATCTCCACCTCTCTCATCACATGGCTTCTCCCTGAGTCTGTCTCTTCTCTTCTTTTAAGGATGCAAGCCATATTGGATTAAGGGCCAAGGTTACTCGAGTCTGACCTCTTTTTAACTACATGTGCAAAGACCCTATTTTCAAAAAGCTCACATCTGAAGTACTGGGGATTAGGATTTCAACATACCTTTTACAGACACAATTCAAACCATAACATTCAGATACCTGAAAACACCTATTTAATAGGGAAAATAAAGCTGAATGTATTTGCAAGGAGTTAGAGAAACAAAAAAGTAAGTGGTGGATATAAGGGAGCCAACATATTTCATATGATGATCATAAATCATAAAGTATAAAGTTTATACTTTAAAGGGACAGTAAAAATCTATTGGCCTAACTTTTTATCCTGTGCATCATGCGCTTTTCCACAGCATATTTGTTGTGTGGTCATTTAAATTCTGCTTGAAAATTCCAGTGGTGGTTGTTGTTGGGAGGTGGTCATTTCATGAATGTTACCATTCCATTGTTGGACTTTCCAGGCTGTGGAACATTGTTTTCTTAACTGAGCAAAAATCTGCCTCTAGATTATCCAGCAACTGTCAGGAATCTTGCTCTCTAGACTGACCCAGGACCTGGAGGTGTCACCCCATCCCCTTGTGACAATCTTCCTAATACTTGATGAGAATTAGGAGTGCTACGTTATATGCTTTTAGTTTCTTATCTTCTGGTCCACACGACTCAGCTGCTGTTGAACTTAGTGTCCAAAACCATTCTAGGCCATCTCCTGTGAGTGTCACCCTAAGCCTAGATTAGCCAACTTGCTCAGAATATGTGAAGAAATAGGTTCAGCATAGGTAATGAACCTCTTCTCTCCAATGTCCCCATTTTCCTCATCGCAGTCACATGGCATCCTCATTTTCATTGACATCTGCAGTATTGGACCATGCGACCACCTCTTCTTGGACTGTTTTCTCCTTTGAATTGCACTGTAATCAATTATTCTGGTTCTTCTCTTTATCTCTTGGACTGCCTTTAAGTTACTTCCTTTCTTCCTTCATCGGTTTCTCTTTCCCCTCCAGTTAGAAATCAAGTGCATGATCAGATCTACCTACACAATCCCAGCTAGCCCCACTGTGCTGCAGTGCATTATTTGTTTATAATATCTCATTCTCTGCCATGTCCTTGCCATGCTTCCCCACACCACTGACTACAGGCCTGGCCATATGACTTGCTTTGGCCAATGGAATGTGAGTAGATATTATACATGTCACATCTGAGCATAGGTTTTAGATGTGTTTATGTGGTTGGCTCTGTGCTCCACTTACTCTGAGCTTTCACCTTGAGAACAGTGTGTACCAAATCCACATGTAGCCTGGAACAGAGCAATAGAACCACAGAGCTGCAGCTGACTTACAGGTGACATGTTAGTTAGGTGAGCAGCAAAAAGCTTCTGTTGTTACAAGTCACTGAGACTTGGGGGATGTTTGTTGTGCAGCATAATCTAGTGAAATATGACAAACACAGTCAATCTCAAATCTACCATGGCTTCTTCCCAATACCACACAGCCCATATTTCAGACTGTTTTGTTGGCATCTCAAAATTAGTTTGTTTAAAAATTAACTTATCGGGGTTTTTCTTTCTTTTTCTTTTCTCTCATAGAATTTCCTCCTTCTGACTTCCCCATTTCTATAAATATGACATAGGTTCTTATGCTAACTTGGACTTCAAACCGTGGAATCAGCTTCCAACCTCTCTCTTTCTCACTAATTCCATATTTAGTTAACTGCCAAGCCTGTTGAATTTTTTCCTTTATTTCAAAAAATGTTTATAAAAACCTACTAGAGATCTAGCATGGCCCTTCTTTTTGTGAGATTTACAATGGGATAAGACACAGCCCCTGCCCTCAAGAAGTCTTCAGTCTGATCTGGGAGTAGGATCATAAAGATGACTTCAGCACTATACAATTCATGCTGTGATAAAATTATCTTGTTGGTGGAGAGGAGATGCACATGGCCCAACCTGGGCATTCTCAGAAGGATGCCTGGGGGAAATGACGCCTGAGCTGGCATTTCAGGAATGAGTAAGCAGTATCAGGGAAAGGGGGATGGGACATAGCTAGCAGACAAACTCTTCTGAGGAGAACCAGGAAGACGTGATTGAGTGTGGTGGATCTGGGGAGCCTACGTGTGGTTCAATATTATCTGGGCTTAAATTGTGAAGTTAGGGGTGGTAGGAGATGAGACGGGAAAATTAAGCAGGGTCTAGACTATGGGAAAGATTGTACACCATGGATGTATGCAGCTTAGCATTTAGCCTACAGAATTTGGGAAAGAGGCATGGCTAGATGTCTCCTAGTAGGGAGGGTGGATTATTTTTTAACTAAAACAGAAAACATTAGATAGCACCTATTACATGCCAGATGCCATTCTAAGTGCTATACAAACATTAGCTCATTTAATTCTCCTAACAGCCTTAGTAGATAGGCTACTATGATTTACAATTTTACATATGAAACAAGAGAGACAGAAAGAAATGAAGAAACTTTTTCCTGGCCATATAGCTAAGAAGTTTGAGAGCCCAGACAGTTTGATATCAAAGACCAAATGTTGAACCACTATACTATTTGTTATGGCTAGATGTGGAGAGACCAAATAGAAGGATATTGCAAATGTTAGATGAGCTAAATAAGGATAGTGGAATTGCCACAAGGATTAGATTTAGGAAATATTTATGTGGATAGATAAAGAGAACTTGAGGTTGATTGGATAAAAGAAGGCTCAGCAGAGGAAGGAGCTGGCTTAACTTGGAAATTTCTAACTGCTGGCACTGTAGGTGGTGTCATAAGTGAGATGTGGACAATATGGGGAGGGGTAGGTTTGTGAGAAAGACAAATTCAGTTTGGGCTATGTTGAGTAGAGGAAGCTAGATGACAGTAGGTTGAGAATTGACCTAGAGGCAAGAAGGTGGAGATGGCAAGCTCCCATTATCACCACGGTAGTTCAGGTACTTGTACCTGAAATGCATGGCAGTATCTCCTAAAGGACTTGCTTAATCACTGCCCCTCCCTACTCCAACAAATTCTGCATTCCTCCTCAGAGTAATCTTTTGAATGTACATTTTGACTATATCTTTTTCCACTTCACACCTTTTCCAAGGCTCCCCACTACTCACCCAATGCCTTCACCTCCCCAGTATGGCTTCAAAGTCCCCCAAAATCGATCTCCACCTACATTTGTAATGTTTTTCTCCTTCCATTGCTCCATGCAAAGCCCATCTTCTAACTTCTTGTTCCCAGTCGTTCCTTGTCTTTCCATGGCTTTGTGTCTTTGTGCATGACACCTCCCTCTCTCAATGTCTGACTAATAAAACCCTGCCTTATTTCAAGACTCATACAAGATTGTCTTCCTTCATTACCCTTCCCTAATTGCTCCATCCAGAAATGGTCTTTCCTGTCTCTCAATCCCAACCTTTGGATATAGTTGACACCTGATCTTGCATAGAGTCATGCACAGTGGTTATTTTACCTGAGGGATTCATTTCTTATTACAAGGCTGCAGTATTTTGTGCATATGTTGTACTCTCTCTGTCTATAAATATGCATTAAATGAATACATCCATTAAGATAAAGGTTAAAAAAAAATCATGGTTTTGGGTGCACCAAACTTAAAAACAGCTTACCTTGGGGCTTTACAGACCAATGTCCATCTTTTCCAAACTCTATCTTATTGACAGATGCATCAATTAACATTGCTTATACCTTTATTATCTCAAACATGATATGGGAGGGAAAGGGGAGAGGAGGGAATCATATTTTGAGCATATTCTCCAAAAGTTCCACAAAATTAAAAGTAAGATGTTAACATGGTGGTTGTTCAGCTAATGAAGAAAAGGTGTTAGAAAAGGCAATGTGATAACAGATGTAAGAAGGAATAAGAAAGACATTATCTCCAACCCAAGTTTTTCAGCTCAGATGCTTGTAGCTGCATCAGTCCCAAGTTCCTTCCTTTCTACAAAATCATAGAACATATTTTGGTAACATTGGTCACTGGAAGCTAAAATGCACATTGCTTGAAATGTTGCAGGCATGTTTTTTTTGCATGATTATTCCAATTTTCAAATGTGCGTGCATAGTGTCCCAGAACTAGATCAGAGATTTATCTCTGGGCTGTGAGTTCCCTGTAGGATCTGGAAAAGGAAGACTTAAAGGAAGTGTTTTATGGATTTTCACCCTATGAATAACACTCATCCCTAAAATCCCAGGCATGTTCTTGGGATCAGAATCTACTGTGAGAAGAAAGCAGTACCCCTAATGAGATAATTATCTATCAGTTATAGATCTTAAAGAACTTAGGCAGGAGAAGGGTGAATGAAATCCATTTAAAAAAATAATGCATTATTTATTTTTATCCTGGGGAAATTGTGTGTGTGTGTGTGTGCATGTGAGTGTGTGTGTGTGTGAGTGTGTGTGTGTGTGAGATTCAGGTCCAGTTTCCTACACAGCATGCATGTCTTGTCTAGCAGTGCTAAAGAAATTCCCTTCTGTACATCTGTATTTAAATGAGGCACAAGCTAAAATTGGATATCATTATCCTAAGCCTCAGCTCGCACTTCATGAAAGAGCCAGTGTGAATTATTTACCGAATGTCATACTTCAGGTTTTAAATTCAATATATTGTGATACATATGCTACATAATTTAAGAGGTGGACAAATTACAGTGTGGCACCTGCCCATGCTTCTCCATTCGGTCATCTCTGCTGCCTGGGTTAAAGTCTCCCGCCCATCAATAATTTAGCAGAAACCCTCCAATTCTCTCCTTAAAAATAAGCCAGCATCGAAAAACCTACAAGGGGAAGCAATGCATTCAACTTGGGACGAATCTCGTATGTTGAATGATTTAACAGTCCAATTCTAAGCTTCAATAAGTCATTGAAATGCTGTGAGCAGAGGGATCAAATGTGAGAACAGAAAGTTTCCCCGACAAGCTTTCTCTGTCTTTCTTTTTTGCTGTCATCGGGTCACTGCTCTTTGGTGTGTTAGATTTTTTTCGATAGCACTTAACCCCCAGTTTGTTCCTCTCTTGTGGGCCAGAGTCCATTCTGCCTGTCTTTCCTGCTACTTTGCTTTTTCTCTTTCCTCTGTTTTCTTTCCCATTAGTAATTATTTATTAGTCTCTGAGGTGCAGCCCAGGATTTTTCATGGTATTTCTCCCACTTCCTCCAGCCCATTTGGTCACTGCTGAATGTTCAGAGGGGAAAGTAGGCTTTGACATGTCTGTTACATGATCTGGAGCAGTACACTGGAAAGCTATACAATTACCGGTTCCCTGGCGTGGTTTCTTCCCTGCTCTTTGGCCAGGAGGGACTGACTGGTTAAGGAGGAAGTATGGTTCGATGCTTAGAAGGCAGAGTGGTGGAGGAGTCTGTGCCCTGGCCCTGGCTGCTGGCTCCCCAACCAACTCCAGGTCTGAAAGCAACGTACCCCTTAGGAAATGTCTTTTTCTTGTCTTTTCCCTCTCTCTGCAGTCAAGGTAAGAAACCTATTGGTCACTGACACTCTTTCAATGGGCATAAATAACTGTAAGACAGGGATCGATTCATTGATCCTACAAAGAATTAAAACTGGTATTCTTATGGTGCTTTTATATCCTGAGTTGAGAGTACCATTTTATTATTCCTTGGAGAAGTTTAATTTCTTGAGTGCTTCTAGAATTTTAATTGGCACACAAATTACCTGAGGATCTTGTTAATATACTGATTTTGATTCAGGAGGTTGGGGCTGGGGCTTGAGATCCTGCATTGTTAACAAGTTCCCAGGTGATGCTGATGGTCTTAGATCACACTTAGAGTAGCCTGGTTCCAGAACTCTCCAGCCCCACCCCGCTGTTTCCTTCCCCACTACATCCAGACTGTCTTCTCTGGCCAAGGCTCCTCTTCTCTCCATTCCCCATCACAACTTAACAATCCTATGTCCCGTTGGCTCAGATCCCCTGTTCTACATCATTGTGATCAGTAGCCTTTTCATGGCTCCAAAACTTCTTTTTCACCCTTGCTCATCCCTCTTTGAAGTTCAAGCCACATGACTGTATCACCACCTCCCCGCCCTTGTCATTGTCATTTGCAATCTGATACATCCCATCATTTGGTGAAGATTGGCACTTGAAGCATAATCATGATTTCCAGTCTACCTCTTGTGATCAGTCTAAGATGTCCATGTAGCTAGTCCTTCCAGTACCTGCCCTCTCAGTTCCTTACTTATTTTTTAAAAATGTAAACGAACTTTACTTCCACTCCATTGCAGCTACCCATTCCAAGAGCGATGCCCTAGACTTAGCTACTACCCAGAATGGTGTATCAGAGAACTTAAACCCTGATATTCTACTCTCTGACCTCCTGTCCTTCCAAGTCCCTCTACTCTCCCAACATTGACCCTTGATCTTTCAGTGACTCCATCCTTGATGTCTCCGCTGTCTCCTGACCTCCTGTCCTTGTGTACATAGCCTGGGTCTTCTATATGATCGTCCCAACTCTTCTCTCACAAGCTCTCAAATTCCTTGTGTTCCCATTTTTTTCATGCTACATCTGGAGCAATACCGTCATTTGCCCTTATTTTTCCTAAACCTGGGAAACCGAACATGGTTAGAGAAAATTACCCAACTGTGCCAACTGGTGCCACCACAACCGGGATCTTGCACAACTCGACAATTCATTCATTCATAGTTGCTCAGTTCCTTGAGCCACTCTTCTGGACTTTCACTCCCTCCTCAAATCTCCAATTCAGTTCATGCCCACACTCCTAATCTCAATGAATAGGCTCTTTCTATTACTTTAAAATTAGAGAAGCTCTCCTAGGTGAACTCCTTCTATCTTCCACCATCTATAAGCTTATCTCTACCCACACCCATCTTTACTTCCTTCTTCCTCTACATTCTCAGATGATGAGGTGTCTCTCCTTCTGCTAAGGCCAGACCAAACCACCTGAGCACTGATCACTTCTGTCTCACCCCATTTCTTCCAGGCTCACATCAGTGATCGCACCAGCTTCTTTATCTCCAAACTCTGCCTCCCTCCCACCCCCTTCCCCCGTACCTGCAACTCATTATATGTAATTATCTTATGTAATTGTCTAGCCTCATCTCCCACAATTCCCTGTGTGGGTGGAATTCTGGTGATTTCCACTCTTCTCACACATGGTGCTGTTTCACGGCTTAGTAATTTTGCTGAAGCTGTCCCTTTAACTGGAATATTCTTTCTCTGTTTTGTAGTATGGAGAACTTCTACTCATCTTACAAAGACTGAAATTGGGTGCTGCCTCCAAGCAGGCTTTCATGACTCCCACAATCCTAGTTAGTGGCCTTGCTTCCAGGTTGCCATCCACACTTTAAGGTTGCTATAGCAACCTTATTTTATCATAATTACTTATGTGCTATCTCCCTTGTAGGCTAGATGCTCTTTGAGGGCAAGTATTTTTGCTTTATTCATTTTTGTATTCCAAGTGACTAGAACAGTTCCTGGAGTAATGTGGCTGAGAAATAAATACTAGTTAAACAAATGAATTAATAAATAGGAATTCCTCATAAAGTGAACACTTTGCATACATGTCATCTTGGTTACAACTGACTTCGTTTCACAGAATTTTGGGGGCATATATGTATTTTATCATAGGACTATCTTTTAAAGCTCACTCTAATAATAATAATTTTGACATTACACCAACAGTTTATTGAGTTTGTTTTAGGCACTTTGCTAAATGATTCACATACATTATATAATTATGTCTTTATGACCACACTCTGAAGGCAATAACATTATAATTTTAGAGGCGATGAGGTGAGAATCAGAGAGGTTAAGTAACATACCCAATGTCACACAGCCAGGAGGTTGCAGAGCTACTTTAGGAAACTTAGCCAGGCTGGCTGAGAGATTCATGCCCTGAGGAACACATTCCTTCCTTTCTAGCCCCTGTCTGCTCTTTCCAGTCCCTGGTCTCTCTCCCTCCTTTGTCAAGTGCATTGCTTTTCCTGGGCCTGGCTTGCCTCTGCAGCTTCAGCACGCCCCTGCCTCCATCCATCTCAGAGCACTGTGAAGATTGTGACCTTCTATTTTATAGCTGTCTATCTAATCGACAAGGCATAATGATTGTTTCAAAGAAGCCCAAGGGTTGAGAAAATTCATTTCTTAATAATCATTAAGTAATGAAGTGCTACTTAGCACTATATGCCTTAGATAATTAGGATGCTACAGAAGTGAGGCATTCTGTGGGTTGTTTTCACTATCATGCAGTTTGGGATAGTTAGAAATATTGAAATTTAATCGGCCATATCTCTTCTTCCTTTGTCACTAGCAACACCCTAGTGTAGAATAAATTCTGCATATTCACTTTTAACAGGGAGTGAATGAAAACCCAGGGCCAAGGCTGATTAGAAAGCCAAGGGATTAGATACCCTGCTTGTGTAAGCCTGTTGTAAAGTCCTCTGTGCATGTCTAAGTAAATGGGAATGAAAGTCTCCTTTACCTGG
Source organism: Monodon monoceros (assembly GCF_005190385.1). Taxonomy (NCBI): domain Eukaryota; kingdom Metazoa; phylum Chordata; class Mammalia; order Artiodactyla; family Monodontidae; genus Monodon; species Monodon monoceros. The sequence continues at coordinate 32,948,576 of NW_021703769.1, read as the reverse complement.
TGACAGGTGGATGGCTTACTTTATCCATATATCTTCAGGGGACGCCTTATTTATAGATGGCTTCAAGACTCTGGAACTAGGAGGAAATTGGGCTTAAAAGACTTAAGTGAGTTCACAATGATTCTCATTTTTCTCATTGTCCGTAAACGAATAATATTTGCACTAAGCACAGAATTACAATCTAATTCTTACTGAAGTCCACATGACTTGGTGCTAAAGATTTATCATGTCCTTTTTTAGGGCCACTCGTATTTCTAAACTTTATTGAGCTTTCCCTGGTCTTCAATGTTATGGCATTTTTTGTGCCTGTTGTAAATGTTAATAACATAATGCTTTAAGTGATAGTACTTAGATCTGAATTTTGTTTCCCACTGATCCAACATGTGAAGCCTGCATTCGTTTGTCACAAGTATCTCACCCATTTAAATTGAAAAAAAAATCTATAAATAACATGTTTTTGTATGCACATACATGTGTGTATTAATAGTAATAAAACCTTAGCAGAGAAGGTAAAGAGTTGATGATTTTGAATCGCCTCAACATTTATTGGTGGTCTAAGTTAAATTACTCTTGAATGTATATTTTCTGTATATACTAGTATAAATGATATATTTATATCTTATTATTGGTAAAGTTTTTTAATCTCTAATATGAGATTGAATCATATTGTGGAATTTTATATGCCCTCACAAAGGGCTGTTTTACCATTTAGAAACATCCTTTGGCAAAATGCCAACTGCTTCTAGGGTGCAATTGAGACCATCACAATTTATGATTCACGTTTAAAGCTTTTGACTTGAACCTTCTCATTTCCTGAAATAAAAGTGTATAAAGCAAAAGCTTTTTTATTTGCTCATTTCAGAGAGATATTGCCTTCTCACGAACATATATAAACAGCCCATAAGATCCAGCAAATCCACTCCTGTGCTTATATCTGAAGAAAATGAAAACACTAGTTTGAAAAGATACATACACGCTAATGTTCATAGCAGCATTATTATTATTTTTAAACATCTTTATTAGAGTATAATTGCTTTACAATGGTGTGTTAGTTTCTGCTTTATAACAAAGTGAATCAGCTATACGTATACATATATCCCCATATCTCCTCCCTCTTGTGTTTCCCTCCCACCCTCCCTCTCCCACCCCTCTAGGTGGCCACAAAGCACCGAGCTGATCTCCCTTTGTTATCTGGCTGCTTCCCACTAGCTATTTTACATTTAGTAGTGTATATATGTCCATACCACTCCCTGACTTCGTACTAGCTTACCCTTCAACTTCCCCGTGTCCTCAAGTCCACTCTCTATGCCTGCATCTTTATTCCTGCCCTGCCCCTAGGTTCTTCAGAACCATTTTCTTTTTTTTTTAGATTCCATATATATGTGTTTGCATATGGTATTTGTTTTTCTCTTTCTGACTTATTTCACTCTGTATGACAGACTCTAGGGCCATCCACCTCACTACAAATAACTCAATTTCCTTTCTCTTATGGCCGAGTAATATTCCATTGTATGTATGTGCCACATCTTCTTCATCCATTCATCTGTCGATGGACACTTAGGTTGCTTCCATGTCCTGGCTATTGTAAATAGAGCTGCAATGAACATTGTGCTACATGACTCTTTTTGAATTATGGTTTTCTCAGGGTATATGCCCAGTAGTGGGATTGCTGGGTCGTATGGGAGTTCTATTTTTACTTTTTTAAGGAACCTCCATACTGTTGTCCATAGTGGCTGTATCAATTTACATTCCCACCAACAGTGCAAGGGGGTTCCCCTTTCTCCACACCCTCTCCAGCATTTATTGTTTGTAGATTTTTTGATGATGGCTATTCAGACTGATGTGAGCTGATACCTCATTGTAGTTCTGATTTATATTTCTCTAATGATTAGTGATGTTGAGCATCCTTTCATATGTTTGTTGGCAATCTGTATATCTTCTTTGGAGAAATGTCTATTTAGGTCTTCTGCCGATTTTTGGATTGGCTTGTTTGTTTTCTTCATATTGAGCTGCATGTGCTGCTTGTAAGTTTTGGAGATTAATCCTTTGTCAGTTGCTTCATTCGCAAATATTTTTTCCCATTCTGAGGGTTGTCTTTTCATCTTGTTTACAGTTTCCTTTGCTGTGCAAAAGCTTTTAAGTTTCATTAGGTCCCATTTATTTATTTTTGTTTTTATTTCCATTTCTCTAGGAGGTGGATCAAAAAGGATCTTGGTGTGATTTATGTCATGGAGTGTTCTGCCTATGTTTTCCCCTAAGAGTTTATAGTCTTTGGCCTTACATTTAGGTCTTTAATCCATTTTGAGTTTATTTTTGTGTGTGGTGTTTGTTAGGGAGTGTTCTAACTTCACTCTTTTATATGTAGCTGTCCAGTTTTCCCAGCACCACTTATTGAAGAGGCTGTCTTTGCTCCATTGTATATTCTTGCCTCCTTTATCAAAAATAAGGTGACCATATGTGTGTGGGATTATCTCTGGGCTTTCTATCCTGTTCCATTGATCTATATTTCTGTTTTTGTGCCAGTACCATACTGTCTTGATTACTGTAGCTTTGTAGTATACTCTGAAGTCAGGGAGCCTGATTCCTTCAGCTCCATTTTTCTTTCTCAAGATTGCTTTTGCTATTCAGAGTCTTTTGTGGTTCCATAGAAATTGTGAAACTTTTTGTTCTAGTTCTGTGAAAAACGTCACTGGTAGTTTAATAGGGATTGCATTGACTCTGTAGATTGCTTTGGGTAGTATAGTCATTTTCACAATGTTGATTCTTCCAATCCAAGAACATGGTATATCTCTCCATCTGTTTGTATCATCTTTAATTTCTTTCATCAGTGTCTTATAGTTTTCTGCATACAGGTTTTTTGGTCTCCTTAGGTAGGTTTATTCCTAAGTATTTTATTCTTTTTGTTGCAGTGGTAAATGGGAGTGTTTCCTTAATTTCTCTTTCAGATTGGTCATCATTAGTGTATAGGAATGCAAGAGATTTCTGTGCATTAATTTTGTATCTTGCTACTTTACCAAATTCATTGATTAGATCTAGTAGTTTTCTGGTAGCATCTTTAGGATTCTCTATGTATAGTATCATGTCATCTGCAAACAGTGACAGCTTTACTTCTTCTTTTCCAATTTGGATTCCTTTTATTTCTTTTTCTTCTCTGATTGCTGTGGCTAAAACTTCCAAAACTATGTTGAATAATAGTGGTGAGAGTCGACAATCTTGTCTTCTTTCTGATCTTAGAGGAAATGGTTTCAGTTTTTCACCATTGAGTATGAAGTTGGTTGTGTGTTTGTCATATATGGCCTTTATTATGTTGAGGTAAGTTCCCTCTATTCCTACTTGCTGGAGAGTTTTTATAATAAATGGGTGTTGAATTTTGTCAAAACCTTTTTCTGCATCTATTGAGATGATCATATAATTTTTCTCCTTCAATTTGTCAATAGGGTTTATCACATTGATTGATTTGCATATATTGAAGAATCCTTGCATTCCTGGGATAAACCCCACTTGATCATGGTGTATGATCCTTTTAATGCATAGCAGCATTAGTGACAACAGTCAAGACATGGAAACAGCCCAAGTGCCCATCAAAGATGAGTGGATAAAGAAGATGTGGTTTATAAATACAAGGGAGTATTTCTCAGCCTTAGAAAAAAAATGAAACTCTGCCATTTGCAACAACATGGACAGATTTAGAGGGTTTTATACTGAGTGAAATAAGTCAGACAGAGAATGACAGGTACTATATGTTATCATATATGTGGAATCTAAAAAATAAAACAAATAAATACACATAAAAAAATAGAAACAGACTCGCAGATACAGAAAACAAAATAGTGGAAGGAGGAAGGGCAAGATAGGGGTACAGGGTTAAGAGATACAAACTACTATGTATGAAATAGAAATCCACAAGGATATATTGTATAACATGGGGAATTATAGCCATTGTCTTGTAATAACTTTAAAGGGAGTATAGTCTATAAAAATATTGAATCACTATGCTGTACTCCTGAAACTAACATAATATTGTAGAAAAATTAAAAAGTTAAAAAATTAAACAGGTTTCACAGACCATGCTGAGCAGAGCATTTCTAAACCTCTGCAGATGCTCTTTTGTGGTTATTCTAGATCTGGGGTTCTAGAATTCCATGGAGGAGATGGCTAGAAGGAATGAGGACAGAGGAAAAAGCAACTCTGTAGATCACAGGATCCCTGGATGTGTGTCTCTCTGATAACACTTTGATAACAACTGGTGTTTGAGTTCAATCTAGAATGCCTTACTCTTTACCCTTATTGCTAAACCGTCTTTCTCAGTGTAAACAGGATCTATCTGCCAGTGTTCTTTTTCCATCTGAGGTAAAAATGTTCCAATTGTGACATCACCATTAGTTGCTGAGGGAAGGATTAGTTATCACAAATAAAGGCTTATCGCTCTTGGAATGAAATGATGGAGCAAATGAAAGCACAAGGAACAAAATGCTCATTTCTTTCATAAATTCTCAGCCTTCCATGTGGCATGCAATAAAGACGACCTATGGAGAAGGAGGCTTCAGTTCAAGTTTTCTGGGAGAGGTTAGAAAAGTAGCAGATTAACCTTCCTGACACCTTATCAGTCAGTTTTGAGCAATCAACTAAGTTACCATTCTTGCCTTCCACAAATCATTAAATCATACACCATGGACCCAGAAATCTCCTACTTCCTCCAGCAAAGGTATGGCTGGAATGTGAGGAAATGTCAGATTAGGAGGACTTTTCCCAACAAAAGAGAGTTAGTGATTCCCTTGGAACTTTAACCCTTTTTAATCTGAGTAAAGTCCATCCCAGTTAAACCAGGAAGGCGAATTGTTCCCAATCTATGGCACTGTTTGGTGGGTTAAATTGAGACCTAACGGAATTGCACTGAGTTCTAAAAGGAACAGCGGTGCACACAATGCCAACACCTTTATGACCCCAGAATGTCACGCACACAAACACATGATACAGGACATGAAAGTGTGTTAAGCTTGGGTCCATTCTTCGTGGTTTCAATTAAGAATAGGAAGAGGGATTGGCTTGTAAATAATCTATTTCCACCCTTCCCTCTCCTCTCTTACCAAGATCCTGCTTTTTAGAGACTGCATTGATGATATAAACTTTAACTCTTGCCTCAACTTCTCCATACTTCTGAGAAATTCAACACAAAGAATGGAGATAACAAAACCTATTAGAAATAGCACAAACAGCAGCAACAGCAAATGAAGAATTATCATACCGCGCCCAGGCAAACTAGTCAAAATGACTCCATTCTCTATTCTTCCACAGTCAGCTCAGCTTGGGATATATAAAATAGACTCATAAGTTCTGGCTGAATATTTAAATATTTCTCTATTCACTGAGTCATTCAGTATAAATCTTCTGCTTGTAAAAAAAATGTATGGGTATGAGAATTAAATACAAAACCATACAGCTTTGTGCTCTTTTATGCTAGGGAACAGAGCTATAGAGTCCACACTCAGGCTTGAGTTCTTGTTCCACACACCAGCAGAGTTTGGAATGGCTGTCCCAGGAGATTTCCATCTCCCTGGCATGCTGTAGTTAGGAGAGATTTGATTAAAATTAATGCCAAGGGCAGCTTTGAAAGGAAGACAAATAATGAAGTACAATCCAAGATGGTGGACTTTTTGCAAATAGGAACTATGTCTTATTTATCTTTTTGTCTCTTTTAAGATGATAGCCAAATGTCTGGCATAAAACCGCCTTTAGGGTCTTGTTGACAGGGATGGGCTCTTCTTCTACTTTCACTGGGCAGTGGGTGCATGAGCTGGTGATATGAGCAGCAGCAGCTGGTTGAGATGTGACGCCACCAGCATCCAGCCCACAGAGCCACATACACCAGTTCTGACCAAGACGGATGGCCTAGTAGAAGCCTCAACAGCAGCAGACAGGGAGATGAATGGATTGGCCTCCTAAAGCGCAAGGCAGTCTGGACTGAGGGCTTCTGCCTTTATACTCTTCATTTTTCCAGTCTTCTCCTCAAAGAGCTGTACTTTGGGAACTCTGGTGTTTCATTCTAAACCACAAAGACTAAAATGCTGGTACTTCCTGCCTAAATCTCCCACTTCCAAACCTCAGGTAGTACATTTGAGAGGTTACAATCGTGAACCCTGCCTGAGTGTCCTAGGGCCATTCAGATACTGTGCAGTTATCTATAGCTATGGGTCACATATCACCTCAGTACACAGTGGCTTCGAACAGCCATCATTTTATTGCCCATGATTCTGTGTGTCAGGAATTCAGGCAGGGCTGAGTGGTACAGCATGTCTCTGCTTCCTGTGGGGTTGGCCAGACTCCTTCGTGCAGCTATACTCATCTGTCAGCTGGGCTGCGTTGGGCTGGAGGATCCAAAATGGCCCCAGTGCTGGCTGTTTGCTATAACACGTTGGTTCTCCTATTTGTGGCCTCTCCTCAGGAGACCTCCATATGGTCTCTCATCCTCCAGGGCCTCTCTCTCCAGCAGGACAGCCTGGGCTTTTCAAGGTGGTGTTGCAGAATTCCGAAAGTTAAAGCAAAAGTTATAAGCTTTCTTAAGGCCTGAGTCTGGAAGTCCCAGAATGTTCCCTTCTACGGCATTCAAGAGGTCAGAGCAAATCCCTAGGTTGGCCCATATTCAAAGGGTGAGGAAGTTGGCTCCCCCTCTTGATGGGAGGGGCAGCATGAATGTGCAGACTTGGGGGGAGCCATGGAATGTCACCTCTGTAGACAGACTACAAAAGACCCTTGCGGTTTGAACTGCTGGCAACAGCTGCCTTCTGTTGCCAGGCTAGTATGTAAGGTGGCCCTTCAATTCTTGCCCCATCTAATTGCAGTATCTCTCTTCCCCAGACCAGGCACCTAATATGCCTTTGCCAGCCTAGCCCACTCTTGGTGTGGCCTGAGGCCGACCCCAGGTGTACTGACTCCTGGCGCAGTCCCTGTTCCTGTCGTGGGCAGGGAACTTGGAGTTTCTGCCTTCCAAAGGCATCCAGACCATTTCCTAAGAGAACTGTGTTGGGTAGTGAACCCCATTCTCCCTGTCTATCTCCAGCCCTGATCTGCAATCTGGATCACCCTGCAACATTTGCATGGGCCTGGACAATTGGGTCCTTCCTAAACTAACTCTCTCAACTCCAAGTTTGTTTCCTTTTTACCTGCTCTGTGTATCCCTGCCCAGTTCCAGGATTTACAGTGTTAGCCTGTATTACCTATCCGTTCCCTAAAGCCTGTTTCTTGGTTAAAACATCTATGTGGCATGATGTGTGCGGTGGAAAATGAGAAATGGAAACTGATTAGAATGTATGGGTTCAGCCCCACCTTGACACTGTCCCTTTGCTCCGGCCCCCTTCCTCTTCAACCTTAGGCCAAATTCCAAGAGATGATCTTTGCTCTCTATTGAGAAGAGCTGTGATCAACACACCCCTTAGGATGCTTTTTATGTTCACACGAGTGGATAAAAGATCACATACTTTGTATGCAACTTAAGACTTCGGTTGAGCAGTTGTGATTATACGAGGATTACAGGACAATAAAAAATCAGGATGTGACACCTAGGACACAATTAAATATTATCTGAAAATAAATGCCTAATCTGTATGTAGAGACAAATCTATACTGCATGTAAATTTCACTTGATGTTTGCTCAAATACACATGATTCCTCTACACTAGTTCACATGACACAGTGGTTCCTAAGGGTCACAGACCATGTTAAAATATATAGCGAAAGGAGGATAAATTAACCTTCCAGAAAAAAATGCACATATGGGTAACATTTTGCATTCATTTCAAGACATTTGCCAATCCCCCAAGTTTTATCATCCATGAACTTCTTTAAAGGAGATGTAATGGGATGTGGCCTTTTGGAAAATCTCAAAGAAGATGAAAATCAACTTAGAATAATTTTATTGGGACTTATGTGGTCAGGATACACGTATCCTCCTTCAGCATTCTTTTTTAATTGTCTCATGTGGATCTTATTACATAGGTGACCTCCTGCCATTTGGTCATCTCTGCTTTTCTTTCGAAAGATCTGGTGGAAGTATCCTGTAATAACCATCCAAGCTTTCAGGTCAGTGCCCCATCCTTGCAGGGGGAAAAAAAGCCTTCTTAATCTATGCCTCACATGCATCATAGTTCTGAGTTTGTAAGAGGAGGATCCTCTCCTGGAGGGTTTTAGTGACTCTCTAATGTTCACATGAACATAATAAGCTGAAATTACCAGCTACTATACATCCTGTCTATTGTCCAAAGAGATGCACAATCTTCTAGAGGAACAGAAACAAATCTGCCAAAGGTCATGAGTAGTTTGGGTATTTCTGAAGCCAGGAATGAAGTCTATTTTGATGGATAATGTGTGCAGGTGCTCTGCTCTTAAAGATTTACTTTTTCTAAGAAGGTCTAAGTAAAGTCATGAAATGTAACCTGAGAGTTGAATCTGAAGGCAATCGAGATTTCCCAAGCATGGCTCAGCACCTCTTCTTATGTATATAGTTCAAATGCAATGTCTAGTCCAATAGAAATCCAATTGCTTAGGTGGTCTTCACACTACACAGTTTACAAATTTGTCTCATTTCTAAATTATCACTGGTTTGGTCCTGACTATGAAGAGGAAAATGAAATAATGTAATAACACCCTGGGCAAGTAGATTGTATTTTATCAGTGATCTCAAAACACCTCATAAGCATTAATTACTTCTCCAAAGATGCTGGGGGGGAGATATGGCTATGACCACCATGCAGATGAGGAAGCAGACACTGGGTCAGGAATCAGTGACTTACAATAAACCAGCCGGTCTTGATCAGGTCTGCATTAGGAAGGAGGAAAAATGGCCGGCTCTAAGACAGAGCATTTAAGCTACTTGCCCAGCTTTGCTCATCAGTTGCCAGTCAACCCTGCCCTGGCCCCATCCATCATAACCAGGATGATGATCACTATCACCATCCTTAGTCTCTTCACCAGGTGATATAAGCACCTCACGGAAGCAGATAGCTTCCCAGATGAACTTTATCAGCTGAGCTTCCTGCAGACCAAATAAAAAGGAATCAGGGGAGAACTGAGTAAAATACATTTTTCAGGTCTTCCTGAGGATTCAGTTTAAGAATTGAACAGAGAATTCAATTGAATTCAACCACCTGAGTTGTAAATATCAGAGTCCAATCAAACCCACTGTAGCCCTTGAGGATTCATTTTTGAGTGAGTTGCTCTTCCTGTGGGCACTAATGAGAAGATGCTCTCTGACCCCATAATGTTCCAGTACATTGGGTGAAATGCAGCTAATTTTAGCCTTTCTAGTGGCACCTTCCACACCATAAACTGGGTAAGGTTAAAAAAGTAACTTCTGTTCATAGAGATGTTCACTATAGTTTGCCCCCTTTACTCCTTCATCCTCATTAACCCTCTAGTTTTCCAAACTTTCTCAGTACAGCACACTCGAACCTCAGCCCGAGATCAAAATCAGAGCGAGAACAAGGCCACATCAATGCTCACAAAGACTATTTTATCAGGGAAAATTCCAGAAGCTCCCCAACCTATCAGAGCTCCTCAGTGGACAACAATCCCACTATTTGATATTAATATTGATAAAACAAAAAGGATATATTATTCTGGATATTTCTGTTTCCTGCACTTCTTTGCCTTCTCCAAAATAGGCAATAAGCAAGAGATTAGACCGTAAACAATGATAGCCAATATGGAATGAAGTGTGGACTACAAAATAAAATCATGATAACTTAGTTCCATGTTGCGTCACTAGAGAGAAAGGTCATACACACCTGGGGAAAGAAAAAAACACCTTTTTTTCCATTGACCCACTCAAAACAAGCCATGACTCCACCAGGGCTGGATATTTCACCACTAGGGTATCATGCTCTGGAATGTAGGAATTAGAGGAAGGGGCCAGAGGAAATATTAAAATAGCCCTAACGGGTGGTCAAGCCTGGTTCACAGATCTGCTGCACTGTGTAACCCACAGCCCTCTGGGAGCTGTAGCAGCAATGTGTTTTACTTTTCTATTTTGAACCTGTGAGTCACATTACAAATATTGACTTCTATTTCTCTATTAGCATCAGATTTTTTCTTGAATCCTCCAAATTGACTTTGACTATAACTTTGGTTAATATTAAACCTCTTGGGTCAACACACTTTTATAGCTATGAGCTGCTCCAACCACATGGAGTGGGGATTGGCAAAGAAGCCTTACAACCAGGAGCAGGACACAGAGAAGCCTCCTTCCAGGCAGCCCCCTACCCATCCCCCATCCACAGACTACCCCAAACACTCCCGCCAGATTCATCTTCCCAAAGCACTGGTGGGATCATGGTTTCCTGGCATAAAAGTCTTCCACGACACCCCATTGCCAAGGGCACTCAAGAGTATGGAAAGACTTCACCCTGGCAAACCCCAAAGACTTCGCCAAGCACATCACCTCCACACACAAACGTAATCTCTTCCTTGCTTTTATCCTCCAAGCACTTTGGGGCTTTCTTAAGACACAGAAGTAAACTTGCACATGAGTAAGTTCTCACTCAGGTCCTCCTGCCTTCTCCATTGTAGGCTCTGACGCACTCATCTTTGGATGAGCACACACCTAGCTCCAGAGCTAGGCACATGGGAGATGATGCATAGACATTTGCTAGGCTGAATTCTGTCTCAAGGTTTATATATTTCCTTTAGGCACATGATTGATAGTCACGTGAAGTAGTTAAAATAGCCACACTGCAAGGTGGGTGTAGCAATATGTCTCGGAAAGTTGGGTGGTTTTTGTTAATGTCCAGCTAAAATAACATGTATTAGTATTATTTTTCACCTTATCTGGGCTAGTAAAAGAAATTACAGCCAAATTTGCAATAAACAAAAAAATATAAGTCAGAGAGAGAACAATAAAAATAGAAACCCACAGGGAACACAGCATCCTTTCTAGGATGAGGTAGTTTTGGGGATACACTCAAGAAGAGAATTAGGGCATGAGATGTGTTTTCCCTTGCCTTTGCATATGTTCAGGTGGGTGATTGTAAGGAGAAAACAATGGGAAAGCAGCAGGAGGAAGCAGGAAGCAGGAAGAACAGGAAAAAATGGAAAATTAAAAAGAAATTAAAAACTAAAAACTAGGTATCTCGCACAGAAGAAAAGGAATCCCTTGACAACATACAGTGAATCTGACCTCTCTCCTTTCCTGAACTGAAAATAACCAGATAAAGTCCAGTCCCTTTGTTTGCAGAGGAGGAAGTGGAGGGCCAGGGAGGCCAAATTATTTCACTTCTTAAAAGTACAGGACTTTAACTGAAGGTGGGCATCTTGACCATGACGGCTGAACATCCTAATTAAGTTCGTTAAAAAAAAATAATTGGGCACCTGTGTTGCTGATGGAGCCCCTTTAGCCTACAGGTGTTTATCTTGTCCCTCCCTACTCAACATCAGGCGACGCCATAGGTGCTGAGGATATAGGAAGGAATTTTTGATTTTGTCAAAATACATCCAAAGGTTTAGATATGCCCTGTCTATGCTAAAGAGCTGAAGAAAAAGCTGATCAATTCTAAAAGTTGGTTTCTATGTAGTGTTCTCAGCAATGTTGGGCAAGACCCCTAAGTTTCTAAAGGTTTGAGAAATTTTCTAAAGGTTTGAGAATCTTTAACTCAAATATTATTGCCTATGTCCAATCATTAATTTTCATTTGCACAAATGTGGCTGTGGTTAAAGAAAAGGTGAGGAGGGACTTTCCATCAATGGCCGGCATACTGACCTCTTTGGCAGGTGCAGGCAGCCTTTGTGTTCATGGACCACCCCCCACCCATCCAGTCCTCTAGGGCTTCTGCAATAAAAACAATGGACCCTGTGCAATTTGGACCTTCCATCATCTGCTTTTTATCAACCTCACTTTTTTGAAACCTTAATACCTGTTTGGTTTTAGAAAAATAAAGGGAGCAGGAGGCTATTTGACAGTCAACCTTTCTGGAAAGTCTAGGAGTGATTTGTGAGTTTCCTTATGGTTTGTGGTAACGGACAAACAAGGGACATATATTTCCATTTTATCATATCCCCATGGATACTGAAGTCCATATTTTCCTGTTGCTAAAACTTAATGGAAAAAAAAAAAAACTAAAAAATCCCTCAAAAGGAAAGCAGCAACATGTCTTTTATGACTCATTTTTGATGTAATAGGAAGATTTGTTTCCTCAGAAGGTGCACTTTAAAAAGGAAAAACAACTGAAAATTCTAAAACAAAATGATGCAAATCTTGCCACACATTTTAAGAGCAAGAGAATATCATTATAAGACCCAGAGAAAGTGTTGCTCACCGAAATAAATTCATTCATTCACGTGTACATTCTCACTTATTCCTTCTTTCTCTCAAAGCAAATAACTGTACCATTTTCTTTTTGAAATAGGCATGTGTGATAGATTTGTGATAAAACTGAATCTTCATGTAAGTTTGTCTGATATCTAGTCTGAAGTGTGAATAGACCTGTCTATCAGGAATTAGCAAATCTTTCTAGAAAGAGTTCACCTTTCTTCAGAAATTCAACAAGATGCATATCAACTTAGTCTGTTAATACATAGTCTGTGGGCCAATACCCAATACAATTTTGATCAGTTTTAAATAATATCAACCACAACAGTCATAGTTAATGTTTAGTGGGTGTTTACTAAGTGCCAAGCACTATGTTAGTACCTTATATGCGTGTTTCGTTGACTCCTCACATGATCTCCCTGGGCATAAATCAGGAGCTATCATCATTTTACAGATGAGAAAATAATGTTTCCTGGGTGTTGATTCACAGTGGAGTGGATGGCAGGCCAAATTTAGAGGTCAAAAATAAAGTCTGAATCCTTAGAAAAGAAACTTTTAGTGGGCTAATTGGATTATAATTTACTTTGCTGCCCAGTGCTCAAAAGAGAAAGACAGAAGGAGGTGAGTTCAGGGAGTTGTGATGACCAGCTCTGAAGTCTACTGAGAAAGCCAGACGGAAGGTCATCCTGAAGAGAGGCCCCCCTCCAGGTCTCGCCTCTCACCACTGCACCCCCAGCACAAGGCATGTACCTGGCATTCGGTGTCTTCAATATACAGTTACTGGATGGAGGAAAGATTGCCTCTCTCCTGCATGCTAAGGTGATTTCTGGAAGATTCAAAGCCTCTGCTCCTAATGGCAGATGCCCCTCAATACGAGGGGGAGAGAGAGAGATTGAGAGACTGAGAGAAAAGGAAGAGCTTGAGAAGTCCCGGCCTCGATGACCAGCCCCTCTGCTTAACTGGTTCCTGCTCTGGAGTCTTAAAGAGCTGTAAGTATTCAAGGCAGCTCCAGGTGACGGGATGTTCTCCCTCTGGGCTCAGGCCATCTATCTACTAACGCCTGCTGTTTCAAGGCTGTCGAAAAGCCTTGACAACTTCTCACTTCCAAGCACTAAATAGGGTGTGATTAGCCCATGATCTATGTAGGATTAAATGCTTGGCTTCCCTTTCCTGATTTCTCTCTGCTCAGGAGATCCACAGGCCAAAAATACACTCTCCCTGCTGCCGACCAGTCTGCAGAGCCCGTTGTGGTTGCTGCCCTCTGAGTGCCCTTCCCATTTTTGACCCCTTTGGCTATCAGAAGTTTCTTTCCTGTTGAGCTTTCTAACCCATCAGCGATCATGGGAAAAAGGGCCAGCAAGCAGCTGTGTCCCTCGTGCATCCTGCGTACTCCCCCCGACCTTAAGCTCCCATCTCACATAGGAGCCAGGCTCCTGCCTCCTTTTGCCCTCCTGCACCCAGCACCCTGTTCCCAAGAGAACACACACTCTCTGGTTTCCCAGGGTCCCTCCTAGGGCTGCCCACAGGAGCCAAAGTGCCCCTTAAATCAAGCCTTTTTCCAGAAATAGAGACACAGATGTAGAGAACAAATGTATGGACACTAAGGGGGGAAAGTGGCGGGGGGTGGTGGTGGTGGGATGAATTGGGAGATTGGGATTGACATATATACACTAATATGTATAAAATAGATAACGAATAAGAACCGGCTGTATAAAAAATAAAATTCAAAAAAAAATCAAGCCTTTTTCCACTTTACATCACAAGCACATTTCATCTAAAGAGAGTATGACCATCCAGTGTGCCTTTTCTAGATCCTGTTTTCAGATATGGGACCACAGATGCTAACTGATCAGATGGGAGCATGTCTGCTAATCGGATATTTGTCTTTTTGGCAACTTTGCCTTATCTCGGTGTGAAGCACAAATTTCCAAAGGGTCTTCAAGACCTAACGTCATAGTGGGCACTTTGACACCGTGAAAAGTCACGATCTAAGGGTCTTTTGAATGCCTCCCAATCCCATCAGCAGGTGAGGGTGAGTGCTCTGAACTCTGACTGTATTTCCTGCAGCCTTGGACTTCACTGCTCCCTCTCTGCACTTAGAAGCCTGGCCTCCCTGTGGCCCTCAGTGACAACTTGATAAACCATGGACCTCAATTATTAAGTGTGGAGCAGAAACAATATTAAACCTGACTCTCCATTCCCAGTTGAGCTATCATGTGTCTCTCAGTAACTTGGCAGGAACCTTTTAGTCACCCAATGTCCTTCCTATTACCCTGCAGTATGTCCTGATCCCTCCCAAGCAACCCCAGAAACTCAACTCCAGCTTTTCAAGAGTGAAACTGTTGGACACCTGTGCTGGTGGTTTTTGCGGGTCAGCACTTATCACCAACCGCCTTCCTTCTCCAGGAAGGATAATCACCTCGGGTCAAGAGGGTCATTCCTTCTATCACTAATCACTGTTGATTCCTGGGGAGCAGAGCTGTCCCTCCCTGAAAGGAAGCTGAGTCATCCCTGAGCAAAGAATTACTTTTGTGCTTTGCTTTAGTTTCGGAAACAGAGTCTTAGAAGAGTCTAGATAGGGATTCGGAAGGCACATCTTCCCTATTGGCCAGTACAGTCTGCAGTTTCTAGAATACCTGGCTGCTGCGTCATTAGCCAAAAGGCTGCCCAGGAGAAACTCCACTGACTATTTCAATAATCACAATAGCAGATCACATATGTTTAGCCAACACTGTGTGACTCATACATCATCAATATCATTTAATCCTTACAGCAACCCAATGCAGTAGGGACTGTTTAGTTCTATTCCAGAGGCAAAATATAGGGAAAGAGGAAGTAGTTTGCTGGTAAATGTTAAAAACTGACAGTCCAGGCAAAAAAGCCCCAGCTTCTGTGGACTAAATCTTCACTTAAAGTACCAGCCTGACGTCGGTGAATGCAGAGTTGAAAAAATTTACGCACGGTCAGATTTCTCAAGCGGCCTCCAGCACACCCTGGACAGAGGGGTTAAATTACTCCTCAATGTATGTCTAACACAGGGCAGACGGGCTCCCAAATCCACACTTTTAATCACTAATGAAGCATAGTCAGAACCAAGTAGAAGGGCTCTCTCTGATTTGTAGGTTGTTTGGAAGTTTTATCTTCATCAGGTAATTTCACAGATACGCAAAATAGTATTTGTTGGCACAGGTGAAAAACAATGTCTTGATCATCTTTGTCTTTCCTGTAGCTAAGATAACACCTGCCTGTTGTAGGCATCCACACATGTGTGTGGAATTCTACTGACTGGCATTAAAGGGGCATGGGATGAACTTTGGTGAAGTCCCTGGAAGACTGAGGGTTGGTATTCTGGGGAGGGGGCGGGGGGGAGGGAAGAGGCCGGAGGCCCGTGTGGCTGGGTGGAGGTTGGTAGAGCAGGGTGAGGGCTGTGGAGCAGGCCCTGGAGTAGACTTTCTCCATTTGTCTTTTCTCCAAGGCTGGTCCTGGCTCCTATGCTCAGAACTCTAAGTGGAGAGTGGTTGGGGACACCCCACTGGTTGAGAACTAGTTTCCCTTCTTTGCTGCATGAGGCTACCAGTGAGTCACTCTGGTCGGGCTTTCAAGTAAAGGTGGAGGCAGGAGAGGCTGGGCATCCTTCGCAGATCAATGCAAGCAGCTGCCTGAGGTATAAAGCTGGAGTGTGGGATGTCTCACTGTTTTGCATCCAAATCAAGGCATCAGATTGCAATTTCACTGCCTTCAAAATGCAGACTGTAAGACCCTGCCATGTGGTAAAAGTTTAGCTGACCTGAGAGATGGAGGAGGCTGGTTGGGGTGCTACTGTCATATGTCAATGTGAAAACTAGTTAAGGTGTAAGCTGTGGGTGGACCAAAACCCTGGCACGACGGCTGGTTTAAAAAAGTGCTCATCTGGGCCAGACATAGCAGGTTTACATACATGACCTTATTTGACCCTCACCAAAACCAAGTAGACAGATTTATCCCCATTTCTCAAAGGAAAAAAACATCCTCTAAGCATATCCTCTGGCCTGGCAGGAACCCCCTGCCCCCTGCAATGGGTTAACCGAAAAGACTTTGTACAGAAGTGTGGATGGAATAAAGGAGAAGAGCCATGGGTCTCCAGGGGCAGCAACAGGGGGAAACTTTGCTACTCCCAGACTCAGAGCAGACAGAAGGGAGCAGTGTAGCAGGAATCTGGTAAGGGCTGCAGCCATTGGAGCGAGGCTGCTTGACCAAGGTCACAGCCATTCCTGAGGAGCACAGCCACTGGGAAAACCATGACCTGACCTGAAGGCAAATGGAGGATAAATCCCCCAAACTTCCTCTGGCACTGACTGGATGCTAGGGGCAAAGGAAGTGGTCCCAGCCTCCTGGACACAGAGCAGGGCAAGGAAGAGCAGAGGATGCATCTGAGGGGACACAGAGAATAACCAGCACATCACGTGACTTTCCTGAGGTCGCAGAGGTTGTTTCTGCTGGCAGTGCGGAGAGAGAATACAACATCCCTGAACAGAAGAGAGACCCCAGGGCACAGAGAGATCAGAGTCTGTGTGGCCTTGAGCAAGCCACATCAGTTACCTGGGCCTCGGTTTTGTCATCTCTAAAGTGGGACATTGGACTTAACCATAAGACACTGCTCCTCAAACACAATCCTTAGCCTTTCCCAAAAGATGCTGTGCATACCAATGCCTTGCTGAAATTGGAGTTGATTTCTCTCCTGTCTTCTTTTCTCTCTGGATACAAAATGCTTAGGACACAAAAACATGAAACAACAAAAAACACCACATTGTGGAAGCTTCTAGGTCACCATTTGGCAGCCTGGGGAACAGAACTGGTGAGGCACAGAGAATCCCTGATTCCTCAGAGCAGCAGCCGCAGCTACTGCATGACTAGGAGATCCTGCCAGGGGCACCCAGCCGGAACCTTAATGTTTACTTCAGGGCACAGGGGCTTCACGGTGTCATTAGGGCTGGCAATTCATGCAGGGCTGGTGGGTGAATGGTGGAAGGATCCAGATGCATAAACCCACACACAGCCATCACCACACTCCAAACCTGTACCACAATTCTGGCTATTTAGGACTTTAGGATGAGCAATGTGTGCGCTTGTGATTTGTTAATACGACAGACAAACAGGGCAGCATGGACATACCTGAGGAGTGCCGGGAGCTCTAGACATTCTTGTCTTCATTTAACCTCTAGGCAACCAAGCCATTTCACAAATTGAAATGTGCTGAACAAATTCAGGGAGATGAAAAATGCTGGTAAGACTTTTAGATGCAGTAGAAGCTAAGTCTATTCATATTTTAAAAGGAATTATTCATTACTGAGAATTCATGTAAATGATATAAAGTGATGACCCCATGTCTGGAATGCGGTTGGACATCCAGCCTCTGGGATTAATCCTCTGCCATTTACTTTCCTTTCAAAGGCAGGATAATTGACACTTTTAGGATCCTTTTATTTACTGTAAGAGGACCAGTTGACAGACAGATGCCCCGTGGACCAAAACATGTCTGGATGCAGAGAACCTGCTTCTCTGAGGACTCTGGCTCAGCCAGTCTGTCAACCCGTGGCCCTCCTGAGGTCATCTGTAGGCAGTTCCTAGGCATACAGATGGCCTCCTGTGTTCCTCTCCACCCGAGGCTCTCTAGCCTTCGACTGTGCTTGACCCAGGTTCAAGGTATTAATGCCCCAGGAGCAACCTTTACTCCGTAAGGGATGAGTGTTGGTGAAGAAATACCCCAGATCTTTGCCCCCCATTAGGACAATTCTGAGGCCTGACCCACAGCCTCTCAGAGGTTGCATGGTGGGATTAAACCTTGGTTGTTCATAAGGGTAACCACGTATCACCTCACCCTTCCTTGGCCTTCTTCCCTTCCCCTTCTCACCTCACTTTCCCGTGTGCTTCCTGAAATTACTTCCCAATAAACTGCCTGCATCCAAATTCTTGCCTAATACCCGCTTTGGTGGAAGCCAAGCTAATATAACGTTTTTGTGCAAATTAGAGAAGGAGGCCCTCTCCTCCAGTGTGTTGAACAAAACACAGGCTGTGTTCCAACACCTCTGCTCCCCCCACCCCCAGTGTCCTTTGTACAGTGAACGATCTGCACCACAGCACATGGGTCTCTGGTACTGCAGACCTCGCAGGGTTACTGTAAAGACTGAGTAAGTTAAGTGTGCAGAAATGAATGATGCATAGTAGTTGCTACATGTGGTAGTTTTCTTCCTCTGCTTCTGAAATTTTCTTTTGAGACACTGATTTTCTCGATATTCTTTTATTACTTTTTAAGGTTCTCTTAATTCCTGTTCTGTACACACTACAGCAAGTATTCCCCTACCTTTTAGCGGGCAGTGGGGGTAAGAGGTGGTTTGTTTTAAAAGATCACATATTACAGATAAGAAACAAGAGAGAGCTCAAGTCTTAGCTTTTTCTTTCCAACATCCAAGTATGATAAGTGAAAACCTGCTTGTGGCTGGGCTGAAGGTGGCCTGAGAAGTGGGTCAGATGGCTGGAAATGGTGCAGAACAAGCTGCTGAGAGAAAATGCTGCCTTGAGCCCAAAGCGGTTCCTGCAGGATCGTCCCGAGAGCCCAGCCCCCTGAAACGAAGGAGAGGGATCATCCTAGGACATGAAGTTTTGCCTGCTCTGGGCTACCTGCTGGCCTACTTTACCCAAACTGATTCGTTAGTTCAGTGAAACAAATGGTTTGACTAATATTTTTTTCCCTGAATCAACCACTTATTTGGGCGTCTTGCAAACACAGGCTTTCTGTGCAGTAAGATCGGGTAATGTCAGCTTGGCACTGGCAGACACAAGCAGACTGGGCGCAAAGAACATTTTGAGAGTAAGGGGAAGAAGGTAACTTAAAGTTGATGATTGTTTGGGAAAAGAAAAAGGTAATTAAGCGTTTATGACTTGACCTTGGGAAGGGAATGCACCGTTTACCCTGGGATGAACTGAAATGCATGGTTATTTGCGTATCTGTTTAAAACTTCAAAAGGTCTGAATGCCAGTAATAGGATGCTAGACCATGTGTTCACTATTTATGTGGTTGTTTCAAAAGCGTGTGGGTGAAAGGCATATGTGCTTGGGATCTGTCTCTACTAGGATTGCCTGACATGGATTCTCAAAAGCAGACAAGCAAGAGCTGAGTGCGATCACTAGCTGGGTACCACACTCTGTACAGAGGGGAGATCCCGAAAGTGGCCTTCCCTGTGGGTGGTGCAGGGGGGCGCCCGGGGCGGCATTGCTGAGCTCCAGCCACTCCTGAGCCTGTGAGGGCTGGCGGAGAGGTGATGGATGTGAGAGTGCTCAGAGCTCAGGAGCAAATGAGTCAGCAGTGGGGAGTAGGAACCGTGAAGCAGGGGTTTTCTCTTGGATTCTTGCTTATTTGGGGACAGCATGATGCTCTTCTCAGAGGGAGCGAATAAAGGATTAGTAGAGGGAGTCAGACTTATGAAACTCATTTCTAAAACAAGTGGGCGACGTCACTGAAGGAATCAACACCTTCATTAAAGAAGTTAAATAGAATTGTTGTAAACACAGCTGGCCTTCTTTCAACTGTCTTATCCTTAGCTCTCCTGCTAATTAGCTGTGTAAATTTGGGCCAGGTTTTTGGGCCTCAGTTTCCTCCAGTATAAAATGATGGGGTTGTTCTTGGCAATGTCCCAGGTACCTTCCAGATCTGACATCCCACAACTCTATTGAATATTCATAATGATCGCACTTTCAGTCGTAACTGCAATGACAACAGTAGCTAATATTTATTAAGGGCCTTCTGTGTGTCGGGCACCGTGCTAGAGGCTTTAAAAATATTAAATCAAAACATATGATCTCATGATTCTTCCAAACAACCTTAAGAAGTAGAGAACATTATTATCATGATTTTGCATGTAGGGAACCTGAGACTCCAAGAGGTTAAGGTCCTTGGACAAAGTCATGTACAACTAGTATAGAGTTGACTGGATTAAAGTCCCAGCAGAAAAAAGCATGTTCAAAAGGGTCTAACTGAGAATAATTTAGTAAAGGGGCTCTTTATGGGGGTGTGGGCAGAGCTAAAGGAACCAACGGGGGATAGCCAGGCACTGGTACTGGCAACAGCAGGGACCTAAAGGGAGCACGGGGAGAAAACAGATGTCCTGGGAGCCTGGTGAGGGCAGATGCAGAGAACGGGGGTCACCTGAGTGGGGAGAGCTGAGGGGTAGCTACTAAGGAGCAGAGAGAAGCTGGGAAGAAGGGAGAGGAATAAATATCTCTCTTCCTGCCTTCCCACAACTTGCTAGACTCTCCCTTTGCCTGAACCCAACAAAAGCCAGAAGGTGACGGTGCCTGGAAGAACAGTCCGTAGGAGTCAGCCTTCTGATGCAAGAGAAGGGCAGAAAAGAAGAGAAGATTGGTCTGGGGATCAAATGAAGAAAAACCAGCAGAGCAGAGCCAGGATTACAGCACATCTCTCTTTGAGTCCAGAGACTTTGGACTTTCTCCCTAGGTCCAGCTGGATGATAGATGCATAAAAAGCAGCACTGCATGTTCTAGACTATATAACAGGACCATTGGAGCTTAGGGAGCCCTAAATTCATGGCCGCTGTCCAGGTAGCCATGGTTGTCAATGCTAATGGCATCACAACTATAGTAGCCTAACCACGTTTGAGTGTGTTTCCCTGGAGGCATATCAGTGGGTTACTTACATTACAGGAATGAGCATGTGATGAGGGAGGGACATTATTTACAAGTCTTTTCATAAATAACATCATAATGTTCAAATATGGAATGGAATGAAGTTCCCAGAAAGAAGCAGACTCAGATATCCACAAACACATGGAGATGTACACTCTTTGGTCTACTAGCCTTTGCACGAAACTGTACGTGCCCCCAACGCTTTCTCACCCACAGCTCTTCCCCTCCACCCACTGCACAGCGGATCCTGTGGGCCCATCACCATCAGACTGTCTCCATGCAGTCATCTTTTGCACAGGCCTCTGCCTGCGGTGACTTCTCCTTTCTTCCCTTGATGAAACCAGATTCCTTCTCCAGGAAATGGATCAAAGTTCACCTCTCCTCTGTGAAGCCTTCCTTGGCTCCCTGTTCACTTTCTTATCTCCACTTCTTTGTACTAACTTCTATTGCAGCACTTATCATTATGTTGTAAAGATTTCTGTTTGTTTCTGCACTGGACTGTGAACCTGCAAGGAAGCGTTTTGGTTAAAAGCAAAGCAAAACAAAAAAGAATAACAGTAGCTGATACTTTCTTAGCACTTACTAGACATCAAGCACATGTGTTAGCTCAGATAAACCCCACAAAAACCCTAAGAGGTAGCTGTGATTTTATTCTCCTTTCACACGTGAAGAAACTGGGGCCTAGAAAGATTAACTTGCCTAAAAAGTCACAGAGCTACACGTGAACTTAGGTGTTTTTGGAAGTCATGTAAGTGTGGAATCCTTCTCTTGAGAACTTAAACTATCACTCTCTCCCTACAAAAACATATGAAGTGAAAGAGATTTAGCTCTATCATCAATGTTTATTTATAACATTGTTTTGACACATTCATTATTTATCTTGAGAAAATATGATAAAATGTTAATTTTGTTAATTCTGGAATTTTGCTATATGGGGGTTCGCTATACTATTCTCTCTTTTTTTTAATTAAAGTTTTCCAAATTGAGCACAGTGCATAGAATACTTACATGGTGTTTTATATGTAGTGGATACTAAATAAATATTTATCAGCAATGATGAAAATGAGAAGGGAAGTTATTAACACTCACAAAAAGTTAAACAAAGCAAATGCAAGTTCATACAATAAAAGCTCCATGAATTTCCAAGAGTTGTCATGGAATAGGAAAGGATGTCTGGTGTCTGGAGTAGGCTTTGGATCAAGTTCTTGGGGTACCAAAAAAATGCTCCTGGCTCTTGAAAAATATTCACTGATTAAATCATAATTCCATTTAAAAATCCAAGTTTGTTCAGTAGAGAATCATTAAACATGACACAATAGTATCGTGTATTGTTTAATGGCAAAAAAGAATAGTAACAGCAATCACACCAAATCATACACACAGTAGGTTGCTGGTAACTTCCAACTAGTCCTGAAAGCTTTAGGTGACCACACTCCCTTGAATCTGATTTCACCCTTGTTTTATGAGCGTGTGTGTGTGTCTGACTTAGTAAACAAACATGGTGTAAAAACTGAAGTAGAAATTCTAGATATCAAAAACAAGCAAAGAATTGGCTCCAAACTAAGATGAGATTGCAACACCCTTAACAAGTGCATCTGAGAGCAGAGGCTACTGGAAGGCCTCATAACATTGAGTGCACGGGAAGGGGGGGAAAGCCCCTGCCTTGCCTCAACATTCAGTCTCTATGAGGCCCCAGTTGTGGGTTTCAAAAGGAAGAAAGAGGAGGTTAGCCTCTGATTGTAGACTGGGGAAGTTACCTATGGGTTGGCATAAGTGTAAAAGAGCCATTTAGAATATTTGTACACATTCTGCTATTAATTTGATTGGTGGCACAGGGTGAAATGAAACCGGACAGAAATGTGAGTAGAGGGAAATAAGAAGGTTAACGAGGTAATATTTTAACAGCTTCCTAACAATTTCTGTCTCAGGATTCTTCTCACTCTATCTCCTTATTGGATTGTCCAACCCATTCCCAGCCCCATCCTCCTAAGAGCCAAGGGTGATCACATATTTATAAAAGGCTTCTCAGGTGGTTTGATCTACCAATACTCCCCATTCCCAATTGGCACTGCCACTGAAATTCATTCCCCAGGGCCACCAGAGTTATCTTCACATGTCACTCAACCAGCGTGAAATTTTTCACCAAATTTTTCCTGCCCCACTCCTTGGACGTTTCCAAAGACCAACACTTCCCAGTTTTGCCTCTGCCCACATTTCAATCTTCATCTTCCAAAATGGTACCACCCCATCCACAGGTCCCTGGGAGATTCAGCATTCTTAGCAATAACTACAAAAGCAACAATCTTCTGAAGAAATTTGAGGTTTAACATTTCAAAATAAAGCATCCGATCCAGTTGTTAAAGGTCAATCAGAAATGTAGCTCATAGTTTATGGTTTAACACTGATGGATATCACATTGCATTTGGGACGGACTTCGAACATTGGTCCCATCACCTCTTAGGTCCCCCAAAGGTCCTACTTGGGTCTTAACTTGAAGATATCAGGTTCTTTCCCACCCACAACCCTTTTCATATCCTTCTTTCCCTGTTCAAAATATCATCCTAGCCACACAAGTAGGTACTCTGTGTCTACGTGGCTTGTGCTTACTTTTTCTTGAAGACTCACCTTAAACATTCCTGCTGCTGTGAAGTCTCCGCCCAGCCTCCTCCCTTTCCATGAAATCATGGTCATGGCTATCACTTATGACCACTTATTACGTGCCTGCACTGTTCAAAGTTCTTTGCATAAGTATCTCATTTAATTCTCAAACATGTTTTTGGGTGGTGCTATTATTATCTCCGCTTGACAGACAAAAAACTTGAGGCTCAGAGAGGTTGAGTAGCTTGCCCAAAGGCACACAGCTAGCAAGTAAAAGAGCCAAAGACAAACAGGGACAGTCTAGGCCCACTATAGTCGGCTTCCTGGCCTCTCTGCCCCTCGGTGGCAGCCCTCATCTCACTTTGCTGTGATCATTGGTTTACTTGTCTATTGATCTGCCTGTCTGTCTATTCCTCCCACTCAACCGTAAGCTTCTTGGGTGCAGGACCTATTGATAATTCATTGGAACATCACAGCTCAGGAATCCTGAAGGAAAGAGGGGAAAAGAAAAGGAGTTCTTCCAATAACCCTGGAACCATCGTCAGAACCTGGGCTGACGTTCGCCAGGGCTCTTCATATTTTCCATGGTAGTCTAACCTAGTTTCCCACTTTTCCTCATTAGTGATCAATTCCATGACAAGGAAACATCCTGACCCCATGCCGGGGAAGGCTGCACGCGTTATGGTACATAAAAAAAGAAGCCTTAGAAATAGCAAGTGTTTTGAAAACCCTTTTCTATATTCCCATTTCCCCTACCTACCTCCACCCAAAGAAAGCTGGAGTTATGAAACACATGCTAAATATTGAGCCATTAAACTTAGGAATATTGAGAGAACTGTTTTCTTAAAAGCTTATTTTTTTCGGCTCTCCTTGTTTTGCCCTGAGTGTTTTTAGCAGTTCAAACAGGTTGGGTTGCCCACAAGGAGCAGGGCCCAGGTTTTTTCCACCCCGTAGATTGAGGTATTCATTCCCACTTTAAACCTCTCTAAATTTATGTGCCAGTGTTTTCCAAGTAGATGTATTTGTAGGTATGTTCGGGATAGAACTGGACATTCACAGTATTGACTGAGCCTGGGAGATGACAGCTGGACAAATTCGAGGCTTCGAGCTTCATCCTCAGCCTGACCTTTGGCAGTAATGGAAATACTTGCACTTTAAAAAGCTTGTTATTCTCTCTGTGTGTGAGTGTGTGTGGGACAGAGTGAGAGAAAGAGAGACTCGCTTTTAAGAAAATATAATAGTGTTATAATAGTTGCCAGAATGGGTCAAGCCCAAGGTTTCTGGGCTCCTGGGCTCAGAAATAGCAAGTGTTTTGTCCACTGTTTTGTCTCTGAAAGAGACACCATGACATATTATTATATTATTGTCTGTGCTCTGCATGGCTCATGACACTTCTCTTTCCAATCCCCTCCTATGTCACTACCATCTTTGCGACCTTGCATGGATCTACCATTTTTTCTATCTTATTTGGTGGGGGTGTCAGGTTTACTGAGGTATAATTTATTGACCCTTTTTAGTATAAAATTCTAGGAATGTTGACAAATGCATATAGTCACGTGACCATCACTGGAATCAAGATATAGAACAGTTTCCTCACCCAAAAAATCTCTTATGTTGTTCCTTTGTAGTCAACTCTTCCCCTAATCCCCAGGCCCTGGCAACCACCTATCTAAATTTTCTGACTTTATACTTTTGATTTTTCTAGAATATATCATAGGAATGGAGTTATACAGTATATAGTCTTTTGTGTCTGGTTTCTTTCACATAACATAATGTATTGGAGATTCACCCATGCTATTGCATGTGGCAGTAGTTCAGGGGTTTTTTAAAATTTTTTATTCTGAGTAGTATCCTTTAGAGTGGATGCACCACAGTATATCATGGTATACCAGTAATTCATTCACCAGTTGATTGTTTTTAGATTTTAGCAATTATGAGTAAAGCTGCTATAAACAGTCGCATATAGTTTTTTGTGTGTGAACCTAGGTTTTCATTTCTCTTGGATAAATACCCAGAAGTGGGATTTCTGGGTTGTACACTAACTGTACAAGTATATAAAAAGTTATAAGAAACTGAAATATGCCATCTCTTCACTCATTGAAACATTTCAAGAGACCTCAGCAGGGTTCCTGACCCTGTCCGTTAATGCCAAAACATTATGGAAAGAAACATGCCAATGACACGAGTATAAAACGGATCAGATAACTCACGATCCCAGACCAGTGAACGCAGGAAAAATGCAAGCACTATTACTGTTTTCCAGGGTTGTTAGGCTGGCCTTTGTCATGGAATGATGGCCTGAAAGAGTTAACACAACTCTTTGGATAACCCTGTCCCCAGGTTGTGAATAAGTCATTCTGGCTCTTGGGAGGACCAGGCCTATTATTAACACCCATTTCCAGGAGCAGCTGGTGAGGCCTGGGCAGCTAAAGAAAGCCCTGGAATTTAGATGTTCTAGCACCTAATTCCTACTGTGACAGTGACTCACTGGATGATTCTGGTACATCAACGTGATATTCAAGACTCAGTTTCCTAATGTCTGAGATAGGATTGCCCTGTTGACTCAACTCATAGCTTGGGGTAAAGAAGATTACAAATAGGAAGAGTGTCACACAGGGGCTTTGAAGCTACTCATCTCGTGGCTTCCTGGGCCTGGGCACCCTTCTTCCCCAGGATGATAAAACCCATTATTATACCATCCTCTGGATGGAAAATCATAAACAGAGGTCAGCTGAGTGGCCCTATGAGACACAACGAGTCAGAGGAATTTAAAGAGTCCTCAGGACTCCTCACAGTCTTTCTGAAGGTGTCCACTGATTCACTGAATCCCTTCCTTCTGGAATAATTTTACAAGTTGAAAATACTGTTGGGCATATAACTTACCCTTCTCAAAGATGTTAATAGGGGAAGTCATCTCCAAATCGGTCATCTCACTTGTAGGTGTCCTTTTCCTCACAATCAGAATTCTTCAAGAGACTGGTCCAGGATGGCCTTTAGGAGAGCAAGTGGATAGGGGGTCCTGAGATATACCTGTAGCAAACTTTACCTACCCATACTCCCTTGACTATTTGACCATTGCCATGCATGCCAGTTTGAGTTCCCATAGCCAACTCCTGCACGTATGTCATGGGTCTGCCCTTGGGCTGCCAGAACCAACTTTGCCCCTCACACTGCCAATAGATGTGCCTGTGAATTCATCTTCTAGCAGGGGCAACTCTGACCAATGACTGATGTGTGCTGGGGCCTTTGGGCTGGGATAATACTGAGATGTGTGTTTTGCATCATTTTTCAGAGTGCTCTGTGGGCTTAAGATTCAGTCGCCTTTGTGGAAAGTGTCTTTTATTTCCTGCCTGTTCTCCTCCATGTCAACCTCAGTGAAGCTTCTTGTTCTGTCCAAATAAACTACTTGCCCTCAAATACTTGCCTTGGCTCTGGTTCTGGGGGGATCCAAATTATCATGGTCATCAGCATTTGATATTTATATACATGCGTGCACATTTTTTTATGAGGAAGGACTGTAGTCTTTCTCAGATTCTAAAAGGAGCCTGTGACTCTTCTCGCATGATGCAGAGCTCTGCTAACACATCCTGCCTCTCCTTTGACAATCTACTTCTCCCTTCTTCCTTGCAATCCACTCATCCCAAAAGCCTCTAAGTATTTCTCCCTGGCTATTCAACCAATCTAGAGGAAAGGTCTGAAATGTATGTGCATTAATATTTAATAGAGAACAAATATTCCAGGGACATTTTGACTTGAAGTGTCATGAAAGCACAGGATAAAAGAGATAGATTTTGTATCTGTAAGGAATTCAAATAAATCTGAATATCATAGGTAAAATTTTATCAAAGAAGCAAGGGAAAAGAGTCAGGTCAATTGTTGAGTATTCTGCTAATAAAACATCAATTAATACGTTTTCATCACGTAGATGAGGCTCTGATGATTTAATTTATATATGAACACATAGTCTCATACGCACACCAAAGACAATTATAAATCTTACAAACATATGGGTCAGACACAACTGCTTTTAACTCTCTATAAAAGTAAAGGTGTGTGCCTTTCTAGAAAAGGTTTGCAGCTGGGGGATGTCATTCAGATATTTTTACTTGCTGACTTATGACCTGTGATTCTTTTAGTGGTTCTTTGTCCTCAAGTTATTCCTAATGTGCTAACTACACACATGTGCACATGCACACACACACACCCACTCCTTTTAAACCAAATGCACAATATTTTTTCATATCCAGTATCAACATCAAGGAATATCAAAGACAGCGGCTGACAGTCTGAGGCTTACAATATGCTTTCAAGGAGCTGCCAAAATGTACAAAATGAAACACTCCTGTTCACAGCAGGGCTCTTTGTCAGTTTACCTGATCTGAAATTCAACACTAGCATAACTCCTAAAATTCTCACTTACTTGCCTTAGGAAAAGGAAAAAAAAAAGTCATTTTTCTCAGCAGAGGACTACCGTCTGTTTGACAAAGCTTGCGTCTGATCTTCAAGTGTCTACCCTCGCCAACAAACACAGATCAAATCCTGCTTGTGTGACATGGGGAAGAAATACTACCTCATGACTTACTAAAGAAATGGTCTGAATTTGGCCACTGCAATGCGAACATTGCCAGATGGAGCCAAGGGCTTGTGAGTAGAATCCAGTCACTGCAAATTAGCAGGGAGGTGTGTGTGCCCCCACCAGGGCCACCATCTGCAAAGGGAGAAATGTCTGTCCCTCATCACACCCACTTCCGTCAAGCACAACTGACAATCAGGAATCCCCTGGCAAGCTAAATAAAACTATGTTTCAAGCTGAATGAGTTAGAACTGCTCATTTGCTCCTGGGTGGCTGCATGGATGCTTAGAAGGACACATCTGTCCTCAGAGGTGCCACCTTGGACTTTACAAACATGGGGAATTCACTTGGATATAATAAGACTTGTTACAATTTCTTAGTCAATTTTTTTTGGTGCCAACTTTGATGCAGTTCTTCTGGTTCTGAATAAACAGTTGAAGTAAATTATGGGACTTGGGACTTTGTAAAAATGCAGAACATTTTTTTAATAAACTTCACTTATTCTTAAAATTTCTCCCTTTTGCTCTCTCCTTCCCTCATTCATCCCTCCTCCTTTGCTCTTATATCCTCTATCTCTACTTTTTATTGAACCACTAAATGGACACAGAAATGTATGACATCTTAATTAATTGTCACAAAGTGAACATAGTTGTATATCCAGTTCCCAGGTTAAGAATAAAAGACAACCGAACCCAAGAAACCCCCTTGGGTCCCCTTCCAGTCACTACTTCTTCCACTAATGGTTACTACTCTCCAGGATTCCAACTCCATAGATTCATTTTGTTGGTTTTTAAACGCTGTATAAATGGAGTCCTACCAATGTACTCTTTTGTGCCTGGCTTGTCATCATTGTAGTTCAATGTTATGTTTGTAATATTCATCCATGTTATCCAAGTTCTAGTTTGTTCATACTCATTGCTATATAATATTCTTTTGTACATATGTACCACTATTGATGCATTCTACTATTAAAGGGTATTTGAGTTATTTCCAATCATTGGCTATTATAAATAGTGCTGTGATCAGCTTTCTTGAGCAAGCATTTCTGATAATCATAAACACCCATTTCTTTAGTGTATATACTTAGGAGTAGAATGGCTGAGTCATGTCGTATGTTCAGCTTTAGTAGATACAGCCAAGCAGTCTTCCAAAGGGCTTGCATGCTCAGTGTTTTTCATCTTTACACATTAGCTGTTCTGGTGTGTGCATTCTTTCATTTTCAGAAAGTTTTTTGTCTGTTTTTTGTCCCTGCGAATATAGCATGCTCCAAATCATGTCCTAAGCACTGCGACTGGTACAAAGAACTGGACCCTGATCTTAGAAATTTGTCTGTTAAAAGTGACAGAGAAAGAAAACAACTCATAGAATTCACAATGGTGAGAGATTTAATAAGGGTCAAATGCAGTGGATGCATCAAGGAAGATTCAACCAGCTCCTTAGAGGAGATGATAAAGAATATGTGAGCTTGTGCTAGAGCGATGAGTAGAACCTAGTGAAGGTGAATAAGCAAAGAGAGAAAGAATCAAGGTGTATTCAACAACTGGAAAAAGCCTGTGCATAGCTGGAGCACAGTGCTCATTTAGAGGAATGATGGGAAAAGTGTGCTTTGGAGAAGGGCTCGATGGCTATGACAGGGAGCTGACATTTATTCATTAGGTCTTCATGGGGTCAGAGAGCTTTTTAAAAAGGGGAGTAACCTAATCAGACTTTTCACATAAAGTATTGGCGACCATACTGAGTCTACAGGGGCAGAAAAAAATACTGGTGACATTTACATCAAACTTGCTGTAGGGTTAACAGTGAAGGCTCTGCCATCTGTGACTGGGTTCAAATCCTACTCCCCAGCATCTACTGACTGTGTGATGGTGGGAAATTCAGCTTCAGTTTTGTCAAATGTGCAGTAATGGTTCCAAAACTTTCTACTTTCTGGAGTAGTTGTGAAGGAGATTAGCCAAGCAAAGGCCTCAACTGAGCCTACCAAAACATAAGCACTCTAAGAGTATTAATTACCAGGTTAAACAAGGAAATTAAAAAAAAAGAGCGAGGCTGATGAATTAAGCCTTTCTTGTGGAACATCAAGGGTGTTTTATGTACAACATGGAAAGGTAATAAAGTTGACATGTAAGAAAACATTTTCTGATTCTAATTTTGTGGTCATGTGATCAACAAATAGGTACCATGGGTGTTTTCTGTACCACATGGAATGGTAATAAATAAAGTTGATATTTTTGAAAACATTCTAATTACACATTCATGTATTCAATAAATAGGCATTAAGGCTATTACCTCTTCTCAAGGATGTAAGCCTCGTGCTGCACACCCTGCACACGAAATGAAATAGAACTGCTTCTGTTTCTAGGAGACATGATGACCCAGTATGACTCTAACCTGTAGACAAGGAAGCCCTCGATCCTTTCTGAGGTGGCCAAGAAGGATGACGGAGATGGTCAGTAAATGGAGTTTTGAAAGGCAAGCTGGACAAAGGACACAAATGTGTGGGCATAGCACGGGGAGGGGGACAACATGACAGGCAAAGAGGAGAGCATTTAATAGAAGTAGAGGTAAAAAGAGGCTATTTGAAGCCATGCATTCTGTCTATCATGTGCTAATATTATGACAGTAATGATTCATCTACTACGTCATTCAAAATCTTTACCGAGGGATGACTTTGTGTCAGGAAGTATTTCAAGCACTGAGGATACAGCCATTTATGGCAGAGGTTCCTGCCATCTTGGAGTTCTTATAGTCTGCTTTGTTGAGAGAGACAACAAATAAGTAAATGAGTACATAAATAGAAAATAAGAAAATGACAGATGGCAATAGATGCTGGAAAGGAAATAGAACAGGTGATGTGCGGCTGTGGATGGTTTACATAGGAGGGATGGGGATGGGGACGAGAAGGTGTTTCCAAAGAGATGACACAGGAGCTGTGGTTTTAAAAGATTGGGGAAATAATATTCCAAGAAAAAACTACAAGTCCAAGGTCTCTAGGCAAGATTGAGTTGGAGGGACTGAATATAAGTTTGGAGACATAGGTGAGGGCCGGCTCACATAGAATCTTGGGAGGGCAATGCCAGGTGAGATTTTATTCTAACTTGGCAGTGGGAAGCCATTGAAATGGTTGTGGAAAGGTAAAGCAGAGAAGTAGAATAGCCAAAAATACAGACTGTGGGGGTGTATGAGATTGGAGAAGAGCAGCAGAGGAAAAGAGATGTCTGTCCACTAGCTTGAAGAGACGTGTAAGGTAAACTCCAGGGTCTCGCTTTTACATCAAAAAGTCTACACGTGAATAACACCTACCTAGCCTCCAATTCACTTAGTCCCCAAAGAGGGAGACCCATTTTTATCTTGGATGACACCAGACACTTCTGAAAACCTCCTAGGAATGTGTTGATTTTGTCCCTGAGCAAAGATGCATGCAATCAAAAACATCCATTGCTGCTTCCCTGTCAGACTCCAGTGTTGCTGCTGATGGCTCTATTTTTTTTTTAATCAATCCAAAATAAATAAAAGAATGTAAAATGTTAATCATAAGTAAATAAAGGGATTGAATAAAAGGAGCCAGCCACCACTAGTGATTTTTAATGCCTTTGCTGTGGGGCCAGCAAGGGAATTTTAGATGAGATCCCCCCTTCAGCCTCCGGGAAATGGTGCTTTGTTCAAGTAAAGCAGCTGCCCTTCCCTGTGGTTCTGTGTGGTCCACTGTGACCAGGCTCTGGCTTGTTTTCATCCAGCTAGAAGAGTGTCAGAATACGTGACCCCGTGCTGCCTCACTGATTTCTCAGTAGAAGAGACATTCACATGAACTCTCCACATTAGGGTCCCCAGGAAACAGCTACAAGAGTCACAACTTGGGAACAAGTGTTAGTTTGGAAAATGGAGGTATTTACCGCACACGTGGTTCAAATGACTTGTATTAGCAGAATCTCCAACTGTTCAGGAGAGTCATCTTCAGAGGGATTGCCAGGGGATGGGAGTCACTGCAAAATAGTGATGTAATTTTAATTTCCTGGATTTTGTATTATGGACCTATGGCCATACAGAGGAAGTAAATAACTCCTTGCTTAAACATTGCTTAGGATGGTGGTATCACTGAAGATAAAATGAGGATCGAGTATAATTTTGGTTTAAAACACATACATGTCTTCCTGTCTTGAATGTTTCCAGTACTCAGTAGTTGAAATCAGCATATTTAATTAGTTATAACCTATGAACACACTGTTTAGCAATATCATACTGCCTGTCCTTTGTCCCTTGATAATTCTGGAAACTTGCCATTCACTGCTTACTGAGGCTTGCAAACAAATTTAAGTATTAGATTAAATAAAATACAATTTTCCTAAAAAAATTACAATAAATTCCAAAACCGAAGAGGACTAAGGTTATAGAATATCTTCACTGCTCACCTCCCCATTGACACAGCTTAACAGTGTTTTCTTTTATTGCTAAGAACCAAAGCTATGGAAACATCTACTAAAGTTTCTAAAGCACAACCCCTTTCAACATAAATGTTGATGCAGTACAAACTTTGTTTCTTCTCTATAATGTTCTTATTCAGAAAGGTGATTCTTTTTCCAGACCTAACAAAACCTCAGATCAGGGCTTCTACTCAAAGTAATCATAGAGTCTTTCCTGTCTCAAACATTTCATCACCTTTTTGTTTCAAGGAAGTGATGTATTTGGAGTTATAAAATATTTATCAACAGAGTAGCACTTGACATTCTTATCTGTAATAATCCAAGTTAGTTAAGGCCTAGAGGAATAAATTCCATACTCTTTGCTCAGAAGTACGCTTCCTTAGTTGATTTAGAAATTCCAGTTGTGACTGTTGTCATTGTGAACTTGATTTTGTGCTAAGAAAGTGATTATCCAAATCATTTATAAGTAAAATCAAGCTGGAGTCTGATGTTGGAGTAAAACCTCTACTTGATTCTCTCCCTTCCAATGACCTTTAATTTATGCCTCCCTATTTTTTTTAGCAATTCTGCATTTTAACTCCAATATTAAAAAAACACACAACTATTTAGTCTTATATTCAGATTATCAGGCTTAGTGTAATTGAAATTAAAGGGCCAGAAATGTGCTTTCCCCAGAATGTACAGCAAAGTTGTTATGAGGACAGCTCAGAAACATAGTAGTCCTGCAGCCCCCGGTAACTTCTTTGTAATAGCCATCATTATTGTTGTTACTAAACCATTAGGTGAAGTTTCTCCTCTCCACAGTCTTCACCTCTCATATCCCTCCCCAACCCTGCCCTACCAAAAAAACACCACCAAGAAAACCCAGACACTTTCTTTTGCAAAACTTCCCCTATTGGCTCTCAAATGACAATAGATAAGGATACAAGACTGTAACATCCTTTACGGTTTTTTTTTTTTTAATGCTAAAAAAGGTTTAATTAAGTTTTTAATAGGATAAACATTAATCATTTTTAAACATTTTTATTGGTGTATAATTGCTTTACAATGGTGTGTTAGTTTCTGCTTTATAACAAAGTGAAGCAGCTATACATATACATATATCCCCATATCCTCTCCCTCTTGTGTCCCCCTCCCACCCTTCCTATCCCACCCCTCTAGGTGGTCACAAAGCACTGAGCTGATCTCCCTGGTTTGTTTTTAAGTGAGGAATAAAGACACATTATTTTTTTCTCTAAGATTATATGCTAGATATGATCAATAAAACCTTAAAACTGCCAGTTATTTTTGAATAAAAGCTTCTCCAATTGAAATGTATTATTGATTAATTTGATGTCCCACAATAAATATTTTTGATAAATTTGATGTACTATATATATGCATGTATATATATATATATATATATACACACACACACACACCACATAAGGGCATTTTAAATTGTGTATGCATTTATTTATTTATGCATTTATATGCTCAATCATTCTTAGAACCAAATACATGTCTTGCTTTCAGAATTTCTAGTCTGGAGGAAATGTTTACAATTGAGACCCACTAATATATGGACTTTGCTCATGGTTTTAAATCAAGTTATTTATGCTCTTACATATGAAGTATCCATGCCTACTACATTTAAGTATGGACTGAATTAATCTATCCTTCATTCCTGGACAATCTCGCCCTCATTCATGTAATCTTAAAGCATTAGCACCAAGAAAAAAATGAACACAGTTTAACTTAACCCAAGCCTTTCATCTTATAATTGAGAAAACTGAGAAGTGGGGGAGATAAATGACTTTCTTATGTTCTTCATCAGATAGTTATTCATTCCATATCTTGCAACTAAGGCTTTGAGGTAACCTACAGATATAAGACAAGAGGATAGAAAATAAATACAATAGGATCCAAACAGTGGCTGGATTTGGCCACAATATGGTTCTAGGTGTCCAAGTGACAAAAACAGAATGTAATCTTCACAAAATCTAAGATACCCCTGAGCTGCCATCATATTAATGTACTTGCGGGAAGCAAAGAGTTAGTAAAGAGGGCTGAGAACCATGCTTCAATCCACTATATTCTTAATTAGAAAGCAAGTAACTAACTCCCGACCTGGTTTCTTTCTGCCTCCAAAAGAGTTTTTTGTACAATATATGAGAAGCACCCCTCCCATTTATTTCTCTTTATTTGGAAGTGATTGCTCTGTTACTCATTTGTCCTTTGTAACATTCTTGCCTGTGTGATTAGCACACACCTGTATCTCATGACTTCAATTAGAGTCTGAGCTCTAAGAGAGCAGGGAACAGCTTTACCCCTTTTTGTCTTCCATGGAAATGGCAGAGTGTCCCACAAGTAGTAATTGTCAAAATGCTAAACATGAAGGAGGAGAAGAATAAAGAGAAATAATAGAAAATATCTTTGTGTACTTTCCATTGTCTAAGGATCATGTGGCTAAAAGATAATGACTGGGCATTTGTGTTTAATCTGCAAAGTTTCATGCCCTTAAAGGCATGTGAATATAATAAAGGCTTATTTCAAATGTTAAAATACAAGGAGAAAGTACTTATTTTCAAGGGTATCTTCTAGGGGATTTAATTTTTATTTTGCTTTGTTTCAAATATTTGAAACAAAATGTTTCAACATTTTTTGAGCACTTAATCTATGCCAGGGACTATTCTGAATGATTTGCATGTACAAATTCATTTAATGGCTAAATACTTTCTTATAAGTCTTCATCCAATGCCCCCATCTGATCTGCTGCAAAACTGCTCAGAATTTAACAAAGCCCCTTCTTTCCCCTCTTACACCTTTCCCTCTGATGCTTCAAACTGTTCTCCACGTTTTCTTTCCCTATTACTTCCTGCACCATTTATGACATGACATTGCCAATTTTTACGTATCTTTGAGTGAACTATGATGAGAAAATCTAGGAACTATATTGATGATTATGGAGCCACACTTGCAGTAATGGTTCAACACCTGGAATTCCCTCAGTAAATTGAAATTAAGATGATACCCTGTTGAATTGAATGTCAATATTTCTGTTCTATTGGAATTTAGAAAGGAACTAAAGGTTTACAACAGAAAATTTTTTGCAGTGATAATTTGCTACTGCACAGTTTGACCATCATCATTATAGTCACTGAATCATACTGAATACAACACAATGACCTAGACCCAGTAGAAGGCTATGCAAATAATATCCCAGCTTCCCGAGGTAAATAAATGCCTCTTAAAAAATCACTGATGTATAAATATTTGCTACCTACCAGAAAGGATCCTATAAACATACAGGAAAATATATATTTTAAAAAAATTTTAAGGTTCATGATACTGTATAGTAATTATCTGTAGCAGGAAATAAAATATTATAATTAAAGTTTTTGAGGCTTGTACATATACATATGTACATACATATTGCATATATGTATAAACATATACATATATGTTTCATATGTATCAACTATCTACAGACACAATAATGCTACATAACAAAGTCTCACTCAAACTCAGTGGATTATAACATGTCTACATGCTGATGAAGTGTTGGTTGATCTAGACTGTATTTGGTTGGGTAGTTCTTTTGGCCTCCACTGTGTTATGGAAAGTGTCTGTACCAAGTGACTCATCCTCCTCCTGGGACCTTCTGGGCTGGCCTGGCATGTTCTTCTCATGAAAATGGTAGAAGGAAAAGAGCAAGCAAACCCAAACACACAAACACTTTTCAAGACTCTGTTTATGTCATAACTGACACCAATCACATTGGCTATGGCATATCTCAAGAGCATCCTGAATAGGAGGGCACTGCATATGTGGTGAAGAGCATGGATGTAGAAAAGAGTAGAGAATTGGGACTAACAATGCAATTTATTATACAGCTGAACCTTGAACCACACAGGTTAAAGCTGTGCAGGTCCAGTTATATGCAGATTTTTAAAAATAAATACTGCAGTACTACAAGATCCATGGTTGGTTTAATCTTGAATGCAGAACCATGGATACAGAGGGCTGATTACAAAGTTATATGCAGATTTTTGACTGCTTGGGGGTCGGTGCCCCTAATCCCCATGTTTTTCAAGGGTCAACT
The DNA here is from genome assembly GCF_005190385.1 of Monodon monoceros. Taxonomy (NCBI): domain Eukaryota; kingdom Metazoa; phylum Chordata; class Mammalia; order Artiodactyla; family Monodontidae; genus Monodon; species Monodon monoceros. The sequence goes on along the minus strand of NW_021703769.1, from coordinate 32,911,929 downwards.
GTACATATATATGCTTAGGTATACTGGTATCACCTCGTTTACTTCCAAGGACATCTATACATTGTCTAAAGATGATTTGAAAGCCTACTCTTTCTTCTCAATAATGAATGTGCAAGCTTCGTGAGTGATAATGTTAATAATGGCTATCACATATTAGAAGTTTTACCAAATATCAGACACTATGCAAAGGATTTTTTATTCATCACCTAATTTAATTTTTACAACTTGGAAATGTTAGTTCTCACAACAGTGAAATGTAGGGGATATTAATTAATCTCATTTTCAAATCAGAAACTGAAGCTGAACCAAGTAACTTAGACAGTATGTGGAGAAGCCTGGATTAAATTCAGTTCTAAGTGATTTCAAAGTGTGTGCTGTTATTTCTATGTACTTTACCTCTTATTACACTTAAAGTTCTCTCCACTGGCCCCAGCCATGCTCTCCGACATCATTCATCTCTCCTTCCCTTCCTGCCCAATAATTCCCAAACTGGTCCCATTTGTCTAAAAGATACTTCAAATCCTATCTCTTGATATCTCATGGGGAAAAATCTTTCTCACTTCTGGTCTACCACAGCTGTAATCTGTATCTGTCCTTAAGACATTTCATTGCGTTCTCATTTGAGTTTAATGAACTCTGCCAGCTGACAAGCTCTTAGAGAAAAGGAGACCAATCTTTATGTTTCTTCCTAGCACCTACATAGCATTCTGTAATTTTTAAATAAATCAATTAATAGACTTCAATTTTTTTCCTTCAAAATTTGGACTGAGCACCAAATAATTCATGGAGAAGATACCTGGCCTCAGAAGGTAATTTCGTCTTACACACAAGATCCATTCAGAATGGGAGGATAACTGCTAAAAAATCCCTTTGAAGAAGAAATTTCATGCTTATAAAGGGTAGTTTATAACCAAGGAGACAAGAAAAAGGGAAACAACTAGAAGGCAAAAACGCTGAATAAAAAAGAGGATAGTCTAGAATGGGAGGAGAAAGTGAAAAGAGAAGGGAGTGACAAGTACAGTTGGCCCTCTGTACTGCGGATATGAAACTGCAGGTACGAAATCGTGTATACAGAACCACGGAAGTGGAGGACTGACGGTGTCACTGGAGCATCCATAGCACAGGGTACTGGAACCAATCCCTGAGTACACTGAGGGATGACTGTATAAAGAAAAGAAGAAGAAGGAGGAAAAAGAGGACAAGGAGGAGGAGAAAGAAGGGGAAAAAAGCAAGAAAGTAGGGTGTAGGAAATTAGAAGAGAGATAACTGAGCAATATGAAACTAAGATGTTGAAAATAAGTCATTTAGAGCTAATCCAGAGAGGACAAAAGTGAGCCATCTTATTATTTCATTGTTTGGGGAGGTTTTCTAATTTAGAAATTTTACAGGTCTCATTAATATACTGATTGCAGTGAAGATTTGCCCAAATAGGAAACTTTTGCCTAAGTGTAAATACTTTTGTTTAATACAGTCCATTCTTTAAACACATTTTTTTCTTATCCAACTGAAAGAAGGAAAACACCACTTAACAATCATTCACCACTAAATAACATATGGTATCTCATTTTTTCCAAGCTTCCTTGCCAGCATCAGGAAGGATTCATGGTTTTTGAAAGATCAGCAAACACTCTAGTCCTGAAGCTAATGTGAAGCTTCCAGAGGTGGGATGTGTCCCAGCAGTCCACGAGAGGCCTCAGACAAAGCTTAATGTATCTTCAGGATGGAATGTATCCTCTGGTCTATGAAATTCCACACTCTTGCAAGAGCAAATCTCCTTCCTTCCTTGGATGTTTCAGTCTTCATATACTTGTGGCAGGAATGTTCCCCTTGAAATCTTCCAGGGTTTCCATAGTCTTCTAAACGTGTCCTAAGGCAATGATTGGAAGTTAAGATGCCTAGAAGGCCAAAGGATTTGATTTCTTTAATCAGTGTATCCAGGCCCAAATGAATTCCTCTGTCTCTTGTTGAAATTTTAGTAGGGTCACCTACTCCCCTATGGTAGCAAGACACCAAATTCAAAGATGAGGCCTCACCAGGATCCCAAGAGCGAAAATGTTCTTTTTGTAGGTGTGGAATGGAGATTTTCCTCCTGCTGTTGAAAGCAAACCAAGCACCTTTCCACTCAAATATCACGTTGCGAATTCCTCTGAAATTTGCCCTCTGTCATGTCCCTCTAGATCTTTCCTTGGCCTCACTGATTTCCAGGTTCCGAACTCCCATGGAATATCTGTGTTTCTCATTAATTTCAACAGATGTATTTCCCTTTTCTCTAAATGGAATCTTGGCATCCTGTGGTCGGTCTAGATTTCTAACCTGCAGTCCTTATGTGTGTTTCTGTGGTCTTGGAGGACATTCTCCTTTGCCTCCTCTTACCACGCTCAGGAAATTAACTTGATCAAATGAGGCAGCGTGAAGCTGAGCTCAGTCAGCAGCGTATGCAGGTTCCTTACTCACCAGCTTGGCTTCCTACTGTCGATCACATCCTGAGTCACTTGTGGATGAACCAGCCTTTCCCCTGAAAGCTTCCATCAGTGGCAACCCCTTGAAGTGCTCATGCTAATGGGCTCTGGTTTTGAATTCTGGCATACCAGAAACAACATGCTTATTGAACACACCTAACTCAGCTCTTTCATTCAGGTGCCATAGGGTACAACATTCTGCCAACCAGAGTTGAAAAGCAGACATTACACTCCTTTCACAGCTTCAGACTGGAAGAGAATAATTTTTCCATCCCCTCATAAATCCATGAAAAGTCCCACTCTGTGGGTCTACTGTAAGCTGTCTTAGGACAAATTGGCTAAATGGAATTTCCTAAATGGTTCCATGAGCTGCCCAAGGATTGCATGAAGAAAGAGTTCCATGGGCAAAAAAGATGGGGAAAATGTCCTAAGATGTCTCCCTCTTAGAGAATGAACATACACATGGTAAAGTTTCTAAGAAGATGGGAAGCATAGAAAATGATTTTACTTTCTCTAAACCAAAGTTTTCCAAACTTATTTGACAATGACTCATTTAAATTAAATACCTATTGCAGAGACACAGGAGTCTTTAGGCTTTCCTGTCTGTCTGGTCGCCCATGAGGATTTTGGGTTTTCCCACTGTTTCTTTCATTTCTCCATTCCCTGCAGTTGCCCAGTGTGCTCTTTTGAGAGGGGGAGTTGAGGCAACATGATTTAGCTTAATTTTCAAGATGCATTATGATGGTGACAATTACCAATCAGTAACAAATAACTGCTAACAAGACAGCAGTTCTTTTCTAGAGCTTGGGGTATACACAAATACTACTTAGAAGGCTGAGTTCCTTTTCCCTTATCAAAAAAAATCATTCAAACAATCATATTTCCTCTTGAGACACCATTTATTCAGTAGTTTCACTCATTCAAGTGTGGCTGTGGGCTGAACCTCCAAGTTTTCACGTGCCTATCTATCTCCCTGTCCTCTTCAGAATTAGCTGATCCATCATCTCTTGAGAGAAACCCTCCCTTTCTCCTGTCCAGGAAATTTTCTGTCTGCACCCTTCATAGCATTTATCATCATATGAATATTTCACTGATCTGATGACTTGTTTATTGGTTGTCTCTTCCCCCTAGAATAGAATTATTTTCTTGCTTTATTCACCACTGTATTTTCAATACACTGTCTAGCTAGAGCATTTGTTAAATGAGTGAATAAAAATAAAGGGTAATTGAACAGTCCCTGTCCTGGAAGTCAGAAAATTGGCTTCTGGGGCCGCCTTGCAGCTATGTAGGCAAGGAAGGCAGGCCTCTGTGCTCTGGGCCTCATGCACAGGGAGGGCAGCACACAGCTGGCCTCCAACAGCTCCTGCTTCATGCTTCTGTGGTCCGAGTTCTTGAGGATCTCACATGGCCTGAGGTTCAGCTTTAGCAAATCCTTATTCTATTTAAGCTAATTTTTTTTTTATCACAGCAATTATATTCAATCATTTGAAGATCTAGGTTATAGTTTCATCTGATAAAGCCATTTGTTTGGGGAACATTGGGTCCTTGCAGACACAACTTTGTTCTCAGTCTAGTCTATCTGCCCCAGACATTGTCCAAACAGACAAACTGAGGTAAATATGACTTGACTCCATTCATGGTACTTTGCAACTTCTCTTCTCTCCCAAGGAAAGGCTTAGAGGTGCAACAATAATATAATGTATTGTCCAAACCAGGGCACTTCTGAGAGCAAAAGAGAGTTCCGTTAATAATTTCATGCAGGAAAATAGGTCACTCTTTGTTTTCTAAAGCCCAGATATTGTCAAGGAAACAGAGTTATATACCTGTTAAAATTTTATATACCTGTTAAAATTTCTTCATTGGTAAAATGAAGAGCCATCAATATTTTGGATTCTAACATGCATGTTATGAGCAAAAATGTTTTGATAATGTCATAATTTTATCTGTTTTCTTTATTTTCACAATGCCTTTTTGATGCAAGTGACAATAGTCAGGGACTGGGTAGGAAACAGAATTTCTCTGGAAAGCATTTAACTGAAAAAAAATTAATATGGGGCTATGCACAGAGATGAGTAGGTTTTTTTTTTTTACTTTATTTACATGTGTATACATATGCATATATCTCTGTAAATATCACTTTATATATATTCACTCTATTATATATATACATATGTGTATGTATATATACATGTCTATTAATATACTTTTAATTAATAGACTTCACTTTTTAGAGCAGTCTTAGGCTTACAGAAAAATTGAACTGAAAGTATAGAGAATTCCCGTATACCTCCCCTACCAGGCACAGCTTTCCCTATTATTAACATCTTGCATTAGTGTGGTCCATTTGTTATAACTGATGAACCAGTATTGATGCATCATTATTAGCTAAAGTCCAAAGTTAACATTAGGGATCACCTTTGTGTTGAACGTTCTATGGATTTTCACAACTGCATAATGACATGTATCTACCATTGCAGTAGCCTACAGAACAGTTCAGTGCTCTAAAAACTCCTGTGCTCCACCTGTTCATTCTTCCCTCTCTACTCTGCACCTCTAACAAACACTGATTTTTTTCCTGTCTATATAGTTTTGTCTTTTCCAGAATGTCACATAAGCAGAATCATAGAGTATGCAACATTTTCAGATTGGCTTCTTTCACCTAGCTAATATATAGTTAAGTTTCCTCCATCTCTTTCTATGACTTGATAGCTCTTTTTTTTAATCACTGAATAATACTTCATTGTCTAGATGTACCGCAGTTTGTTTATGCACTCACTTATAAAGGACATCTTGGTTGCTTCCATTTTTTGGCAATTATGAATAAAACTGCTATAAACATTCATGTGCATGTTTTTGTGTGACCATTAGTTTTCAACTCATTTGAGTAAGCATCTAGGAGCATGATTGGTGAATTATACAGTAAGATTATGTTGACCTCTGTGAGAAACTACCTGTCTTTCAAAGTACTATTTGTATTCCCACCAACAATGAGGTTTCCCGTTGCTCTATGAGTTGTGGGTAGTTTTAATGGAAGCCACAAAAGATGTCGAGCAACTCAGACTAGCAATAGCCAAAAGCTGTTACCACCCCTTAACCTGAAGGGCAAAGGAAGGAAAGCAGGGTTAGTAAAGCCCAGGGAGAACTGGAATCATGAAGGACCCGTAATCATGGAGGCTCAGAGCCACTGCCAGGAAAGAGGTGCCAAGGCTGGGTGGGGCCAGGGGAATACATATCCTGATTTCTTTCTCCTCTTACCACTGTTCTGCCAGCACCACCATTAGCTGAGCCAGGTAGAAGCTAGAGAAAAAGGGAATTCCCTTGATTTTGTCATTAAGGGTCAGTCCCCAGGGATGCAGAGCAGGGCAGAAAAAGTGGCTGATGAATCTGCAAGGGACAGGGTACACACAAGCATTACAAAATTATGGTCACGATACTATAGTAAGCAATAACGTCATGAGCAGTATTGTTTTTTGAGGAGTTTTAAAATGGTGCATCACTAGTTTTCTGTAGAGTGTGTTACTGAGTCATTTCTAAAACCTTGTGAAACAGGATCAAGAGCTGATATCACCAGCAGAGTGGAGGACATCTCTCCAGGACCTCCTTTCCTGCTTGCTCACCCTGATGGGCCTCCCCTAACAGTCCCAGGCAGGTGGGTCTCTACGCGACTTCAGATCTTTAGGGATGAGGGAGTCTTGTCCTTGTCTATCAGTTATAGTGCTTAATAATGCTGCCTTTGCATGATTGTTTCCAGGTGAAATTCCATTAAAATCCAGTGTCTGTCCTCTGAATCTACACAGTGGTGTTATAGTCAACAGCACTGTTGGCTGTCTTGTTAGCTTCCTTGTCTGTTAACCCCCTTTTGTTCAATCAGGCAAAGGACTTTCTTATGAATGTGGAAAAAACAAAACCCAAAACAACATTCATTGTCTTTGCTTTTTTTTTTTTTAACATCTTTATTGGAGTATAATTGCTTTACAATGGTGTGTTAATTTCTGCTTTATAACAAAGTGAATCAGTTATACATATACATATGTTCCCATAATGGTCTTTGCTTTTTAATCTTTGACATGCAGGGTCCTCCAGAGCACTGGTACAGGGTGGTATAAAAGGGAGAGGGCACTTCTTTCCTTAGTTCAGAGTTTCTCAACCTCAGCACTATTGACATTTGGGGCTGGATAATTCCTCATTGTTAGAAGCTGTCCTGTGCATTGTAGGATGTTTAGCAGCTTCGCTGGCCTCTACACGCAAGATACCAGCAGCAACATCCCTAGTTGTGACAATCAAAAGTACCTCCAGACAACATGGCCAAGGGTCCCCCACTAGGCAAAATCTTCCCCAATTGAAAACTACTGTCCTAGTCAAAAGGAGGCACTAGCTTATGCCAGCCTTGTTGCCATAGTAACTTACCATGACCTCCATTACTTGACACAGACATGGTTCTCTTCTTTGTAACCAAAAGGTTTTACAACCTGGATCCCAACTGGTTACAAAGTGCCACCTTCCAGAAAATTCTGTGGGGAGTAGATGTATTTTCTGACCCAAACTATCTTTCATACTTCACTGCCCTTCTACTCACACCCACATAATTCTTGGTTTGATCCTAGCTCTCCTTAGCAGATCTCAGCATCCCTTGTGGTCATATGGGTTGGATCATTGGTGATACATCCAACTGCTATAGAATCTCAAATGGCAGTTGGAATAAAGACTTAGTGCTCTAGAATTTCTATGCTGCACACAATTAGAAAAAAAATGTGGTGGTGGGGGGGAGAGGAATACTTATTTGTGCCCTGACCCAATCATAAGTCATCAAATACTGACCCCTCATAATTTACCATATCTTACACAATGGTCCTTGTTTATTTGGTGGCCTTGTTTATATTGAGAATATAGAAGCTTTACTCTTGTCAGCCTTTATCTTCCTTCAAGTGTTGGAGGGGGAAGAAATTCTCAAATGACTCCTCCTTTTACACTGGAGGCAATTTTATTTATTTTTTATATCCTGCCTCATTCCAAAAAAGGTTTTGAAGAGAACGAAGACATTGGATGGCATGGGTCAGTGAGAAAGTAACTGGAATCGACATTCCCCAATTCAACACTATTTTCTGAAACAATGTCAAGCCCTTACAAGGATGGGAAAATAACAAAGTCACATACCGTGAAAGTCAAGGATTCTCTCTTAGGGAATAAGTGTCCTCAAGCTACTGTCTTCCCAGTACATTTGTGAGCTTAACAGTTTGGAATGTCAACAAAAAGGGTGACTGGGGGTAGAGGGACAGAGAGCTGCAAGAGGTTTCACAGTCCACTCATTGATCAATGCAAGGCAAGGAGTCAAAGCTGGAAGCTCTTTGGAAAGAGTGTGCTAACTAACCACTTTGAATCAACTGGCAAGAGAGATTTATCTTCCCCAGATATGCACAAACCACAACAAAGAATCCTGAGTAAGCAGATCTCCCGAATACAATACTCTATAGGGAATGGGGCTCAAAATCTGTTCAATAATATAGTGACACCCTGTGTTGTCTGTCTTTCAACATCCCTCACTAACCAAACTTCCAAATGTTCAGTTCAACCAGGGAGATGTAATTGGTCACTTTATTTCCAATAGTGTTCAAGACCAAATCAGGGCTTGAATTTTTCTATGCTGACTCACAGGTTTAAGAAAAGAGTGAGCGAAAGAAAAGAGAAAGAAAAAAAGGAGCCAAGTAGCAGTATGTAATGGATCCAGCTGGGATTACTTAGTCTGCCATGGTCTTTCAAAAGAGGAAGTGGAAGTTTGAAAGCCAGCCTCTAAGTGGAAGTTCGATCATCAGGGAAGGTTTCAAGCTCGTCAGACCATAGATGCCATCAGAAGCCCTTGCCACAAGTTGCTTAGGATGTGCTCAGTTATTAACATGCTTCAAAAGGGTCTAAAGGAGCAGACTCAAAATCACAGGCACGCACTCTGCAGAGTCAGCTGTCACTTCAGTTGGGGGAGCAGAGACCTTGGAGCAGCCTATGTTGCTGTGACCCAAGCACCTTGGCTAGAAACAGGGCTGGAAGCGCAGGCACAACCTGGGTAGATCAAAGACATGGAAAATGAGGGTGTCGGTTTGGCTAGTGTAGAGCATCACTGATGATTGATATTTCCAACTGACCTAAGTCAATTCTATCTCTCACAATTACCAATTCCTTCTTTACTAATATAGGTAGCTATCAGTAATTAGAAATAAATAAGGCCACCTCCCCCTAAAGCTCCCCACCAGTTATTATACAACAATAAAAGCAATTCTCAGAGACAAATTTGACCCCAGTGCAAATATCTATTTGCAAGCAAGTACCAAGTGCTAGGAATTCTTGACTTAGTTCTTCACTCTGCTAGATGTTTATACAGAGCCTTGGGTGGAAGGTTCACTTGAAACAGAGGAAAAAATATTCCAGTGGCAGAATTCAGGCCAAGTTAGATAAAAAAAATCCTTCTATAGACAGCTGAGTGAGGACCATTTCATATTCCTAAGCTGAAGATGTTAGTCAAATGTTTGCAGATTCTTGGACTCATCCATCCCCTTCATGCAAGATGGTACTTCTGCAGAGCATCTCCCCACAACCCACATGGCTTGAACAACCCCCAACCCACTAATGGGACACTACTTCTGATACCCATTATGCTAATTTACCAGGCTTCTGATGTTCACCAAAAACAAAGAGAGCTTAAGAGCTCATAGGAGGGCTTTTGAAGTATAGCAGTGTGCTAGCAAACTGGAATTCAAAATGGGAGTGTTTGCTGATTGCCATTGAATAAATACTGTCACCACACTGATTTCAGGTTATTAACATGACACCCCTGAATGTGGAGTTAGAAAGGGATGTATACAACCAGCTCTTATGAGCTTGTTCAAGTCAGCACCTGGACACCACTTAGTGTGGTCTTATGATTTGAGTTTTCCAAATTCTGACTACCCTAAAAACACCCAATGTTAACAAATAGCTTTGTGTTCATTATCTCATGTTGCATAAAAAATTACCCAAAAAGTTAGCAGCTTAAAACCAAATGCATTTATTAACTCAGTTTTTGTGGTTCAGGAATCTTGGTAACACTCAGCTGATATTCCTTTGTCTCAGGGTCTCTTAAAAGGCTGTGATCAAGGTATTGGTCTTATTCATGGTCTCATTGGAAAGCTTGACTGGGGAAGGATCCACTTCCAAGCTCAATCTAGAGGGTGTGGCCTCAATTCCTGCTAGCAGTTACAGACAGTCTGCCCACAGTTCCTTGTCATGTGGATCTCTCCCGCTTCCTCAGCATAGCCAGCATGGACAAAATGCCAGTGAAAGAGAGAGAGTGCCAGGAAGAGAGAGAGTGAAAGCAAGCTGGAGGTCACAGTGTTTTATAAACTAATCTCAGAAGTTACTCCCATCACTTTCCCATATTCCATTTGTTGGAAGCAAGTCACTTGGTTCAGCCCACACTGAAAGGTAGGGTTTCACATGAAGCAGGAATACCAGAAGGTGGGAATCATTGGGAGCTATTTAAAAAAGAACATACCATAAGCTCCTAGAGTATAGTCAAAAATTAACTCCCAAGAATATGTCACATTGTTCATGCTGAAAGTTTTTCAAATTAGACTATAAGCAATATAAATTAAGGCAATACAAGTTGAATAATAAGCTCAGTAAATGTTCAATAACTCTTCCTCCTCTTTCTTGTCTCTATGGTGTGGGAGCATTGAAAAGGCACAGTTAGAGACTGCAACCTGGTAACTCAAGAGCTCCAATTTGGCCAATAAAAGTTGAAAGTTTTTAAAGTTCTTTAAGACACTTGCCCTCTTCTCATCACCACAGACCTCACCATTCCCTGTTGCCTTACATACAACAGATTCACACTGTTACATTGCCGCTCCGGTCCCTTCATGATTTGTATAAGGGACCCCTTGACACTGATGATTGTAATCTGCAGAGAAACCTCTTTTGAACACTATTTTTAATATCTTCCCTTCCACTAAGCCTATTTGTTATTCAACAAATATTTTTCAAGTACTTCTTGTGCTTAAGAAACAGTACTAGGCAAGCCATAATACATACAGCTCAGTAAAATACAGCTCCTTGGCCTGACTAAATGAACTACGTCTCATTTTATTTTCTCATTTCAAACTCTGCTGTTCCAAAGATGGTCAATCTGGTGGGAGAAGCAACAGCAAAGGGTTGGGGAAATTTGGGAAATAAAACCTTATTCATTCCTTGAGCAAAGGAGTCCTCATCACACCCCACTGAAGCTTTGTAAGGTGGCCCAGGAAAACCCCAAAGCACAGCTGATATCATAGACAAGAACAGTGGTTCTACAAGTGTGGTCCCCAAACCAGCAGCTTAGCCACCTCTGGAAATGTGTTAGAAATGCAAACTCTTGGTCTCTACTCCAGACCTTCTGAATCAGTAACTCTGAGGGTGGGTCCCAACAATTTGTGTTTTATCAAGCTTACCAAGGGATTCTGATGGGTCCTCTAGTTTGAGAATCACTGTGCTAGGACATGTCAGAGCTGAAAGATATCGTATGGATCATATGCTCAATTCCCTGACTCTACAGAAGAGGGAATGGAGGTGCTGAAAAGTGACACAACTGATTAATTTCACCTAGCTAATGAGCAGCTGCCTCCCTCAAGCATGGGCATCTTGAGTCGTGAGCTTTCAAGCAGGTCAGGGGCTGGGCTCCCTGTCAGCCCTGGGCTCCTGCCTAAAGCCATTCCTTGGCTCCGAGTGTACCCAGCACCTCTGTCCAGTCATGCACAGCACGTCCTGCCAGGTCTGCAGGTGTGGTTCATGTACTCAGAGGTGTGCCACTGGAAGAGTTAAACAATTACCAACCCTCGCTGGCCTTTCTGCTCTTTAATGCCACATACCTGTCGCATTACCTGCAAAGGTGAGCTCAGACAGAGGCTATGATCACACACCTCCCTGGACACACGCCAGTGCTGAGGGGCCCAGGATTGGGCTGCTGGGGCTGCCAACTTATTTACACAATTAACGTTTGGACAATAAACCCGAACCTCCCCAACATACCACACCCTGGAATACAGGATCATGGTGAAGGGCACAGAATTCCTGGTATATTTCAGGCATAACCTTCTGAATCACCGTACGGAATGACCAGACCTCACAAAGGCATATTACATGAGTCGGTGAATAGGCTATAAATAAAATAACAACAGGAAGCAGTATTTATCAGAGCAAAAGTTCCCTTATTAAGTAAGAAGAGGGACAGATGTTTTTAGCTCCATCCTTCCATATACATGGAGGCTGGGAGAAAGAGATGAGAAGAAAGTCCTCTAGAATTTTTCCAAAGTTATTATTTCTATGAATGGGACTAGAGAACAATAATAAAACTATAAAGCATATGTCCTTATTTGGGCTACTGGATACCTTTTAAGTTTTTTTTTGAATCCTCATGTCAATTTCCAAACATATAGAATGAGAAATAGAGGGAGGTGAGGAATGGGTTATTCTGGGTCTAAAGCTACATGTTTACAAGCCAATGAACTTTGGTGACATTTTGTAGGTACGATCTCTGAATTCATAAGTACCCATTGTAACGTGAAAGTCTGTTTTGAATAGCGCTTCTCAATGGGGGGCAAGAGGAAGATCATGGTCCTGAACCTCAAAAGCATTTTAAAAAATGCAAATATTCCTCCTCAGAATATAGAGTAAAACTCCTGGGGCTGGGAATGGGGGTATCTGACACACAGTGCCGTTTAGTCTTGGCACAACCACCCCCAACTCTGCTCTGACTCCAACAAGGGTACAAAAAACGTGAATATGTAATTCATAGAAATTCTGAAAATCCACAATACTAGATTGTGTTCCTGAAACAGAGAAGCCAAATCTTAATCATCTCTGAATTCTTACACCCTAAAGCAGAGATCTAGAACCAGTGGCTCCTGCTATGTACAGACATGATTTACACAGTGTTGTATACACAGTGTTTAACTCATTTTTAAAATAAAGTTTTGAATTGGCTACTGCAGCAGCAGACTATATTTTTCAAAGATGATTGCAACACTAGTTCCTGGCCACATGCACTTCTAGAGCATAACCTTGTCACTACCCCATCAAAAGGCAAAACCCTGGGGCTTCCCTGGTGACGCAGTGGTTGAGAGTCCACCTGCCGATGCAGGGGACGCTGGTTCGTGCCCCGGTCCGCGAAGATCCCACATGCTGCGGAGCGGCTAGGCGCGTGAGCCATGGCTGCTGAGCCTGCATGTCCGGAGCCTGTGCTCCACAACGGGAGAGGGCAGAGTCCCACGTACCGCAAAAAAAAAAAAAAAAAAAAGGCAAAACCTTGAATCTGGTGGGCTTTTGACTGCTTTGACCAATATAGTCTGGCTGGAGTGATACCACATGACTTCTAAGGCTGGGTCCTAAAAGGCCACGCAGCTTTCTCTTTGTTTGTAGGAGTACTGGTGCTTGAAGCTCTGCCAGGAAAGAAGTCCCACTACTGGGAGGCTGCTGATGTGAGGAAGTGGGGCCACATGGGGAAGTGACAGGTAGTTGATCCAAGTGGAAGCTCTGCTCACTGAGCCTTCCCAGCCCAGGAAATAGACGTGGAAGTAAATGGGCCTTTAGATGATTCCAGACCCCAGCCTTTGAGTCTTCCCAGCTGAGGCTTCAGACCTTGTGGAGGCGACACAAGACATGCCCACTTTGCTGGTGATTTACAAGCCAAAAAATCCATGAGAATAATAAAATGGTTATTTGTAAGTGGATAAGTTTTAAGTTTTTTTTTTTTTTTAAGCATCTTTAATGGAGTATAATTGCTTTACAATGATGGGTTTCTGCTGTATAACAAAGTGAATCAGCTATACATATACATATATCTCCATATCTCCGCCCTCAAGCGTCTCCCTCCCACCCTCCCTATTCCACCCCTCTAGGTGGACACAAAGCACAGAGCTGATCTCCCTGTGCTATGCAGCTGCTTCCCACTATATCTATTTGACATTTGGTAGTGTATATATGTCAATGCCACTTTCTCACTTCGTCCCTACTTACCCTTCCCCCTCCCCATGTCCTCAAGTCCATTCTCTATATCTGTGCCTTTGTTCCTGTCCTGCCCATAGGTTCTTCAAAACCATTTTTTTTTTTTTTAGATTCCATATATATATGTTAGCATACAGTATGTGTTTTTCTCTTTCTGACTTACTTCATTCTGTATGACAGTCTCTAGGTCCATCCACCTTGTTACACATAACTCAGTTTCATTTCTTTTGTCGGTTGAGTAATATTCCATTGTATATATGTGCCACATCTTCTTTATCCATTCATATGTTGATGGACACTTAGGTTGCTTCTATGTCCTGGTTATTGTAAATAGAGCTGCAATGAACATTGTGGTACATGACTCTTTTTGAATTATGGTTTTCACAGGGTATATGCCCAGTAGTGTCATTCCTGGATTGTATGGTAGTTCTATTTTTAGTTTTTTGAGGAACCTCTATACTGTTGTCCATAGTGGCTGTATCAATTTACATTTCCACCAACAGTGCAAAAGGGTTCCCTTTTCTCCACACTCTCTCCAGCATTTATTGTTTGTAGATTTTTTGATGATAGCCATTCTGACTGGTGTGAAGTGATGCCTCACCTGTAGTTTTGATTTGCATTTCTCTAATGATTAGTGATGTTGAGCATCCTTTCATGTGTTTGTTGGCAATCTGTATATCTTCTTTGGAGAAATGTCTATTTAGATCTTCTGCCCATTTTTGGATTGGGTTGTTTGCTTTTATGATACTGAAAATCTGCTTGTATATTTTGGATATTGTATATTTCCAAAAGCTGCTTGTATATTTTGGAGATTAATCCTTTGTCAGTTGCTTCATTTGCAAATAATTTCTCCCACTCTGAGGTTCTCTTTTCATCTTGTTTGTGGTTTCCTCTGCTATTCAAAAGATTTTTAAGTTTCATTAGGTCCCATTTTTTAATTTTGTTTTTATTTCCTCTAGGAGGTGGGTCAAAAATGATCTTGATGTGATTTATGTCATGGAGTGTTCTGCATATGATTTCCTCTAAGAGTTTATAGTATCTGGTCTTACATTTAGGTTTTTAATCCATTTTGAATTTATTTTTGTGTATGGTGTTAGGAAGTGTTCTAATTTCATTCTTTTACATGTAGCTGTCCAGTTTTCTCAGCACCACTTATTGAAGAAGATGTCTTTTTCCATTGTTTATTCTTGCCTCCTTTATCAAAGGTAAGCTGACCATATATGTGTGAGTTTATCTCTAAGTCTTCTATCCTGTTCCATTGATCTATATTCCTGTTTTTGTGCCAGTACAATACTGTCTTGATTACTGTAGCTTTGTAGTATAGTCTGAAGTCAGGGAGCCTGATTCCTCCAGCTCCGTTCTTTTTTCTCAAGATTGCTTTGGCTATTTGGGGTCTTTTGTGTTTCCATACAAATTGTGAAATTTTTTGTTCTAGCTCTATGAAAAATGTCACTGGTAGTTTAATAGGGATTGCATTGACTCTGTAGATTGCTTTGGGTAGCATAGTCATTGTCACAATGTTGATTCTTCCAATCCAAGAACATGGTATATCTCCCCATCTGTTTGTATCATCTTTAATTTCTTTCATCAGTGTCTTATAGTTTTCTGTATACAGGTCTTTTGTCTCCCTTGGTAGGTTTATTCCTAGATATTTTATTCTTTTTATTGTAGTGGTAAATGGGAGTGTTTCCTTAATTTCTCTTTCAGATTTTTCATCATTAGTATATAGGAATGCAAGAGATTTCTGTGTGTCAATTTTGATATCCTGCAACTTTACCAAATTCATTGATTAGCTCGAGTAGTTTTCTGGTGGGATCTTTAGGATTCTCTATGTATAGTATCATGTCATCTGCAAACAATGACAGTTTTACTTCTTCTTTTCCAATTTGTATTCTTTTTATTTCTTCTTCTTCTGATTGCCATGGCTAGGACTTCCAAAACTATGTTGAATAATAGTGGTGAGAGTGGGCACCCTTGTCTTCTTCCTGATCTTAGAGGAAATGGTTTCAGTTTTTCAACATTGAGAATGAAGTTGGCTGTGGGTTTGTCATATAAGGTCTTTTTAGGTTGAGATAAGTTCCCTCTATGTCTACTTTCTGGAGGGTTTTTATCATAAACCAGTTTTGAATTTTTTCAAAATCTTCTTCTGCATCTATTGAGATGATCATATGGGTTTTCTCCTTCAATTCGTTACTACAGTTTATCACATAGATTGATTTGAGTATATTGAAGAATCCTTGCATTCCTGGGATAAACCCCACTTGATCATGGTGTATAATCCTTTTAACATGCTGTTGGATTCTGTTTGCTAGTATTTTGTTGAGGATTATTGCATCTATGTTCATCAGTGATATTGGCCTGTTGTTTTCTTGTTTTGTAGCATCTTTGTCTGATTTTGGTATTAAGGTGATGGTGACCTCGTAGAATGAGTTTGGGAGTGTTCCTCCTGCTGCAGTTTTTTGGAAGAGTTTGAGAAGGATAGGTGTTAGCTCTTCTCTAAATGTTTGATAGAATTCACCTGTGAAGCCATCTGGCTCTGGGCTTTTGTTTGTTAGAAGATTTTTAATCACAGTTTCAATTTCAGTGCTTTTGATTGGTCTGTTTATATTTTCTATTTCATCCTGGTTCAGTCTTGGAGGGTTGTGCTTTTCTAAGAATTTGTCCGTTTCTTCCAGGTTGTCCATTTTATTGGCATATAGTTGCTTGTAGTAATCTCTCATGATCCTTTGTATTTCTGGAGTGTCAGTTGTTACTTCTACTTTTTCATTTTTAATTCTGTTGATTTGAGTCTTCTCCCTTTTTTTCTTGATGCGTCTGGCTAATGGTTTATCAATTTTGTTTATCTTCTCAAAGAACCAGCTATTAGCTTTATTGATCTTTGCTATTGTTTCCTTCAGTTCTTTTTCATTTATTTCTGATCTGATCTTCCTGATTTCTTTCCTTCTGCTAACTTTGGGCTTTGTTTTTTTTTTGTTGTTGTTGTTGTTCTTTCTTTAATTCCTTACATGTAAGGTTAAGTTGTTTATTTGAGATGTTTCTTGTTTCTTAAGGTAGGATTGTATTGCTATATACTTCCCTATTGTAGGATTGGATTGCTATAAACTTCCCTATTAGAACTGCTTTTGCTGCATCCCATAGGTTTTGGGTCATTGTGTTTTCATTGTCATTGGTTTCTAGGTATTTTTTGATTTCCTCTTTGTTTTCTTCAGTGATCTCTTGGTTATTTGCTAGTGTATTGTGTAGTCTCCATGTGTTTGTATTTTTTACAGATTTTTTTCCTGTAATTGATATCTAGTCTCATAGCATTGTGGTTGGAAAAGATACTTGATATGATTTAAATTTTCTTAAACTTACCAAGGCTTGATTTGTGACCCAAGATATGCTCTATCCTGGAGAATGTTCTATGAGAACGTGAGAAGAAAGTGTAATCTGCCATTTTTGTATGGAATGTCCTATAAATATCAATTAAGTCCATATTCTTTAATGTATCACTTAAAGCTTGTGTTTCCTTATTTATTTTCATTTTGGATGATCTGTCCATTGGTGAAAGTGGGGTGTTAAAGTCTCCTAATATGATTGTGTTACTGTTGATTTCCCCTTTTATGGCTGTTAGCATTTGCCTTATGTATTGAGGTGCTCCTATGTTGGGTACATAAATATTTACAACTGTTATAACTTATTCTTGGATTGATCCCTTTCAATATGTAGTGTCCTTCTTTGTCTCTTGTAATAGTCTTTATTTTAAAGTCTATTTTGTCTAATATGAGAATTCATGCTCCAGCTTTCTTTTGATTTCTATTTGCATGGAATATTTTTTCCATCCCCTCACTTTCAGTCTATATTTGTCCCTAGGTCTGAAGTGGGTCTCTTGTAGACAGCATAGGTATGGGTCTTGTTTCTGTATCCATTCAGCCAGTTTATGTCTTTTGGTTGGAGCATTTAATCCATTTACATTTAAGGTAATTATCAATATGTATGTTTCCTATTACCATTTTCTTGTTTTGTGTTTGTTATTGTAAGCCTTTTCCTTCTCTTGTGTTTCCTGCCTGGAGAAGTTCCTTCAGCGTTTGTTGTAAAGCTGTTTTTGTGGTGCTGAATTGTCTTAGCTTTTACTTATCTGTAAAGGTTTTAATTTCTCCATCAAATCTGAATGATATCCTTGCTGGGTAAAGTAATCTTGGTTGTAGGTTTTTCCCTTTCATCACTTTAAATATGTCCTGCCACTCCCTTCTGGCTTGCAGAGTTTCTGCTAAAAGATCAATTGTTAACCTTATGGGGATTCCCTTGTATGTTAATTGTTGCTTTTTCCTTGCTGCTTTTAATATTTTTTCTTTATATTTAATTTTTGATAATTTGTTTAATATGTGTCTTGGTGTGTTTCTCCTTGAATTTATCCTGTATGGGACTCTCTGCGCTTCCTGCACTTGATTGCCTATTTCCTTACCCATATTAGGGAAGTTTTCAACTATAATCTCTTCAAATATTTTCTCAGTCCCTTTTTTTTTCTCTTCTTCTTCTGGAACCCCTATAATTTGAATGTTGGTGTGTTTAATATTGTCCCAGAGGTCTCTGAGATTGTCCTCAATTCTTTTTTTTTTTTTTTTTTT